>NC_060175.1:22984613-23332113 GCF_021184085.1 Oncorhynchus gorbuscha | reverse complement strand
TGCAATGTCTACAAACCCCCTCTGATTTTAAATCTAGATAGGGTTTTGGTATGTTTCACTTAAATGTATGCAGCCTGTTGTCAAAAATTAAATCAGCTGATGTAATTGTGTTTTCTGAAACCTGGCTCAGCAAGTCTGTTTTTGATAAACATTGTAACCACTTATACAAATATCCTTATCTCACTGATCAGGTTAAGAAAGGTGGGGGTGTGGCTATATATGTAAAATCTAAATTCCATGTAAGTGTGGCAAAGTCTGAAACTATTTGTAAACAGTTGGAATTTCATGCTTTGAATATTGAGGTTTCAAAGGGTCTCTCTATAACTGTGATTGGCTGTTAAAGACCCCCTCTGCTCTCTGTGATGCATTTTCTTCTCTGATGCACCTTATGTCTAAACTTCTTTATAGTGAAATGATATTTATTGGTGATCGCAACTGGTGTTGGTTAAAGCCGGAGTCTGATGATTTAAAAATGTATTGTAATTCTATGAATCTTACCCAGTTGATTAACTCACCCACTCGCCCAAATCTCAAATGTCCAGATAAATCTACCTTGAATGATTTGATATTGACAAATGTTCCACATAAATATTCTGCGGTTGGTGTTTTTTGTAATGATTTAAGTGACCATTGTGCTGTTGCTGTTAGAAATACTAAGGTTCCTAAGACAAACCCACGTTTTATTCGTGAGAGAAATTTGAAGAGTTTTAATGAGCAGGCTTTCTTTCATGATTTGTTTTATTTTGACTGGAGCGAGATTGAGCTTATTCCTGATGTGGAAGCTGCCTGGAAATTCTTTCATGATGGTTTTTCACAAATAGTAAACAAACATGCCCCATTCCACAGGTTCAGGGTTAAAGGGCGGGATAATCCATGGTTTTCTTCTGAGCTGTCTTGTATTATTCACGACCGTAATCTAGCCTGGGCTAAAGCAAGGAAATCATGTTCTGATGCTGATTGGCTTATTATTAGGCAGTTATGAAACAAGTGTTCTTTTCTTCTCAGGAAGGCCAAGTCTGAATATTTTATGTATTTTACCACTGATAACCTGAATGACCCTAGAAAGTTTTGGAAGGCTATTAAGTCTATGTCTGGTAACAGTAATGTTAATGAATTACCGTCATGTGTTTTGAAGGACTCTATTGCTGTATATGACAACTGAAATGCTGAATTGTTTCAATGAGCACTTTGTATCATCTGGTAGGCTGTTTGATTCAGTGTCCTCTGTCTCTGTACAACCCTGTGTGGATGAACCAGTGAGAGCTGGTCAAACTCTTATCTTTTTGCCATTCTCAGTGCAGGTGATACACAAAGCCCTGAAATCCTTAGATCAGAGAAAACCTGCAGGTCCTGATCTTTTGGATCCCTGCTTTTTAAATCTGGCAGCTGATTTCAGAGCTGAAACCACTTACATCTCTGTTCAATCTAACCCTGGAATGTAATGAAATTCCAAAGATCTGGAAATCAGCATTTTCTCCTACCACTTATAAAAGGGGGAGATCCAACTCTTTTAAATAATTATAGGCTAATCTCAAAGCTGTCACCCCTGGTGAAAATACTTGAAACCCTTGTAAGGGAATAGCTAAAATAGTTTTTATTTACTAACTCTATTTTATCAATGTACCAATCGGGCTTCAGGAAGAAGCATAGCACAATTACAGCAGCCATGAAGGTTTTAAATGATATCACTGAAGCCATTGACAAAAAACAGCACTGTCTCACTTTTTATTGATCTCTCTTAGGCTTTTGATACAGTTGATCATGCTGTACTAAGGCAGAGATTGTCAGGTGTAGGTCTTGCATGGTTTGCTAACTACGAAACTGCATGCTATCTGTCTGATAGAACTCAGTGCACTCAATTTGATGGGCTTATGTCTGTTAAATTGTCTGTCTTGAATGGTGTGCCCCAAGGCTCTGTACTTGGTCCTCTCTTATTCACTATTTATATAAATGATTTAGACAAAAATGTCCAAAATGCACAACTTAATTTTTATGCTGTTGATACTGTTATTTACAGAACATGCAAATGGTTTTTATACTGTTCAGCATACCTTGTGTCAATTGAAGCTTATCCTCAATACTGACAACTAAACTAATGGTGTTTTCTAATGCAAGAAATAGACCTCTGAACCTTTCACCTATTACTACCTTACTACCTGTCAGGGCAAGGAGATTGAGGTTGTAACCTCATATAAATATCTTGGAATTTTACGACGGCCTCTATTTTAAATTGCATATTCAACAACTTACAAAAACATTGAAGCTGAAATTGGGATTTTATTTTAGGAATAAGGCCTGTTTTTCTTTTGATGCCAGGAGGCTAGTATCAGCTACATTTATGCCTTTACTAGACTATGGGGATATTTTATATATGAATGCTTCCTCTCAGTGTTTGAGATCAATTGACACTCTTTACCATGGCACTTTGAGATTTATTTTAAACTGCAAAACCCTTACACACCACTGCACTTTGTATACCAGGGTTGGCTGGCCTTCTCTTGTCACTCCACTCGTAGGTTCAGTCACTGGTATACTTTTATTTACAAAGCCATTTTGGGTTTACTACCTTTTTATTTGTGCATTTTTATTGTTCAGAAATGTGGTGGGTACTCTCTTCGTTCGCTGGACTTTATCCTGCTAACTGTTCCAAATGTCCGAAATTAATTTGGTAAAAGGGCTTTTATTTACTCTGCGCCATCGTCTTGGAACACCTTACAAAATACTTTTAAACTGGAAGAACTTTTGAGGTTGATTCCTGACCAGTCAATGTTTTTAATTTGCTGTTTTATACTCTTGTGAATTCAATGGTTTTTACTAGATTACTTGTAGTTTTTCATGTTGTCTGTCTGTAATGACTTGGTGCTGCCTTTCTTGGCCAGGGCGCTCTTGAAAAAGAGATTTTAATCTCAATGAGCCCTTCCTGGTTAAATAAAGGTTAAAAAAATAAATCAAATATCATATCAGACTAGACACGTTATATCATATCAAACTAGAGACAATATATCAGACTAGACACAACAGTCACTTACAGTATTATGTTGAGGAGGAAATTCTTATGTCTATTTATGTTTTTCTCTTTGTCACTGCAGGCTGTGGAATGGCGCACACAGAACAGGCCCAATCGTCCAATCAGGAACTCTGTCGGACAGGATGTGCCCATGACTTTGCTGTGCCTCAGTATCCAGGTTATCTGGTCCGGGGCCAGGCCGGGTGCAGGTCTAGGAAGAGGAGACGGGAGTTGGAACAGGAAGTGGTCGGAGACAACGACTCTCTGTCTTACGTCTTCAAGTTGCAGCGACACAATAAAAAGGTAAGTCAGGGTGAATGTGTGTGTTAACAGACTGTAGAAAACCGAATGTAATGTACCTGGGGGGGATCCAGAAGTTACCAAAAAAAATCGGAATATTCATGTTTCTGAGTTCATGAAGTTAGTCATTTAGCAGACGCTCTTATCCAGAGAGACTTAGTTTGTGCATTCATAGCTAGGTGGAACAACCACACATCACAGTCATAGTAAGTACATTTTTCATCAGTAATGTAGCTATCAGCAAAGTGTGAGCTAGTAGGGGGAAAAGTCCAGGCTTTTTTATTTTTTATTTTACACTCAGTTTATCAGTGATTCTGCATTGTGATACTGTAAACCCATCTGGTATTTACTTAGTAAAGCATAATAATAATGTGTCCTTTGTTCTGTGTTCAGAAGAGTAGGGGTCAGCAGGATAAGAGGATGGCTGTGTCTTCATAAGCTGCTGCCGTCATAATGGATATTATTATACATACTGTACATAGATGTTTAAATAAATATTTTACATTTTTTGTACCAAGGAAAAGCCTCTGTTCCTGTATGAGATGTGACATGAAAGTCCCTGAGTCTTAGTTTTCAGATTTGTGATCTCAAAAATGTATTATTTAAATTTGAAAAAATGTTGACATCTAATTTTTGGAGCCCAAGGTTAGGACTCTAAATTCCTTACATAGGTTGAACATAACTGATGATGTAAATGTCAGTAAGACTGTAGCTTTACTTCTGTACTGTATGTGTGAAACAGCCTGATAGCCTGAAGACAAACTCCATCTGGAATTATTCTGACAAAGCAGACAGACGAATAATATAACCATTTCACAGGAGACCTGATATTTAGATCTGGATCACCCATTACCTTTAGTGTTTACCTTTGACCTCTAACCCTGAGAATCGCAGCAAGTAGATTGGTCAAATCAAACCAGCTGCTCTCTGTAGCGAAAGTGTGTCTGCTAAAATAGAGGGTGAAGAATGAATGCTATTCTGGGTATAGAATATGAAGTGCCAAGATGAGGTCAGTGGTACTTCTATTGGTAGACCAGTGTCCTATACTAGACAGTATTAGACACAGCAGTAATGATCCATCTATCCAGCAGTCGAAAAACATTAGATTCACCAGATTCTGAAATATGTATTACCATTACATTCCTTTATACTGTTTTCCAGTGTAATGTCAACTCGCTCAAATGTAATATCAGTGACCAGCAGGCAGGACGTCAATCTCCAGTTTGAAAATGCTAGTGTATGTTATGGTGTCTGGTATCATGCAGCTTATGTTTCCATAAATAACAGTGTTGCTTTTGTACATGTTTTCTTCCCTCTAGCACTTTGTATGGCTGCTTTTGTTTTTACAGAATTACCAAAATAGCCTTCAGATATGTTCAAATAATGTATATACAGTAAACCTCTCTGCTTGTCTATGTAGACTATTCTATTTCAACTGAAATTAAATGGTGGAAACAACTCTATACAGGACTTTTCAATTTGTTTCCATCTTGTCCAATTTCAAAGGGTATTTTAATTTCTGTTTAGGAATTTGCAACATTTGATTAATTATTTCATAAGAGATACTGGTAATGAAGTTTTCAATCATTTAGCTGAGGCACTCATTCTCATCTGCTCCTGTGTTTGGAAATAGTTGACTTGAGAGACCATCTTGGTTCCAGACTGACACAAAGGATATGGAAAGGCAAGCATCTGTAAACATCCCTCCCTGAGACAATATACAAGACACCATTGGTTTATCAGAAACCTGTTGAAAAAGACGTGATTTGTCATTTAGCACAAATCTCCTTTTGGTACATGTAGAACAGTACAAATACCTGTCAGGAGAGGATTCTATATCTTGTCTGGCTGGTTGCCAGTTAGTTTGAGGTATAGACTAGTCAACCTGTTGTCTTGTCCATAGTGATGTAGTGCTGTGTCATGCAGCAACAGTCTGGCACCCAGGCTAATAATAGGACTCCATATTGACCCAAACACTCAGACCCTTGAGGATCAGCAACACTCAGCCTTTCAACATAGACATTACACAAACAAGAGTATGCCATTAGAGAAATGCAGTTCCCAATGGACTACCCTCATCTAGTGGTGGTACCAAAGACCATGGATAAATGATGTCCTACTCAGGCAGTTAACCACTGAACAAAACTGGTCTGTTTAACAGAGTGGCTCTCCCATAGACACCAATGCAATAGCAGCTGGGTCTGGTCTGCTTAGTTCATTGACCAATAATTTAGCAAAGGAACAGATTTGGGCAGCCTTTGACTTGAAACCACAAGGTACATCACGTTGTGAATAAGACAGAGGCAAAGTTTAACTTCCCTATGACACTTTAATACTAAGTCAGAAAGTAAACAAGTCATTCACATCAGTATTCTCTACCAGCAACAGCCCAGTCATGGCAGAATGCAGACAAACAAACCCAAAATGTTCACAAAGGGCCAAAACAGACAGGCAGTAGAGAAACTAGCCTTTCATCAATAAATATATTTTTTTAAATATAAAATTGATGACATTTCCAGTTCATATATGAATCAATTGAAAAAAAAACGAAGGTCCAAGTTATCATAAATGTCACAACCGCAAACAGGGCCCTTGTCTCTCTCGGAATCATACCACCTCCAACTCTTATTTTGTAAATACTATCAAACTCTTTTCAGAAGTCCCAAACAGCTATATCTTCAACACATGTTCACTGTAGCATTTTGAAACGAGAAATGTTCTGTTAGGACAGCTCTCACAAAAGATCAAACAAAAATACCAGCACATCATAAACCAGGCTTTAGTTGGTTGGAGAAGAACCCAGCTTAGCATGTCTGTCTCAAACTGCTAGACAATGTCTTAAGGCTTCAGGGGCCCATGTTGTATTAGATGACGAGCCCTTGTACACATTGCACAGCAAAATTGTGTTGAGGGCAAACGGAGGGGGGTAAGGACAGCAAAAAAAGGGGACGTATGTGAACCCTGCTCTGAATAACAAGAATCTCCCTCAACACCAGCTACGTTTCCATCCAATTGGCGACAGATTGATGAGAATATTCAAATAAAGAAAACACGCGTTTCCCACCAATGGCGTTTCCACCAAACATACTTGTTGCAGATAAGTTAGTGTGTGATGACGTAGTGCACACAAAATGTACTTTTCCCTTGAAGTTCTCATGTACCAATAATAATCTCAAGTTCAATGTTGTCTCATTTAACTACCTATAGTTGTCAGAATAACAGTTGCGTTAAATAGCAAATTACCAAAACTACCAGTTTCCATCACAGCTGTCGTGATTTTAAAATGTTTATACGATATGACTTTACTTGCATAAAAACATGGTTACAGACTGAGAACAGAACAAAAAAAGGGGAAAAGGGGAGGCTACAGAAGTCAATACTGTACAAGTTCCCTAAGTACAACTTAGTGAATGTGCTGTACAAACTAACAGAAGAAAAATGTCCATTGAACTTTGAAAACACGGTGACTAGCTTTGTCTCAACTCATCACATCCTCTTATGGCTCAGTCGGGGGGGCAATGCATTGTGTGTTGTGTCCATCATCTCCTCCTCCTCCTCCTCACTCTGCCTTGTCCTTAGTCTTGGATCTGAACGGAACTTTGCTGGCTACAGTGGAACCCACCGATGACACGCCCCCAGCAACCGATGACACGCCCCCAGCAACCCCTTTCACCAGGCCGACGCCCATTGAGGGGACAGAGGTGACTGCTGATTTGGTGTACTCCAGACTCTTCCCACCCAGCCAGGCGACTCCTCCTACCGTGGCGCCCACCATTGTTTTACTGGCGCTGAACAGGCCACCGCCGACCCGCCAGATCATGCCTGGCTGGGCCACGGGGTGCTCCTTCCCTTCATCCTTTCCCTCATCTAGAAGAAAGAGATAATGTTTAGAAAGACCACACAAAAAAAACACCTCGGTAGAGTTTCAGAAAGAGACAGACCATTTTTATGAGACTGACAATTACCAGAGTGTGAGAGACCAGACAGAAAACAGGTTGTGCTTGCATAGACACTCAAGAGGCTGCTTTTTTAGAAATAGGCTTATACCTACACACATTGAATCACATTGTTAAACAATAGTAACATGTCAATACTTTGAGGTATTCTACATAATGCACTTACTAAGAAATCTTTCCACAAGATGGTTGTACTGCGTGTCAGTCTCTTACCCTTCCTCTTGCACAAACAAACATATTCCCTTGATACATCTCTCAAGTTGCTTAAATAGCAACAGCCAACCCTTCACCCTGAATTGCACCATATCCCAGATGATTAAAGGGTCCCTTGACAAACTGGCACTTTAAAAATGCCCACCAAGGGTGATGTAAGCAGAGAAAGATTGCGCAATGCAGAGTGCACTGTTGATGTGTTCTGTGCCTAGTTACCTGATGTGGGGTCATTTTCAGTGGGCTCCAGTTCTTCTCCAATAAGACAACCTTCAGGCTGGGGCTCTGGGGTGGCATTCACCTTCTGACACAGGAAAAAAAAAATATATATATATATATATATATATATATATAAAATAATCATTGATACACGTAGTATATCTTAGAAGTTGTTGAACCACCACTAGCCCTATAAGCAATAGACAAAGTCAAAAGAGTATTGTCAAACTCACTTGGAAATACATTTCTCAATAGAAATAAGTGCACATTTTCTGATCCAGAATGTTCGCTGCCACGTTAGGGGTGCGTTCAGGCTTTACCCTGTAGGCCTACTGAGCAGCCATGAAAAACGTTCTACGTGCATAATACGTAGGTTAAGTAACACCATATTAGAAAGGCTATAATTGAGGCTTCCTTGCGCAAAACGTTCAATTTGACGGGGCCCGTCAAGCAAACAATGTTCAAAACCTGTGCTTGTTGATCTTAAAAGTTAATGCTCTTGTTGTAAAACAATAGGCTATAACCCTTGGCTGTTTCGTGTAGATGAATGCCCCTTTGTTAATCAAAAGACAAATAGAGAGAGCCAAGGCTACAGGTTTTTAAAAACAAGGCTCTTAAAAAGGTCTCCCCGCAGTGAATGCTCTTCTCTGTTTGGAATACGTATGCTGCGCTGAGTGAATAACACTAACGAAAAGTGGATAGCGAACAGCAAAACGTTAATCATATTCGTTTTTACTATATTTAGTTTTAGTTTTTTAACCTGTTGTGTAAAACTACTAGCTGTGCATCACTCTGGATCTAATCAATTCGGTTTGGCATTTCGTTCGTACGCAATGGTTTATCATACCCCAATCTATATGCAGTATCACTTTACTTGTCGAAACACATAGGAATGCATTGTGAAAATGAAATCGATATAATAGGCCAAACAAATCCTTACCTTCACCATGTTTCCAGTACTTTCCGATGGCCGCTTGCAGAAGAGAATGCTACGTCTTCAAAAAGAAACGCACCTGAGACAAAGATTAACTGGTGCGCTCGTTTGTCTCCTTGAGAAATACTATCGCAATGTTCCGCCTCTGAGTTCTTACTATTGTTAAAAAATATATATTATACGCTGCTCTTTACGAATAACGCCTTGCCCTCTATTTCAACGCATGTATAATCGTACTTGTGAGGCTTCAAACTTTTCCTAAAAAAAAAAAAAGTATACGGTTTATCTTGTTGGTTCTGCCGACGTGGCGCCTCAACTACTGCGCTCGTTTGCTCCGGATCTCCGGATCTTGCGTCACCTAAAACGGGCTGCGGCCTGTTTCTCTTCATGAGTGCTACACTACTTACGTGTACTACATGGGCTACATATTTACTTTTTCAGGCTTCACTTAAAGAGAAAATGACAAACTGTTATGTAAAATGGATGAATTTTCATTGACCCTTTGGACTATAGCTATCAAAAAAATCACGACATGGCATATAATTCATAAGAATCAGTACATGTTTTATATTTTGGTAATACATTCATTCAACTAAATAACAACATGTGAGTAGTATATAGTAATATATAACGTTTGTTTAATCAGCATTTGTCCATGTTTAGATAAGATATGTTACACCATACCAACAATATAATAACTCTATATGGACCCTTATCACATAAATCCTGTGTTTCAGAGAAGGAAATATATTGTGTTCATCATTAGGTAACAGCAACCTAATTCATAAATACATGTCATGGCAACCCCTGGTTCAAGAGCTCTATCTGTCCCAGTCAGTGGAGGAAGGGGAGGACCATACTCCTCAGTGAAGTTCATACAAATAAAAATGGTAAAACATAACTTTTTTATCATTTTTAGATAAAACTATACTAAATATAATCACGTCACCAAATAATTGATTAGAACACACTATTTTGCAATGAAGGTCTATAATAGCCATAATAACACTGTAGTGTAGCACCATGGTGTAGCCGGAGGACAACTAGCTTCCGTCTTCCTCTGGGTACATTGACTTCAATATAAAACGTAATAAGCTCATGGTTCTCACCCACTTCCATAGACTTACACAGTAATTATGACAACTTCCGGAGGACGTCCTCATACCTATCAGAGCTTTTGCAGCATGAACTGACATGTTGTCCACACAATCAAAGGATCAGAGAATACATCTAGTACTGAAGCTACAGCTAGCTAGCACTGCAGTGCATAAAAAGTGGTGAGTAGTTCACTCAAAGAGGGAGAAAGACAATAGTTGAGATTACATAGTTTTTTTTCTCCAGCTTCACTTACTGAGCTAGCAAATGCAGCTAGCTAGTTTAGCCTACTGAAACACCCTGCTCAAACAGAAGAATGCTGTGTTAGATAGCTGGCTATGACTATCCAACACAACACTGGAACTCTTCCAAGTCAAGGTAAGCTTTTGGTTTAACTAATGTATTGCCATCGGGGCCATTGCTAAACTGCTTACTGACTGCACACTGTAATCTTACTGCATTATTGTAGCAGGTTTAATAACATGTTAGTTCTATAAGCTATGTTGACTATGATGTTACTTTAACTAATATGGTGACAACGATTTAGGCTGTGTGTTGCAGTTATTATATGGTTTGGCTTGGGAAGTTTTTTTTTGCCTGGTCACATACAGCTGATGTGTTGTGCATTGAAGTCCAAAAGCGAGGGAAAAGGTGAGAAAAGGAGAGCGCATAGATGCGAGAAGGAATACAACGTGGCTGCTATGAAAGTGAATTGTGTTTACGAGTGATCAGGGGTGTATTCATTCCGCCAATTCTGTTGAAAAACATTTATCTTGCTTGCAACTGTTGGACTAATAATTACACCCTATATCAGCTAGATGCAGGCAAGAGTGTGCAAGGTGGTATTGAATGTGTCACTGTCTGTCACCTACATTTTTTCTCTTGACCTGTGTGCACCTACAATTGAAGTCGGAAGTTTACATACACTCAGGTTGGAGTCATTAAAACTCGTTTTTCAACCACTCCACAAATTTCTTGTAAACAAACTATAGTTTTGGCAAGTCAGTTAGGACATCTACTTTGTGTATGACGCGAGTCATTTTCCCAACAATTGTTTACAGACATATTATTTCACTTATAATTAACTTTATCACAATTCCAGTGGGTCAGAAGTTTACATACATTAAGTTGACTGTGCCTTTAAACAGCTTGGAAAATTCCAGAAAATGATGTCATGGCTTTAGAAGCTTCTGATAGGCTAATTGACATCATTTGGGTCAATTGGAGGTGTACCTGTGGATGTATTTCAAGGTCTACCTTCAAACTCAGTGCCTCTTTGCTTGACATCATGGGAAAATCAAAATAAATCAGCTAAGTCCTCAGAATTGTTTTTTTAGACCTCCACAAGTCTGGTTCATCTTTGGGAGCAATTTCCAAATGCCTGAAGGTACCACGTTCATCTGTACAAACAATACTACGCAAGTATAAACACCATGGGACCACGCAGCCGTCATACCGCTCAGGAAGGAGACACGTTCTGTCTCCTAGAGATGAACGTACTTTGGTGTGAAAAGTGCAAATCAATCCCAGAACAACAGGAAAGGACCTCGTGAAGATGCTGGAGGAAACAGGTACAAAAGTATCTTTATCCACAGTAAAACGAGTCCTATATCGACATAACCTGAAAGGCAAGGAAGAAGCCACTGCTCCAAAACCACCATAAAAAAGCCAGACTACGGTTTTCAACTGCATATGGGGACAAAGATCATACTTTTGGAAATATTCCTCTGGTCTGATGAAACAAAAATATAACTGTTTTGCCATAATGACCATCGTTATGTTTGGAGGGAAAGGGGGTAGGCTTTCAAGCCGAAGAACACCATCCCAACTGTGAAGCACAGGGGTGGCAGCATCATATTGTAGGGGTACTTTGCTGTAAGAGGGACTGGTGCACCTCACAAAATAGATGGCATCATGAGGTAGGAAAATTATGTGGATATATTGAAGCAACATTTCAAGACATCAGTCAGGAAATTGAAGCTTGGTCGCAAATGGCTCTTCCAAATGGACAATGACTGCAAGCATACTTACAAAGTTGTGGCAAAATGGCTTAAGCACAACAAAGTCAAGGTATTGGAGTGGCAATCATAAAGCCCTGACATCAATCCTATAGAAAATGTGTGGGCAGAACTGAAAAAGCGTGTGGGAGCAAGGAGGCCTACAAACCTGACTCAGTTACACCAGCTCTGTCAGGAGGAATGGGCCAAAATTCACCCAACCTATTGTGGGAAGCTTGTGGAAGACTACCTGAATAGTTTGACCCAAGTTAAACAATTTAAAGGCAGTGCTACCAAATACTAATTGAGTGTATGTAAACTTCTGACCCACTGGGAATGTGATGAAAGAAATACAAGCTGAAATAAATCATTCTCTCTACTATTATTCTGACATTTCACATTCTTAAAATAAAGTGGTGATCCTAACTGACCTAAGACAAGGAATTTGTACTAGGATTAAATGTCAGGAATTGTGAAAAACTGAGTGTAAATATATTTGGTTATGGTGTATGTAAACCTCCCACTTCAACTGTACGTTGTAAACTTTCATTAATTGGCTAGGTTGTAGCAAACTCATGGTGGGTATAGGGAAAATTTGAGTATCATGTAATAGCTTTAAAATTGTCCTCCCTCATTTTAAACAGCACTGACCGCCACTGGTCCCAGTTAAAAAATCTCTCCAAATGCATTCTAGAAGTATCTGAACTGGGCCACTGGTGTTCCAGAACTATCTCACCCTCCATCTCAGTGGGTGGTCTGGATACCTCCCCAGGTGGTGACCTGCTTTTCAGATAAGACACGGGTGTCATGGTCCATGTGTTGACCCTCATTTATTGACACACATGACTGACTCAGTGTAGTCTATTTGGTCTCAACCCGTTCGTCAAAGCTGTAACACAAGCAAATTACTAGGTTAGTCTGATCTAATAATAAGTAAAGATATATACCATTTAGCAGATGCTTTCATACAAAGTGACTAAGTTAGGTGTGCATACATTTTACGTTTGACTCAAACCCACTCACTACCCTGGCGTTACAAGCGCTATGCTCTACCAACTGAGCTACATTTTCGCTTTACCCCCGTTTTTTTGCGGGGTGGTACTATCTTTGTTCCTCTAACTTTCTCACTCATCATTATTTAAGATTCATTCATGATTATCCATAATTATGGTAGCAGCCACATGAATGTAGAAGTGTCGAACAATCTTCTTTTCATATTTCCAATAAAAGTGTTTCCAAAATGACACAATACATTGTTCACCATGCAGTTCCGATTGAGCAAAACATCATCCAAAACAAGCTGAAAATGCATCCAACAAGCTTGTAGTCTCAAATACTAACCTTTTAACTACTTTAAAATGGATCCCGAGAGGCGCAGGCCCGGGTTTGATCCCGAGCTGTATCACAACTGGCCGTGATCAGGAGTCCCATATGGCTGTGCACAATTGGCCCAGCGTCGTCTGGGTTAGGGGAGGGTTTGGCTGGGGTAGGCCATTATTGTAAATAATAATTTGTTCTTAACTGACTTTCTTAGTTAAATTAAGGTTAAATAAAAAATATATAATAATAATAATAATACACTATAAGTGAATTTGCCCCCCCCCAAAAAAAAAAACCCGTAGTCAAATGGATACATAAAGTGCTTCATTTCTAAACGGTAAAACAGATATTTATGAAAATACCCTCAAATAACGTTAACGTAGTCAATATGCACAGAGTTCTCAAAGTGAGTCATAGCATCAGGAAGCACTGTGTTCGTCATGAAGCAAGTGAGGGTTGGTTGCCATGCCAACGGTGATGATGGCGAGGTTCTTTGAAACAGACAGCCACCTGGCCCACTGCCGGCCTAGAGAATAACATCTCTCTGTTCCTGAATGGTCTCCTGTGATGGCAGTGCCATACAAACTGTACTGAAGAAGAATGTGTATCTTCCAATAATAGATGTGAAGGCTGGCTGTCACACCTGCAGCATACTTATCTCTGTCAAGTCCTAGATTTAAGCCCCTTGGCTCTCTACCTTACAGAGGCCTGTGAAAAGCAGGTGAAGTACAACAGTTGAATGAACATTTCTGCGATGTTTGCTCCTCGGCTTCAGAGCCAGCTTTCCACCACAATGAGATAAAATGCAACAAAACAAGTGCACATGAAATTCAATGCATTCCAACAGTCTGTGCACACACACAGTCTAACTGTATCCCAGTCTTTTGACCTAAGACTACTGCAAAGGCTTGAGAATACACTCCAACAAGAAACTTTTCATCTCCCCTGGAAAGGATTACAGCAGGTCTTGGAGGAAAGCAACCACACCACAGTTGATGCTTCTTCCTACCAGAGATGGTCTTACATTTTAGTCATCAGAGAGACTTACGGGAGCAATTAGGGTTAAGTGCCTTTCATCGACAGATCATCGACTCACCTAGTCGGCTCGGGAATTCAAACCAGCGACCTTATGGTTACTGGCCCAACACGCTTAACCACTAGGCTACCTGCCGCCCCATCCTGAAGACTTACTGCTAGGAACAAGACTACTCTGTATGGAAAAGCTGGCCACTGCTCTCAGATCAGATGTTGAAGGTGGGGGAAGAGGCTATCCATGTTTTTACAGATATGTTTTTAGGGGGCATGATCTCAATTACTAGGGCAAGGTTTATGTTTTTAGGGATGTGGTTGGTCACATGACCTCTTCGGCCACGTGGATCCAGTTTGCACGGTCTGGTATTGCGTTTGCGATCGTTGATATCAGGGTTCAACAACTTGACTCCACTGTCTCTCTTTAGGGTCTGTGTGTCATCCGAAACGTACGGGGCAGAAAATGCATGTGTACTGGTGGAAGAAGGCACTGGCAGACAACCAAATCCAGTTCTGTGCATTTATACTGTAGTCTGCATCCAACAGGTGCTCCTCAAACACTTGACACACACAGAGGGCACAGGGAGATGCAGAGAGAAGCACAGTCAGCTACTGTAGCACACCAACAACTGGAGACACCTTGTAAAGTGACTGATTTTAGAGCCAGCAGTCATGCTGCCCCCATTCTCCTCATTTTTGGTACCTTCATGACCTCCTCCCAGCTGATCCACAGGTCTCCCTCTCCTCCATCCCTCCATCCCTCCCTCCCTCCCCATCCTTCCCTGCCTCCATGCCCTCCTCCCAGCTGATTCACAGGTCTCCTCTGGTGAGGAAGCAGGCCACAGCGTGTCTGGCCAGGTGGTGGATCCATCCTTCCTGCCTCAACTGGGTCATGATGGCGTCGATCCAGGGGAAGCTTGTCTTTGCTTGAGAGAGGGAGACGGGGATAAGGATATGTCTGAATGTTAATTTATCTAAATTAGTGCTTCGTTTAGTGCAGGGATGGGCAACCGTGGACCAATAATATATAGTGCTTTCAGAAAGTATTCCGACCCCTTCACTTTTTACGCATTTTGTTACGTTACAGCCTTATTCGAAAATCGATTAAGTCGTTTTTTCCCGCTCAATCTACACATAATACCCCATAATGTCAAAGCAAAAACAGGGTTTGAGAAATGTTTGCTAATTTATAAAAAAATAACTGAAATATTACATTTTACATAAGTATTCAGACGCTTTTGTCAGTACTTTGTTAAAGCACCTTTGGCAGCGATTACAGCATCGAATCTTCTTGGGTATTTGGGGAGTTTATCCCATTCTTCTCTGCAGATCTTCTGAAACTCTGCAGGTTGGATGGGGAGCGTTTCTGCACAACTATTTTCAGGTTTTTCCAGAGATGTTTGATCGGGTTCAAGTCTGGGCTCTGGCTGGTCCACTCAAGGACATTCAGAGACTTGTCCCGAAGCCATACCTGCATTGTCTTGGCTGTGTGCTTAGGGTTGTTGTCCTGTTGGAAGGTGCACCTTCTCCCCAGTCTGAGGTCCTGAACGCTCTGGAGCAGGTTTTCATCAAGAATCTCTCTATACTTTGCTCCGTTCATCTTTCCCTCGATCCTGACTAGTCTCCCAGTCCCTGCCGCTGAAAAACATCCCCACAGCATGATTCTGCCACCACCATGCTTCACCGTAGGGATGGTGCCAGGTTTCCTCCAGACGTGACACATGGCATTCAGGCCAAAGTGTTCAATCTTGGTTTCATCAGACCAGAGAATCTTGTTTCTCACGGTCTGAGAGTCCTTTAGGTGCCTTTTGGCAAACTCCAAGCAGGCTGTCATGTGACTTTTACTGAGGACTGGCTTCCGTCTGGCCACTCTACCATAAAGGCCTGATTGGTGGAGTCCTACAGAGGTGGTTGTCCTTCTGGAAGGTTCTCCCATCTCCACAGAGGAACTCTAGAGCGCTGCAGAGTGACCATTGGGTTCTTTGTCAATGCCCTTCTCCCCGATTGCTCAGTTTGGCCAGCCAGCCAGCTCTTGGAAGAGTCTTGGTGGTTCCAAACATCTTCAATTTAAGAATGATGGAGGCCACTGTGTTCTTGGGGACCTTCAATGCTGAAGAAATGTCTTGGTACCCTTCCCCAAATCTGTGCCTCGAAACAATCCTATCTCGGAGCTCTACTGACAATCCCTAAAACATCATGGCTTGGTTCTTGCTCTGACATACACTGTCAACTGTGGGACCTTATATCGAAAGGTGTGCGCCTTTCCAAATCATGTCCAATCAATCAATTGAATTTACCACAGGTGGACTCCAATGAAGTTGTAGAAACATCTTAATGATGATCAATGGAAACAGGATGAAAAGGGTCTGAATAATTATGTAAATAAAGTATTTCAGTTTTTATGTTTAATACGTTTGCAAAAATGTAAAAAACCTGTTTTCACTTTGTCATTATGGGGTAATGTGTGCAGATTGCAGAGGATTTGTTTTATGTGTGCCATTCATCTATATATACAGTGCCTTTCATTAAAGTGCCCTTCCCTTTTCCACATTTTGTTACATTACAGCCTTAATCTAAAATGGATTAAATAAAACATTAACCTCATGGGCTCCCTATGGGCTTGGGCCCAGCCCCTGACTCACACAACTGACCAGTCACATTCGGCTATTATGCAGTTTTTACATTTTTATCAGTTACCCAATCAAGGCAGGGGGCCCACGATGGGGGGCCATATCAACTCTTCTCATCCCATCTGACGATTGTCTGCTGTCGCTCTACTAATCTACCCTCATTGAGGCTCCTGCATCCTCCTGTGGTTGGCGGTTTCAGTAAAAAATATATATATATACATATACTACATATTTGATATATAATGTATATACGTTTGGCTTTTTTCGTACGTTTTTTTCCCCATTTTTTTTTGCTGCCTCTTGGGCTTCAGCCCCGGTAAGCCTCTGCATTAATCCAGCCCTGGACATCATAGAGCATGTGTGCCACAGCGGTGTGATGTTGAGGCCCAGTTCCCAGGCCATGATGTGAAGCTCCTGGTCCAGTTGGGTGTCGTGTGGGACTCTATCTCTGTGTCCATGCTGAGTTGAGTGACTCCCCACTGGACCACCAGACACCTCACTGTCCCCTGGTAGGGCCCCTGGAGCACATACAGTATGGAGCCCAGGGCCTGGAGGCTACGGTGGAGGTTTTCCAGACACTGTAGGGCCAAGGAGAATAACATGTCAATGTGATTTCAAACCATTCTGTATGGACCGACCACTCATTTTGCTGTTCTGTTGGTGCATCTTGTTGTTATTAACATTTCTAGAGACCAACTAGTCCCTTTCATAACACATTGAGTTGTATTTGCTTTCTATCAGATAAAAATAACAATTCCAAACAATCACTTAATAGGCTAGGTAATGTCTGTATGTGCTACGATAAACCCTTCATCGGGATACCCTAGTTAACCCAGCCTGCTTTGGTGACTTTAATATTCACATGGAAAAGTCCACAGACTCACTCCAAAAGGCTTTTGGAGCCATCATCGACTCTGATGTCTCTGGACTGCAGGAGGAATCTCCAGCGCAGGGCCCCGGTGCGCATGCCCCCCTCCATGAAGGGCCTGTCCAGGATGATGGGGTACACACATGCTGACAACTCCAGTGGCCCCACCAGGAACAGGCACATCACGGAGAAGCAGGCACCTTCCGGAACATGTGTATGGTTCAGTGGTGGCTGGTTGAATCTGGTTGGCTTCTTATGCAAACACACAACAGTGTATGTATGCTCAGGGACAAAGCAAGCTCTTGATTCATCTGTAGAAGAGCAGGTAGAGGAACATAGTTCAATACTAGAACTTTGTTTTCAAGTTATCAGAGAAAATGCAAAAAAAACACCCAAACAGGATTTAGAGGTTACAGTGACAAAGAACAATTACTGTATTATTATAAGAAAATAAAGGGGACATTTGTTGCACTGGCAAAGGATGACATAAAGGAATGTTAGTGGCCTTTGCTATCCTTATCTTTTCCACCAGGGGGAGCCATTTCCATTAAATGTCTCAAGATGACTCCTATGGGCCTCTGCTATGCCATTAATTTACAGTCTATGATCCATTGCCCCATGCATGCATTTTTAAGAAGCATGACTAGAAAATGGTAGGAGGGAGGACCAAAACATAATAGTCAACCAGGAACATGAGAAACATAGCCTGCTTGTTGACTGTTGTATTAATGTCAGATAATATGAGAGCATAGACGTGAGAAATCAGTCGTGACACTATGGCTGCGTTTACACAGGCAGCCCAATTCTGATATTTTTTCCAATAAGGAAAGAGAGTATGGTTAATATGTACGAATGTCAGTCTCTAGTGCAGTGTGAGAATATACATTAGTTAGCTTAATACATCACCATATGAGAGCCTAGAGGAAACATGGATAGGCGAAATAATACTATCCATTATTTCCATATTCTCTAAAGCAGACCAACCTCTTTAAATTAATTAGACAACGCGCCCTTCAATAGGCTTTAAGAAACCTTTTTCAAAAGGGCGTGTCGGTGTCCCCTTTGGTCACACATCTGACGTGGGCCATGGTATCTGTCAAATTAGTTTTATTGTCGTCTCGATAACCTGCGTACGGTTATATTCTATCAACTAATTTAACTAATCTACTCACGCTACACATCAAAGGAACTGTGTTGTAAATGAAAGTCTCTGAATAAAGAGAGCCCAGTGTTTAGCTGTCTTCCACAAGTGTTCATCTGCAAAATGCGGCACATCTAGCACTGAGCGGAATAGAAACGGTTCCTGGAAATCGATTGCATGTGTGCGGGGGTAGTTAGTTAAGAAGGCATTTGACCGACGGGCTGCTTGCTTGTTTATGTGGTGTGAAAGACTGCAGATATTGAACAGCGACTAAAACGTTTTGGGAACTTTAAGCAACTGATTTAATTATTCAGCGGAAAGTGAGTATTTGTCATTGATACAGTTTTTCTTTTTCTTTCTTTAATGGTTGTGTATATCTAAGTTTCATTCTTTTTGTTTGTTTAATGAAAACTGTACATATGATCTGCTTGTTAGACACATACACCTTTCACATCAGCATGTATTGATTTTCAATGGTTACAATAGTAGGCTCTTCTCAACTACTCAACATTGCTCTAACTGTTGGCAATGGCATATAGTTCCACCTGTATACTGTATATGCTGTGCTTTGTAAATGGCATATAGTTCCACCTGTATACTGTATATGCTGTGCTTTGTAAATGGCTATTGAAAATGGGTAACTCAAAGCTTTGCACACAGGGATTGTACAATACTTGCACATTATTCTTTTTTAAATTGTTCAAGTTCTGTCAAGTTGGTGGTTGAACATTGCTAGACAGCCATTTTCAAGCCTTGCCAAAGATTTATGCCCATTTAAGTCAACTGTAAGTAGGCCTCAGGAACATACAATGTTGTCTTGGTAAGCAACTCCAGTGTATATTTGGCCTTGTGTTTTTAGGTTATTGACCTCCTGAAAGGTGAATTTGGCTCCCAGTGTTGGAAAGCAGAGTGCACCAGGTGTTCCTCTAGGATTTTATGTGACTTGTTAAGTGCATTTTTACTCCTGAACTTTTTTAGGCCATAACAAGGGTTGAATACATATTGACTTAAGATATTTCAGCTTTTCATTTTGAATACATTTGTTAAATAAATAATAATTAGACTTTGACATTATGGGGTATCGTATATAGGACTGTGACGATCTCAATTGAACCCGTTTAAATTCAGGATGTCAAGGGGTGTGAATATTTTGTCAAGGCATTATGTCAGACAGGGATAATGAGATGTCTGTGAGACTGATGGTGAAATATTAAAGCAGAAGTGTAGATCTCCACAGTTAAAATCTCAATGGCATTAAGGCCAACTCTCATTTGTTACTTACTAGAAACCTTTTCACTTCCGTGTGTCATCTTTCAGTCACTCCTGTTTGGCCCATTTTGTTGTCTTAGAGGCTCTGAAGGAAGATTCTCTACTCTTAGCTCCAGCCAGGGAGTAAGGTTTATCATTTGGAATTGTTTGACCTCATGGATTTCTGCTTCAACAGCCCCTATGCTCAATCTGAATATTAACACGTGTCGCTTCCCACTTTTGGAAGCATGAGGACATTCACTTTCATTTCAACGAGAAATAATTTTCAAAAAAATGAAAGGTTAAATTGATACACGCCTTGGTAGGGTTAGTGTTCGCACACAGCCATATCTCCATGTAACAGTGCTTGTTTATGGAAGACGAGGTGACCACTGTGCTAATTATCCTGCTCCGAACATCTGCGAAAGCGTGACTCGGGAAGTATATAGCAGAAGTGTACTTTCATCAGATGGAGGCACCCATAGCTGTCTGGCTCTGTGCAAGACTTACTGTATCAGTTTATTCACGGATTCATTCTTTCTGATGCAAGATGAGGGCCATATGTTTCGAAAGCCATATTGCAAATGATGATTATTGACGTTTCTAACCCTTAAAACACAGCGTCAGGATTGTAGTTCACATGAGCCCATCTTGGGTGACGGTAATGGCTGAGAACTGTAGGGAGAAGGCAGAATGTCGCCTCATCAAATACTGAAAAATCAAAACCGTAAAGTAAGCTTGTTTTACAGTCTGAAGTTCATCTACACGTTTCAATCTTACTGAAGCGCTCACAGATTTAAGCAATCAATCCAGGGCTACTCAGATACCTATGAGTAAAAGTATGGCTGTTGTTGACGACAGTAAGAAACCATCTTCCCTAACTACGCCATTCTAGATGGCTGTCTGTTACAGGATCTGACTGTTTAGTCTTTCTTACTAACACACTTTTTTTATATTGAACTTAGGGACTATGTGCAAATGGTTACATAAGTGTGTCAGAGCAAGAACTTTGAAAAACAAAACTCACCAATCTGGTGCTACTGGTTCAGTGACAGCTGGCTGGAAAGAAATTGCCTTCGTCACTTCTGTAGAATAGAACTGGATGTTCCAGAGACAATTTCAGATGTCTGGCATTAGTGTACAATCACAATACATTAGACGGTACATTAAATACACACAAATAATATTATAGTAGTGCAATCCACATAGGCTTGTAGGGATTAGTGATCCAACTCAGATGATCAGAGCTATTACCATACCTTACCAAAAGGGCTGTGCTAATACCTATCCAAATCTTTCAGATCAAATTCAATCAAATTTTTCACATTTTATTTATATAGCCCTTCGTACATCAGCTGATATCTCAAAGTGCTGTACAGAAACCCAGCCTAAAACCCCAAACAGCAAGCAATGCAGGTGTAGAAGCACGGTGGCTAGGAAAAGTTCCCTAGAAAGGCCAAAACCTAGGAAGAAACCTAGAGAGGAATCAGGCTATGTGGGGTGGCCAGTCCTCTTCTGGCTGTGCCGGGTGGAGATTATAACAGAACATGGCCAAGATGTTCAAATGTTCATAAATGACCAGCATGGTCGAATAATAACAAGGCAGAACAGTTGAAACTGGAGCGGCAGCACAGTCAGGTGGACTGGGGACAGCAAGGAGTCATCATGTCAGGTCGTCCTGGGGCACGGTCCTTGGGCTCAGGTCCTCAGAGAGAGAGAGAGAAAGAAAGAGGGAATTAGAGAGAGCATATGTAGGGTGGCCAGTCCTCTTCTGGCTGTGCCGGGTGGAGATTATAACAGAACATGGCCAAGATGTTCAAATGTTCATAAATGACCAGCATGGTCAAATAATAGTAAGGCAGAACAGTTGAAACTGGAGCAGCAGCATGGCCAGGTGGACTGGGGACAGCAAGAAGGAGTCATGTCAGGTAGTCCTGGGGCATGGTCCTAGGGCTCAGGTCCTCAGAGAGAGAGAGAAAGAAAGAAAGAAGGAGAGAATTAGAGAACGCACACTTAGATTCACACAGGACACCGAATAGGACAGGAGAAGTACTCCAGATATAACAAACTGACCCTAGCCCCCCGACACAAACCACTGCAGCATAAATACTGGAGGCTGAGACAGGAGGGTTCAGGAGACACTGTGGCCCCATTCGAGGACACCCCCCCCATATTATTATTTATTATTATTATTTATTATATTTACATTTACATTTAAGTCATTTAGCAGACGCTCTTATCCAGAGCGACTTACAAATTGGTGCATTCACCTTATGACATCCAGTGGGACAGTCACTTAACCCCCGGACATGGCCAAACAGGAAGGATATAACCCCACCCACTTTGCCAAAGCACAGCCCGCACACCACTAGAGGGATATCTTCAACCACCAACTTACCATCCTGAGACAAGGCTGAGTATAGCCCACAAAGATCTCCGCCACGGCACAACCCAAGGGGAGGGGGGGACGGGCGGGCGCCAACCCAGACAGGATGACCACAACAGTGAATCAACCCACTCAGGTGACGCACCCCCTGCAGGGACGGCATGAGAGAGCCCCAGTAAGCCAGTGACTCAGCCCCTGTAATAGGGTTAGAGGCAGAGAATCCCAGTGGAAAGAGGGGAACTGGCCAGGCAGAGACAGCAAGGGCGGTTCGTTGCTCCAGAGCCTTTCCGTTCACCTTCCCACTCCTGGGCCAGACTACACTCAATCATATGACCCACTGAAGAGATGAGTCTTCAGTAAAGACTTAAAGGTTGAGACCGAGTTTGCGTCTCTGACATGGGTAGGCAGACCGTTCCATAAAAATGGAGCTCTATAGGAGAAAGCCCTGCCTCCAGCTGTTTGCTTAGAAATTCTAGGGACAATTAGGAGGCCTGCGTCTTGTGACCGTAGCGTACGTGTAGGTATGTACGGCATGACCAAATTAGAGAGAGAGGTAGGAGCAAGCCCATGTAATGCTTTGTAGGTTAGCAGTAAAACCTTGAAATCAGCCCTTGCTTTGACAGGAAGCCAGTGTAGAGAGGCTAGCACTGGAGTAATATGATCAATTTTTGGGGGGTTCTAGTCAGGATTCTAGCAGCCGTATTTAGCATTAACTGAAGTTTATTTAGTGCTTTATCCGGGTAGCCGGAAAGTAGAGCATTGCAGTAGTCTAACCTAGAAGTGACAAAAGCATGGATTAATTTTTCTGCATCATTTTTGGACAGAAAGTTTCTGAGTTTTGCAATATTACGTAGATGGAAAAAAGCTGTCCTCGAAATGGTCTTGATATGTTCTTCAAAAGAGAGATCAGGGTCCAGAGTAACGCAGAGGTCCTTCACAGTTTTATTTGAGACGACTGTACAACCATTAAGATTAATTGTCAGATTCAACAGAAGATCTCTTTGTTTCTTGGGACCTAGAACAAGCATCTCTGTTTTGTCAGAGTTTAATAGTAGAAAGTTTGCAGCCATCCACTTCCTTATGTCTGAAACACATGCTTCTAGTGAGGGCAATTTTGGGGCTTCACAATGTTTCATTGAAATGTAGAGCTGTGTGTCATCCGCATAGCAGTGAAAGTTAACATTATGTTTTCGAATAACATCCCCAAGAGGTAAAATATATAGTGAAAACAATAGTGGTCCTAAAACGGAACCTTGAGGAACACCGAAATTTACAGTTGATTTGTCAGAGGACAAACCATTCACAGAGACAAACTGATATCTTTCCGACAGATAAGATCTAAACCAGGCCAGAACATGTCCGTGTAGACCAATTTGGGTTTCCAATCTCTCCAAAAGAATGTGGTGATCTATGGTATCAAAAGCAGCACTAAGGTCTAGGAGCACGTGGACAGATGCAGAGCCTCGGTCCGATGCCATTAAAATGTCATTTACCACCTTCACAAGTGCCGTCTCAGTGCTATGATGGGGTCTAAAACCAGACTGAAGCATTTTGTATACATTGTTTGTCTTCAGGGAAGCAGTGAGTTGCTGCGCAACAGCCTTTTCTAAAATTTTTGAGAGGAATGGAAGATTCGATATAGGCCGATAGTTTTTTATATTTTCTGGGTCAAGGTTTGGCTTTTTCAAGAGAGGCTTTATTAGTGCCACTTTTAGTGAGTTTGATCCACTGTGATCCACTGTGATTTGTTGTCATGGAAAGCTGGTCATAAGACTTGTGCAACTTCACCTGAAATGACTCCTGTTTACCCCCACTATACTGTCAGGCTTGATATAGATCCAACCTCTACAGAATAAATGCCATTCCAGATTGCTATCATATATTGGTATGATACACTGTGAATGTTGAATTACAGCATGTGACATATTAACTCTTATCCACATTTTTGTCCTGGCTTAATTGATTTGAAGGCTTGTGGTTTAGGGGCTGAATAAGTGGGAAGTGTTGTGCTTGATCTTTCAACACACGTTTAAGCAGTCTTTCTTACCTACTTTCAAGATGGGAGTTCTCTCTCTCTCTCTCTCTCTCTCTCTCTCACATACTCAATCTGTCAACCAAATGTTTCTCTATTTCTCTCCCTTTGTCTCCTTCACCTCTTCTCTTCCACTCTCTCTCATGTAGTTTTAAACCTCTGGTCTGTGTAGAGGGCATCAACAAAAGATGACACATTCTCATTAATGACCTATTGGTCAATTTCCTGATGTCAACATCCTGTCCCTTAACTATTGTCTGAGTTCAACAGAAAAGGGAAGTCAAACTTGAAGTGAGGGTCATTTTTCCTACTATCAATCTCTAACATGAGAATAATCACTGAATAATCCCCTCCAACCTTTTCTTTCTAACCATAAGGATAAGTGAAAGTAACTCAAGGAGCTTTCTACCATGTTAACATGCTACTTTCTATCCTCTTATCAGTCCTTCACGCCCCTGCTCTTCCTTCCTCTGCAGGTGCCAAGATGTCCAATGAGCGTGATGCGGGGGACCATGGGCCAATGAAACTGTTCACGACCATGTTCTCGTCCCTCCAGGAGAAGTTCCACAGAGACCGTGAGTGTCTTGTATAGAGTGGGTCCGTTCCATTTTGGGCCTATAGTGACTTGGGGTTAGGGAAAATGGCTATGGGTTCAAATGGAACTGATCCCAAGTGTGTGTATAGAACACAAATTATACATTATTGGAAAAGGTTGAACACAGAACTCTAAGCAAACAGACAGTAAGAGGCAAGCATGAATCAGGCTGGTCATGAACTAAACATGCCTGTCAAGCATACAAAGATTTGGCCTCGACTGCTTTGTTCCCCTCTCACTCAGGCAAACCCATTGGATTCATAAAACAAAGGACACCTCTTATAAACACTTATGAAACAGGCACATTTTCCTAAATTCACTTATTCTGGAGATATGTGAGGAATTCTGATTTGAGAGAACCAGCCTGATGCTTGACCATGCTGGACATTTTTCTCAAATAGACATTGTTTAGTAAAATACAGCTGGTGGTATTTGACAGTGCAAATCATCTATTGTGTCAGGTCATTAGGTGTGTCAGTGATCATCTAGCGTTACTAGTTCTATTGTGGCAGATCATTAGGTGTGTCAGTGACCATGTAGCCTTACTGGTTCTATTGTGTCAGGTCATTAGGTATGTCAGTGACCATGTAGCCTTACTGGTTCTATTGTGTCAGGTCAGATCATTACTGGTTCTATGTCCAGTGACCATGTAGCCTTACTGGTTCTATTGTGGTTCTAGCATCATTAGGTATGCCAGTGACCATGTAGCCTTACTGGTTCTATTGTGCAGGTCAGGTCATTAGGTATGTCAGTGACCATGTAGCCTTACTGGTTCTATTTACTGGTTCTTACTGGTTCTAATGTGTCAGGTCATTAGGTGTGTCAGTGACCATGTAGCCTTACTGGTTCTATTGTGGCAGGTCATTAGGTGTGTCAGTGTGCAGTCACTGGTTCTATTGGCAGGTCATTAGGTGTCAGTGACCAACTAGCCTTACTGGTTCTATTGTGGCAGGTCATTAGGTGTGCCAGTGACCATGTAGCCTTACTGGTTCTATTGTGGCAGATCATTAGGTATGTCAGTGACCATCTAGCCTTACTGGTTCTATTGTGTTAGGTCATTAGGTGTGTCAGTGACCATGTAGCCTTACTGGTTCTATTGTGGCAGATCATTAGGGTGCCAGTGACCATGTAGCCTTACTGGTTCTACAGGTCATTAGGTGTGCCAGTGACCATTACTTACTGGTTCTATTGTGGCAGGTCATTAGGTATGTCTTACTGGTGACCATGTGACCATCTAGCCTTACTGGTTCTATTGTGGCAGGTCATTAGGTATGCCAGTGACCATCTAGCCTTACTGGTTCTATTGTGTCAGGTCATTACTGGTTCTATTGTGGCAGGTCATTTCAGTGGTAGTGTCTATTGTGACCAGTGACCATGTAGCCTTACTGGTTCTATTGTGTCAGGTCATTAGGTGTGCCAGTCATGTAGCCTTACTGGTTCTATTGTGTCAGGTTAGCCTTACTGGTTCTATTGTGTCAGGTCATTAGGTGTGTCAGTGACCATGTAGCCTTACTGGTTCTATTGTGTGGCAGGTCATTAGGTGTGTCAGTGACCATGTAGCCTTACTGGTTCTATTGTGGCAGGTCATTAGGTCAGTGACCATCTAGCCTTACTGGTTCTATTGTGGCAGGTCATTAGGTATGCCAGTGACCAGTGACCATCTAGCCTTACTGGTTCTGACCATTGTGGTCAGGTCATTAGCCTTAGGTCATTAGGTATGTCAGTGACCATCTAGCCTTACTGGTTCTATTGTGTCAGGTCATTAGGTGTGTCAGTGTCATTAGGTGTGCCAGACCCTTACTGGTTCTATTGTGGCAGGTCATTAGGGTGCCAGTGACCATCTAGCCTTACTGGTTCTATTGTGGCAGGTCATTAGGTATGCCAGTGACCATCTAGCCTTACTGGTTCTATTGTGTCAGGTCATTAGGTGTGCCAGTGACCATGTAGCCTTACTGGTTCTATTGTGTCAGGTCATTAGGTATGCCAGTGACCAACTAGCCTTACTGGTTCTATTGTGGCAGGTCATGTCAGTGACCATCTAGCCTTACTGGTTCTATTGTGTCAGGTCATTAGGTGTGTCAGTGACCAACTAGCCTTACTGGTTCTATTGCAGGTCATTAGGTATGTCAGTGACCATCTAGCCTTACTGGTTCTATTGCAGGTCATTAGGTGTCAGTGACCATCTAGCCTTACTGGTTCTATTGTGGCAGATCATTAGGTATGCCAGTGACCATGTAGCCTTACTGGTTCTATTGTGTAGCCTTACTGGTTCTATTTGGCAGATCATTGTGCCAGTGACCATGTAGCCTTACTGGTTCTATTGTTACTGGTTCTATTGTGGCAGGTCATTAGGTGTGCCAGTGACCATCTAGCCTTACTGGTTCTATTGTGTTAGGTCATTAGGTGTGCCAGTGACCATCTAGCCTTACTGGTTCTATTGTGTTAGGTCATTAGGTGTGCCAGTGACCATGTAGCCTTACTGGTTCTATTGTGGCAGGTCATTAGGTGTGCCAGTGACCATGTAGCCTTACTGGTTCTATTGTGGCAGGTCATTAGGTGTGCCAGTGACCATCTAGCCTTACTGGTTCTATTGTGTTAGGTCATTAGGTGTGCCAGTGACCATCTAGCCTTACTGGTTCTATTGTGTTAGGTCATCTAGCCTTACTGGTTCTATTGTGGCAGGTGTATGCCAGTGACCATCTAGCCTTACTGGTTCTATTGTGTTAGGTCATTCAGTGGTAGTGGTTCCAGGTCATTGACCAGTGACCATCTAGCCTTACTGGTTGCCAGGTCATTAGGTGTGCCAGTGACCATGTAGCCTTACTGGTTCTATTGTGTTAGGTCATTAGGTGTGCCAGTGACCATAGCCTTACTGGTTCTATTGTGTTAGGTCATTAGGTGTGCCAGTGACCATCTATTATGCCAGTGTGTTAGGTCATTAGGTGTGCCAGTGACCATCTAGCCTTACTGGTTCTATTGTGTTAGGTCATTAGGTATGCCAGTGACCATCTAGCCTTACTGGTTCTATTGTGTTAGGTCATTAGGTGTGCCAGTGACCATCTAGCCTTACTGGTTCTATTGTGTTAGGTCATTAGGTATGCCAGTGACCATCTAGCCTTACTGGTTCTATTGTGGCGTAGCTGGCATTGTAGCATTGTTAATGGTTTCCCTTCTTCCCACAGAGTCACGTGGTAGAGGAAGGTACTTGCTTGTCTTTCAGAAAAATGGCAGTCAGACCGTACTCTCACTGGTGGTGGGTAACAAGTAGAATCCTCACGATGCCTAACAGAATCCTCACGATGCCTAACAGATCCTCACGATGCCTAACAGATCCTCACGATGCCTAACAGATCCTCACGATGCCTAACAGATCCTCACGATGCCTAACAGATCCTCACGATGCCTAACAGATCCTCACGATGCCTAACAGATCCTCACGATGCCTAACAGATCCTCACGATGCCTAACAGATCCTCACGATGCCTAACAGATCCTCACGATGCCTAACAGATCCTGTTAATAATTTCCTGCAATTCTACGCATTTTGTCTTTGGGCTGAGAGAATTAGTTTTAAAGTGAATTTTCAGAAATTCTACACATTCCCATGGCTTATGCCATGTTCTTATGCTGAGTGGTTCAAAGGGAGGGAGAGATTTGACCAAGTGGGGACATTTTGTTATTCCCCACAAGGTCAAATACTATTTCTAAGGGGGTTTGTTTTTAGTGTTCTGTTTTTAGATTAGGGGTTTGGGAAAATAGGGTTTTGAATGGGACTGAATTGTGTCCCCTGAAGATTAGTTATACAAGACTGTATATGTGCACATCTGTGTGTTTTCTCCTCTTGTGGTTTCGGTTGGTTAACACAGTGTCCCTCTTAGTTCTTTAGCTCTGTGGTTTCCTTTTGAGTATTGTGTGTTTAAAATCTGTTGAGCATGGTTTAGGCATCCTCTTGAACTACACTGAACAAAAATATTAACGCAACAAAGATTTTACTATGTTACAGTTCATATAAGGAAATCGGTCAATTGAAATAAATTCATTATGCCCTAATCTATGGATTTCATATGACTGGGAATACAGATATGCATCTGGTCACAGATGCCTTAAAAGGGTAGGGGCGTGGATCAGAACACCTGTCAGTATCTGGTGTGACCACCATCTCCTTCGCATAGAGTTAATCAGGTTGTTGATTGTGACATGTGGAAAGTTGTCCCACTCCTCTTCAATGGCTGTGTGAAGTTGCTGGATATTGGCAGGAACAGGAACACGCTGTCGTACATGTAGACCCAAAGCATCTCAAACTGGTGAGTATGCAGGCCATGGAAGAAGTGGGATATTTTCAGATCCCAGGAAATGTGTACTGATCCTAGCGACGGGGGCCATACATTATCACGCTGAAACTTGTCTGCCGTGATGGCGGCAGATACATGGCGCAACAATGGACCTCCAGGATCTCGTCACGGTATCTCTGTGCATTCAAATTCTCATTGATAAAATGCATTTGTGTTTGTTGTCCGTAGCTTATGCCCATACCATAACCCCACCGCCACCATGGGGCACTGTTCACTACATTGACATCAGCAAACCGATCTCCCACAAGACGCTTGAAACCAATATTCATCTGTGAAGAGCACACTTATCCAGTATGCCTGTGGCCATCGAAGCTGAGCATTTTCACACTGAAGTCGGTTACGATGCCAAACTACAGTCAGATGACCCTGGTGAGGGCGACGAGCACGCAGATTAGCTTCCCTGAGACTCTTACTAACTGTTTGCAGAAATTATTCTGTTGTGCAAACCCACCGTTTCAACAGCTGTCCGGGTGGCCAGTCTCTGACCCTGCAGGTGAAGAAGCCTGATGTGTAGGTCCCCGGCTAGCGGGGTTACGTGATCTGCGGTTGTTTAGCAGATTGGGCGTACTGCCAAATTCTCTAAAACAACGTTGGAGGCAGTTTATGGTAGAGAAATGAAAATGTTCTGGCAATAGCTCTGGGGACATTCCTACAGTCAGCATGCCAATTACACGCTCCCTGAACTTTGAGACCTCTGTGGCATTGTAACAAAACTGCACATTTTAGTGGCCTTTAATTGTCCCCAGCACAAGGTGCACTTGTGTAATGATCAGGCTGTTTAATCAGTTTCTTGATATGCCATTTATTCAGTATACTTACACAGTGCTAAATCCGTTTCTTGATATGCCATTTATTCAGTATACTTACACAGTGCTAAATCCTAACATTAATTGTATTTATTATTCCATAAACATCAATGCATGATTTAGTTATATGGCCTACTTGACTAGCTGTATACGAAAGTACACTTCAGTTCCCAGCCGTGTGATCTTTGGAATGAAAAGCTGCCTTGGAGTCCATGCCACCATTAGTATTGAGGTTTATGAATAATTGTCTTCACTGCTGTCTTCGGTCTGTCTTTTAGGGAGTGATAGGGATTCCACCCTGCCTCGGCCTACAGCCCCATCCCTAGTGGTGACCTCTGCCCAGAACCAGAGTCACCTCTTCTTTGAGTACCTGGTGGTGGTCAGCCTACGGAAGAAGAGAGGAGAAGGAACGTACGAACCCCAGATCACATATCAGTTCCCCAAGGTCAAACCGAAATACATGCATGCATACATACAGTGGGGCAAAAAAAGTATTTAGTCAGCCACCAATTGTGCAAGTTAACCCACTTAAAAAGATGAGAGGCCTATCATTTTCATCATAGGTACACTTCAACTATGACAGACAAAATGAGAAAAGAAAATCCAGAAAATCACATTGTAGGATTTTTAATGAATTTATTTGCAAATTATGGTGAAAAATAAGTATTTGGTCAATAACAAAAGTTTATCTCAATACTTTGTTATATACCCTTTGTTGGCAATGACAGAGGTCAAACGTTTTCTGTAAGTCTTCAAGGTTTTTACACACTGTTGCTGGTATTTTGGCCCATTCCTCCATGCAGATCTCCTCTAGAGCAGTGATGTTTTGGGGCTGTTGCTGGGCAACACAGACTTTCAACTCCCTCCAAAGATTTTCTATGGGGTTGAGATCTGGAGACTGGCTAGGCCACTCCAGGACCTTGAAATGCTTCTTACCAAGCCACTCCTTTGTTGCCCGGGCGGTGTGTTTGGGATCATTGTCATGCTGAAAGACCCAGCCACGTTTAATTTAATCTTCAATGCTCTTACTGATGGAAGGAGGTTTTCACTCAAAATCTCACGATACATGGCCCCATTCATTCTTTCCTTTACACGGCTCAGTTGTCCTGGTCCCTTTGCAGAAAAACAGCCCCAAAGCATGATGTTTCCACCCCCATGCTTCACAGTAGGTATGGTGTTCTTTGGATGCAACTCGGGTTTCTTTGTCCTCCAAACACAACGAGTTGAGTTTTTACCAAAAAGTTATATTTTGGTTTCATCTGACCATATGAAATTCTCTCAATCATCTTCTGGATCATCCAAATGCTCTCTAGCAAACTTCAGACGGGCCTGGACACGTCTGGCACTGCAGGATTTGAGTCCATGGCGGCGTAGTGTGTTACTGATGGTAGGCTTTGTTACTTTGGTCCCAGCTCTCTGCAGGTCATTCACTAGGTCCCCCCGAACCTGTGGTTCTGGGATTTTTGCTCACCCTTCTTGTGATCATTTTGACCCCACAGGGTGAGATATTGCGTGGAGCCCCAGATCGAGGGAGTTTATCAGTGGTCTTGTATGTCTTCCATTTCCTAATAATTGCTCCCACAGTTGATTTCTTCAAACCAAGCTGCTTACCTATTGCAGATTCAGTCTTCCCAGCCTGGTGCAGGTCTACAATTTTGTTTCTGGTGTCCTTTGACAGATCTTTGGTCTTGGCCATAGGTTTGGAGTGTGACTGTTTGAGGTTGTGTACAGATGTCTTTTATACTGATAACAAGTTCATACGGGTGCCATTAATACAGGTAACGAGTGGAGGACAGAGGAGCCTCTTAAAGAAGAAGTTACAGGTCTGTGAGAGCCAGAAATCTTGCTTGTTTGTAGGTGACCAAATACTTATTTTCCACCATAATTTGCAAATAAATTCATTAAAAATCATACAATGTGATTTTCTAGATTTTTTTTCTTCTCATTTTGTCTGTCATAGTTGAAGTGTACCTATGATGAAAATTACAGGCCTCATCTTTTTAAGTGGGAGAACTTGCACAATTGGTGGCTGACTAAATACTTTTTTGCCCCACTATACATGCATACATACATGCATACATGCATGCATACATGCATACATACATACATACATACATACATACATACATACATACATACATACATACATACATACATACATACATACATACATACATACATACATACATACATACATACATACATACATACATACATACATACATACATACATACATACATACATACATACATACATACATACATACATACATACATACATACATACATACATACATACATACATACAGCTGAAGTCGGAAGTTTACATACAGTTAGGTTGGAGTCATTAAAACTCGTTTTTCAACCACTCCACAAATTTCTTGTTAAGAAACTGTAGTTTTGGCAAGTCGGTTAGGAGATCTACAACAGTTGATTTTACAACAGTTGTTTACAGACAGATTATTTCACTTATAATTAACTGTGTCAATTCCAGTGGGTCAGAAGTTTACATGCACTAAGTTGACGGTGCCTTTAAACAGCTTGGGAAATGACTTTAGAAGCTTCTGTTAGGCTAATTGACATCATATTAGTGGTGATCCTAATTGACTGGAGACGGGGAATTTTTACTAGGATTAAATGTCAGGAATTGTTTTAAATGTATTTGACTAAAGTGTATGTAAACCTCCGGCTTCAGCTGTGTACATACATTGAGGAAGTATTTGTGATAGTAAATTAGCACAAATGTAAAATGTGTGTTTTAGCTAGCTAACATGAGGCGCTCTCAGAGAGAGGAAGAAGAGAAGTCCCTGAAAGCCATCCTCCTTTTCTGTTTCCCAGAGGGGGTGAACTGGGCCCCCCTGACTGAATACGCCAGGTACGTGCCACTTCTCACCATCTCTCTTTCTCTGTGATGATCTCTTTCTGGGTCCCCCTCACTGAGCGTATTCTCTTTCAACCATTTTTTTCAGTTCAGTGTCACACTTGGCTGAAATTAACCACACTTGCTTTCTCGTTTTTTGTGTGTGTGTGTATGTGTGTGTACACATGCAATCACACCTGGGACAAACAATCACACACATCTACTTTCTTCATCCTCCCACACCCCCAATGTTGTGCAGAGTGTTTTCAGGATGTGGTGAAGTGTTTCCAGCTAGCTTTACATCAACCGTTCTACCTACACGCAGAACAAATCTGCTTACAGTGTGTATGAAATGTTTGTGTGCGACGACTGCAAAGCATCATTTGTCATCTCTTGCAAACAACCAGTGGTGGAAAAGCACCACATTGTCATACTTTTTTTAACAGACTGTTACTTAAGTGGAAGTCACCCATTAAAATACTAGAGGAATTATTTGGTTGTAAATATACTTAAGTATCAGAAGTATATAAATCCTTATATGAAGCAAAGCAGACAGCACCACTTTCTTGTTTTTATAATGTACGGATAGCCAGGGGCACACCCCAACATTCAGACATAATTTATAAAAGATTCATTTGTGTTTATGTCTGCCAGATCAGAGGCAGTAGGGATGATGAGGGTTGTTGTCTTGATAAGTGCGTGAATTGGGCCATGTCCTGTCCTGCTAACGAGTATTTTTGGATGTCAAGGAAAATATAGGGAGTAAAAAGTACATTATTTTCTTTAGGAATGTTGTGAAGTAAAAGTTGCCCTGAATAGTAAAGTACAGATACCCCCCCCACTCTCAAAAAAACTACTTGAGTAGTACTTTTAAAGTATTTTTTACTTAAGTACTTTACACCACTGCAAAAAACCTAGCTTTGACCAGGGTCAGTGTTATGGGTGGGCCTTAGGGGGCCTTGCCAGTCATACCGTACCTCCTTGCCCATCCAAATAAAGTATTTAAATATTGATCAGAGCAAGCCTGTCTCTCTCCGTATGTGTAGCCCATGTATCTGATGCGATCTGGACTAAGAGTATTGCATGACATAGTTAAATGGTAGATACTGTAAGACAGAAGGGTGCTGTTTCAGTTGATCGGATTCTATTTTGGACTAATGTTCCAAGGTAACCTACTTTTGAAGTGATTTGTTATTTAATCCGATGACCTCATGACTGGTTGTGTTCATGTCACATTAAAAGGTAGGTTAATACATTTTTCCAGTTAAATTACATGTCGCTACTATTAAACCTCTAAAGCAGTCATTTGCTCATGAATTTTAAAAAAGTATTACTCTGCCATAATTTAAGTCCTGCATCCCCTCATCATTGGCTGGCTTTACCTAAATACGTGTATATAATACACAGCCCTTGTTAGAATCTTAATATCACAAACATAACTGGTGTTGAGTTTAAGGAGGGCTTGTCATTTGTTTATGGTTTTCACACACAGGCTATTATATCGGATTAAACAAATGATGTAGGCTAAAGTATGATGAGGGAGGATGGATGAGTTGATGAGCGAGAGTAGGCATAATTATGTAACCACCAATTGTGAATGAAGAACAGGGTGGGTCATTCTATTATATTCATCTATTCTAAATATAATCTCAATGTTATATACTCTGACCTACTTGGAGTACACAGTGATTGTGTGCGTAAATTACAATTGCAAGAATACCAAGAGGAATGGATGCATTCATTAGCGTTGCTACAAAATCTGAATGGAAACTAATCCGATGGGGCCTCCAGAGTGGTGCGGTGTTCTAAGGCTGTGCCACTAGAGATTCTGGGTTCAAGTCCAGGCTCTGTCGCAGCCGGCTGTGACCGAGAGACCAATGAGGCGGTGCACAATTGGCCCAGCTTCATCCTCCAATCGCGCACTAGCGACTCCTGTGGCGGGCTGGGCGCAGTGCACGCTAACACGGTCTCCAGGTTTACGGCGTTTCCTCCGACACATTGGTGCGACTGGCCTCCGGGTTAAGTGGGAATTGTGTCAAGAAGCAGTACGGCTTGGTTGGGTTGTGTTTCGGAGGACGCACGGCTCTCGACCTTCACCTCCCGAGTCCGTACGGGAGTTGCAGCGACAAGACTGTAACTACTAATTGGATATCATGAAAAAGGGGTAAAAAAAAAGATTAAAGAACTAATCATGATGGCATCTGAGTATTCTTCTGAGCCTCAATCTGAACCTTTTCCTCTGAGTACTAAGCACAAAAATGTGCAGTTGATCAACGTGTTCTATTCTTTCTCTCTCTCTCTCTTTGCAGTGAGACATTCTCCTTCGTGTTGACAGAGGTCGACGGCAGTAGGAGGAATGGCTACTGCAGGAGGTTACTGGTAAATGTCCTCTGAATGACACCATGGATCATGAGAATTACTCTCCGGTGTTTAGTTTCTCTTGACATGATGTTGTTTCCTGCAGCCCAGTGGCAAAGGGGCACGGCCTCCAGAGGCCTATTGCATCATCAGCCAGGTGGCCTGCTTTGGACTCTTCTCCAAGGTGAGTGGGGAGGGCGTCATAATACACACACATTATACACTGCTCAAAAAAATAAAGGGAACACTAAAATAACACATCCTAGATCTGAATGAATGAAATATTATTATTAAATACTTTTCTTTACATAGTTGAATGTGCTGACAACAAAATCACACAAAAATTATCAATGGAAATCAAATTTATCAACCCATAGAGGTCTGGATTTGGAGTCACACTCAGAATTAAAGTGGAAAACCACACTACAGGCTGATCCAACTTTAATGTAATGTCCTTAAAACAAGTCAAAATGAGGCTCAGTAGTGTGTGTGGCCTCCACGTGCCTGTATGACCTCCCTACAACGCCTGGGCATGCTCCTGATGAGGTGGCGGATGGTCTCCTGAGGGATCTCCTCCCAGACCTGGACTAAAGCATCCGCCTAGACAGTCTGTGGTGCAACGTGGCGTTGGTGGATGGAGCAATACATGATGTCCCAGTGAAGCACAGGGGTGGCAATGTGGGGTTGCTTAGCTGCAGGAGGGACTGCTACTCTTCACAAAATAGATGGCATTATGAGGGGAAATTGTGGATATATTGAAGCAACATCTCAAGACAACAGTCAGGAAGTTAAAGCTTGGTTGAAAATGGGTCTTCCAAATGGACAATGACCCCAAGCATACTTCCAAATTTGTGGCAAAATGGCTTAAGGACAACAAGGTCAAGGTATTGGAGTGGCCATCACAAAGCCCTGACCTCAATCCTATAGAATATTTCTGGGCAAACTGATAATGTGTGTGCGATCAAGGAGGCCTACAAACCTGACTCAGCTCTGTCAGGAGGAGAGGGCCAAAGTTCACAACTTATTGTGGGAGGCTACCCAAAATGTTTGACCCAAGTTAAATAATTTAAAGGCAGTGCTACCAAATACTAATTGAGTGCATGTAAACTTCTGACCAACTGGGAATGTGATGCAAGAAATACAAGCTGAAATAAATCATTCTCTCTACTAGTATTCTGACATTTCACATTCTTAATATAAAGTGGTGATCCTAACTGACCTATGACAGGGAATTTTTACTAGGATTAAATGTCAGGAATTGTGAAACTGAGTTTAAATATATTTGGCTAAAGTGCATGTAAACTTTCGACTTCAGCGGTAGCTCATGCAAAAACATAATACACTTCTCACTTAGAAGTGCTTCCATAAGCCAGTTATTGTGCTGGCTCTACCTTTAACTTTAATCTGTTTAACCCAGTGTTAACCAATCCAGCAGCACACTAATATAGACGGCAACCCTGTTGACAATAACCAATCCATCTGCCGATGTGTATCGGAACAATATTCCGTTTACATTTTTAAGATCTCTATTTTTTTAAATGGAAAAAAGATAATGGCACATTAGGATTGTATAGCTTAAATTCTATTCGTTCCGATTCACATCCCCAAAAAGCGCCACACTATATACGCGCTTGTGAGTCCTAGTATACCCTGATTCTTACAATTGTGCCATATGTCAAACTCAAAAAAACAACCTTGGTTTTGTATTTTACTACCTGTGCAGTCTTCAAATTTAAATGAACAAAAAAAAGGAAAAAGGTCAGCCTTACCCTCCTTAGTCTTCCTCTAGATCCAAACCTGATTTTAAGTCGAGTTCCATATTGCATAAGTTTAAAAAATGAGTTAATCATACCCATTTCTCCTTCCCCTAAAGCCAACCTTATTGTAAGGTTCTGCACTGCATGAATCAAAATATTTAAACATTTAATACACATTGCACCGCATTACAATCATGTATCAGGGACGATTTCAGCAGGAGGTAGCTATCACTCACAGCCACGTTGTAATCTTCAAGTCCTTGAACTCTTGGTTGTTTATGTACAATTTATCGACCAGTAGACATTCTGCTTCTCTGCTCTGAGACTTGAAAGTGGGGTACAGGGCATGTCTTCTCTCCGCTATTGAATGGGGAAATTGTTCATTAACAGAGAATGGGGTGTTCTTCAGCTCCATGCCCTGTTGTAGCAAGGCAATCTTCAATGAGGGTTGTTCAACTGATGTCGTCATCCACCAGGGTGACTTCTAACCCTTCCAGTAGATGATCTATGCTGCGGCAGTCAAGTAGAGTGGTGTGTCAGACGAAGAGAGAAACGGGCTGGTCTAGTAATGACATTCCCTACTACTTCATTAGGCCAAAATTCCAGGATGAGTCTAACTGTTTATGAACAACTATATTTAGAACCTGAGCCACTCTTCTACATACACTGACTAGTTGGGATAAGTGTTAACTAGATGAGTATAGCATTCATCAAAAGTCAGGTTGCAATACATTTACATAGGGCTGATGACACATTCTAAATGGTAGGCCTAATATGGAGGCTGGTCTACCCATAACAGAGCTTTACTACAGTATGATTGGTGCTAACAATTTATATAATTCTAAATGTGTTTTTCAGATCTTTGATGAGGTGGAGAAGCGCAGGCAGATCTCCATGGCGATGATCTATCCATTCATGCAGAGCCTGAGGGAGGCGCCGTTCCCTGCTCCCGGAAACACTGTCAAGATCAAGAGCTTCATACCAGAGTCTGGAACAGAGGTATGGAGTATTTATTATGCCAAAGCAGCAGCTACTCTTCCTGGGGTCCAGCTAAATTAAGGCAGTTTATACAATTTTCAAAACATTACAATACATTCACAGATTTCACAACACACTGTGTGCCCTCAGGCCCCTACTCCACCACTACCACACCTACAGTACTAAATCCACGTGTATGTATGTTATCGTGTGTGTCTGTGCCAATGTTTGTTGCTTCACAGTCCCCGCTGTTCCGTAAGTTTTTTTGTGGTTTTTAAAAATGTAATTTTAATGCTTGCATCAGTTACTTGATGTGTAATAGTTCCATGTCGTCATGACTCTATGTAGTACTGTGTGCCTCCCATAGTCTGTTCTGGACTTGGGGACTGTGAAGAGACCTCTTGTGGCATGTCTTGTGGGGTATGCATGGGTGTCCGAGCTGTGTGCGAGTAGTTTAGACGGACAGCTTGGTGCTTTCAACATGTCAATACCTCTCATAAATAAAAGTAGTGACGAAGTCAATCTCTCTTCCACTTTCAGCCAGGGGAGATTGACATGCACATGAATAATATTAGCTCTCTGTGTACATCCAAGGGCTAGCCGGGCTGTCCTGTTCTGAGCCAATTGCAATTTTCCTAAGTCTTTTTTTTTGTGGCACCTGACCACACGACTGAACAGTAGTCAAGGTGTGACAAAACTAGGGCCTGTAGGACCTGCCTTGTTGATAGTGTTGTTAAGAAGGCAGAGCAACGCTTTATTATGGACAGACTTCTCCCCATTTTAGCTATTACGGCATCAATATGTTTTGAAACATGACACTTTACAATCTAGGGTTACTCCAAGCAGGTTAGTCATCTCAACTTGCTCAATTTCCACATTATTTATTACAAGATTTAATTGAGGTTTAGTGAGTGTTTTGTTCCAAATACAATGCTTTTAGTTTTAGAAATATTTAGGGCTCACTCCACTCTGAAACTAACTGCAGCTTTTTGTTGAGTTTTGCAGTCAATTCGGTGGCTGACATTCATAGTGAGTCATTCGCATACATAGACACACTGGCTTTACTCAGTGGCATGTCGTTAGTAAAAATTGTAATAAAGCAAGGGGCCTAAACATCTAAGCTGGGGAATTCCTGATTCTAACTGGATTATGTTTGAGGCTACCATTAGCATATAATTAATGGGAGGGCACTGGGACTTGTGCCTGCATGTACGTTAGCTAGTTTAGCTAACTAAAGTACTAGCCAGTTGGCTTCGAGGAAAGAAGAAAAATCGAATTAAATATCTGAAGTGATCACTACATCATTTGGATACTGCTTTAAAGCAAATATCTGCAGCATTAGTAAAGATGTGATCAATACATGTTGATTATTTAATTCCTGTGCTGTTTGTAAATACCCTGGTAGGTTGACTGACAACCTGATCCAGGTTGCAGGCACTGGTTACAGTTTGAAGCTTTTTCTTGAGTGAGCAGCTTGATGAAAGCCAGTCAGTATTTAGGTCACCCAGAAAATATACATCTGTTTTCACACACATTCTCCAGATACTGACTGTTAGCTCTTGGTTATCTTCCAAATGGACAATGACCCCAAGCATACTTCCAAAGGTGTAGCAAAATTGCTTAAGGACAACAAAGTTGAGGTATTGGCGTGGCCATCACAAAGCCCTGACCTCAATCCTATAGAACATTTCTGTGCACAACTGAAGAAGCGTGTGTGAGCAAGGAGGCCTAGAAACCTGACTCAGTTACACCAGCTCTGTCAGGAGAAATGAGCCAAAAATTCACGCAACTTATTGTGGGAAGCTTGTGGAAGGCTACCTGACACATTTGACCCAAGTTAAACAATTTAAAGGCAATGCTACCAAATACTAATTGAGTGTATGTAAACTTCTGACCCACTGGGAATGTGATGAAAGAAATACAAGCTGAAATAAATAAATCATTCTCTACTATTATTCTGGCATTTCACATTCTTAAAATAGTGGTGATTTTCTGGGTTGCTTGATAAGCGTCCCAGTAAAGCATTAAAAACAGAGGTAGACTTACTCATGTAATTTACATTGGAGCTGATAGTGCAGGGTGAACTGCATGAAATGGTCTTCCTACTATTGCACACCGCCTCAGTGCTAACAATGTAACTCTAACTCTGGCTTATATGCTCATGATTACTGCTTACATTAGCAGTAGGATAAACAGATGTATTTGACGCAATTAGGGATACATCAATTAAATGACTTGCATTGTTTGCCAATGCCCCTAAGATCATGCATTATGACAACGCATTGTCACAATGGTAGGGAGCTGGTCTTGGATCATTTACCAGTCATTGTTTCAACGCAGCCTTGAAATGCGTGGACAGAGTCCAGGAGCCAAGATGATTTGGATGGACTCCGTCATTCCTGTAGAGTATCTTCTGTTTCCAGAAGCTGTAAAAGTTATCAATAACAGGGGTATTTAACTCAATTCCTAGAGGATTGTGTGTCTTCTGTTTTTTGTTAATTCCATTAAATTCATGGCCAATTAAAACCTAGTGAACCAGGTGAGGGGAGTTCCTAATTAATCAATAACCTTCATTGATCAATCGAGTACAGAGAAGGAGCAAAAACCCGCAGCCCTTGAGGACACAGTTTGGAGACACACAAAGCCCTTGGCATCACGATGAGGATCAAGACCTTCATCCTAGAGTCCAACACTGAACGAGAGCTCTCAGATCTATCTCTCGCTCTCTCGCTCTCTCTCTCTCGCTCTCTTTTCCTGAAGACCTTTTGTCTCTCTGTTCCTGGCCTGTGTGTCTCCAGGTCATCAGTTTGACAAGGCCGTTGGACTCGTGGTTGGAGCATGTGGATTTCCGGACACTGTTCCGCTGTCTCACAGACGAGGAGGTGCTGCGGGTGTTTGCCTCCACCGTTCTTGAACGACGAATCATCTTCATGGCTGACGAACTCAGGTACAGCACCAACCCTAATCCTAACGCCAAAAGGACATCACTGAGCCTGGGTTGTCTGGGACAAGGGCAGGCCTGTTGTCTGCATGTTGAATGGGTGTAAAGTTTGTACCTGCTTCCCCTCCTACAGTACCCTGTCCCAGGTGTTGCATGCGGTTGCGGCGCTGCTCTACCCGTTCACATGGCAACACACCTTCATCTCCATCGTTCCTTCAGTGCTGATTGATGTCGTCATGGCACCCACTCCCTACCTGCTTGGTGTGCAAAAGAACAAACTGGATGATGTTGTTGACCAGAGCGACGTGAGTGTGTATGGTAGAGCGGAATGAGTTTTGTAGACGTACTGTACACGTCGGCTTCAGAAAATACTATTTGATGAAATAGACTGATTTTTATAGAAAGTTAAGGGCAGTTGCTGATTGGCTGTAAACAATGTTTTACTGTTATGTTTGGGATCAGGCATTCCTGTCTCTACACTGTGACTGACTGCAGATGGGAGAATATATATCCAGTGACACTCATTAAGCTACCACTAACACAATTACAGCCTATGGAAACCAGCCAGTGTGCGTATTATCTCCGACCTGAAGATTTTGTGTGTGTATTTCTGTCTTATAAACAGATGCTCATTGTAGATCTGACAGAGGGAGCAGAGAACACATTCATCACTTGTGTAAGTATTTGCATGCCCCATATTTCCCCTCAAGTTCACAAACAAAAGTACATAAATAAACTAAAACGCTTATCTCACAATCAGATTAGTAAACTAGCGTCACTACTCCCATGATTCTCATTTTGAAAGCCTACTTGATCGTGTGTGGTTCAGACCAGTTCAGTTCAAATGTTCTTCCCTGTCTGGCTGAATGTGTGTATACTCAGAAATACCAAAACATTCTCGCTGGTCTGGCAACAACCTCTCAGATTCCTCTGTCCTCTCTTTGGCACAGATGGGAGACGAGAGCACCATTCTACCAGAGAAACTACAGGAGGAGCTTCTCCAGGCCTTGTGTTGCAGGAAAGACAACTCCAGTGAGTGGACCCATTCTCCATTTTTTTCTGATGACTGACTAGAATTTTTACTCTTGTTTATAGGGCTTAAGAGGATTCTGTAAACACAGTGACTCAGGCTTTCATTCGATTTGAGATAAGACTGACTCCATCAGCAACAAATCAAACCACATGAGGCAGAATCATAGTTTATAAAACCCAATGATAGAAGTGAGATCCTCTATCATAGTCCATACAAACCCAATGATAGAAGTGAGATCCTCTATCATAGTCCATACAAACCCAATGATAGAAGTGAGATCCTCTATCATAGTCCATACAAACCCAATGATAGAAGTGAGATCCTCTATCATAGTCCATACAAACCCAATGATAGAAGTGAGATCCTCTATCATAGTCCATACAAACCCAATGATAGAAGTGAGATCCTCTATCATAGTCCATACAAACCCAATGATAGTAGTGAGATCCTCTATCATAGTCCATACAAACCCAATGATAGAAGTGAGATCCTCTATCATAGTCCATACAAACCCAATGATAGAAGTGAGATCCTCTGTGCAGAATGAGAGAAATAATGATGAGGTGTATGTGCAAAGAAATGTTCTGGATGGTTGCTGTAATATGAACATAAACCTCTCTCATACCACACAGTATGAACCCTGGAATGTCCCAAGTTTATGCTAGTCTGAGTGTGTGTGGGAGGGTTGTGATGTTGGAGAAAATACTGTAGAAACATACACCCAAGGTTTGACCAGCGTCACGACCCTGGAAATTCTATTCTGGATACTGTTGACGGTGCCTAAGTGGATTCAGACACAGATGCACTTCTGAAATCCCTCAGTGCTCACACACAAACCCAACCCCCATCCACACACATGCCAATCCACCATGTGTTGTGGTTGCCATACAGCTTAACAAAGTTGTCTTGGAGGCTTTTCAAACTATGATTGTGTCACCAACATATTGGCTATCTCAAAGAAGACGCCACTTAAAAACTGACAATCTTCTGTACACTTTGTGTCCAGCCTCAGAATATATGAGGGGTGTTGTCTGAGGCCTTTCAACCAGTGTTTGTAGACACCTCCTCAGCATCCTGACTGTATCATCTGTATTCTCTGTACTCTGTTTTCTATCTAGCCTCGGAGGAGTTGAATAAGGTGGTCTCGGAGGCCTTCCTCTCCTTCTTTGTGAAGACTGTGGGTCACTTCCCCTCCCATGTTAAACGCAGAAGTGGCGGGCAGCCTGGAGTATTCCAGATCAACAGCTTCTGCAAGGCCTCCGAGCCGAAGGCCAGCCGCCAATTTGTCAAACGCTTCATCCAGACACAGATGTTTGACCTCTTCATCCAGGAAGTGGAGAGACAGCCCACACAGGAAGGTCTGGTTGCATCACTTTCTGAAACAATAGGATGGAATAGAATAGACTACAACTTTAATTTAATTTGGTTTATTTGGATAGGGACAAGTACAAACACATTGAATAAACAATGGTCCAGTGCACGTCTTTTTAAGGTTCTAATAGAAACAAAAGAAAGAAATGCATAATCACTAAATCACATTAACGCAATTATATGCACAAAGTAAATATCATACATACAGTGAGCTCAACGTATTTCTTTTATTTCCCCTTTTGTTTAACCTGGTAGGCAAGTTGAGAACAAGTTCTCATTTACAACTGTGACCTGGCCAAGATAATACAAAGCAGTTTGACACATACAACACAGAGTTACACATGGAGTAAAACAAACATACAGTCAATAATACAATAGAAAAATAAGTCTGTGAGCAAGTGAGGTGAGAAGGGAGGTAAAGGCAAAAAAAGGCCATGGTGGTGAAGTAAATACAATATAGCAAGTAAAACACTGGAATGGTTGATTTGCAGTGGAAGAATTTGCAAAGTAGAGATAGAAATAATGGGGTGCAAAGGAGCAAAATAAATACAGTAGGGAAAGAGGTAGTTTGAGCTAAATTATAGATGGGCTATGTACAGGTGCAGTAATCTGTGAGCTGCTCTGACAGCTGGTGCTTAAAGCTAGTGAGGGAGATAAGTGTTTCCAGTTTCAGAAATTTTTGTAGTTCGTTCCAGTCATTGGCAGTAGAGAACTGGGAGGAGAAGCGGCCAAAGGAAGAATTGGTTTTGGGGGTGACCAGAGAGATATACCTGCTGGAACGCGTGCTAAAGGTGGGTGCTGCTATGGTGACCAGCGAGCTGAGATGAGGGGGGACTTTACCTAGCAGGGTCTCGTAGATGACCTAGAGCTAGTGGGTTTGGCGACGAGTGTGAAGCGAGGGCCAGCCAACGAGAGCATACAGGTCGCAGTGGTGGGTAGTATATGGGGCTTTGGTGACAAAACATGGCACTGTGATAGACTGCATCCAATTTATTGAGTAGGGTATTGGAGGCTATTTTGTAATTGACATCGCCGAAGTCGAGGATTGGTAGGATGGTCAGTTTTACAAGGGTATGTTTGGCAGCATGAGTGAAAGATGCTTTGTTGCAAAATAGGAAGCCAATTCTAGATTTAACTTCGGATTGGAGATGTTTGATGTGAGTCTGGAAGGAGAGTTTACAGTCTAACCAGACACCTAGGTATTTGACGTTGTCCACATATTCTAAGTCAGAGCCGTCCAGAGTAGTGATGTTGGACAGGCGGGCAGGTGCAGGCAGCGATCGGTTGAAGAGCATGCATTTAGTTTTACTTGTATTTAAGAGCAATTGGAGGCCACGGAAGGAGAGTTGTATGGCATTGAAGCTCACCTGGAGGGTTGATAAGTCTCCAAAGAAGGGCCAGAAGTATACAGAATGGTGTCGTCTGCGTAGAGGTGGATCAGAGACACACCAGCAGCAAGAGCGGCATCATTGACGTATACAGAGAAGAGTCTGTCCAAGAATTGAACCCTGTGGCACCCCCATAGAGACTGCCAGAGGCCCGGACAACAGACCCTCCGATTTGACACACTGAACTCTATCAGAGAAGTAGTTGGTGAACCAGGCGAGGCAATCATTTGAGATCATTTCAACTGTCAATCATTTGAGAAACCAAGGCTGTCGAGTCTGCTGATGAGGATGTGTTGATTGACAGTCGAAAGCCTTGGCCAGGTCAATGAATACGGCTGCACAGTATTGTTTCTTATCGATGGAACTCACACCTGCCTGCTGCCATTCCTGAGCAAGCTCTGTACTGGTGGTGCCCCGATCCTGCAGCTGAATCAACTTTAGGAGACGGTCCTGGCGCTTGCTGGACTTTCTTGGGGGCCCTGAAGCCTTCTTCACAACAATTGAACTGCTCTCCTTGAAGTTCTTGATTATCCGATAAATGGTTGATTTAGGTGCAATCTTACTGGCAGCAATATCCTTGCCTCTGAAGCCTTTTGTGCAAAGCAATGCTGCCGGCATGTGTTTCCTTCCCGGTAACCATGGTTGACAGAGGATGAACAATGATTCCAAGCACCACCCTCCTTTTGAAGCTTCCAGTCTGTTATTCAAACTCAATCCGCATGACAGAGTGATCTCCATCCTTGTCCTCGTCAACACTCACACCTGTGTTAACGAGAGAATCACTGACATGATGTCAGCTGGTCCTTTTGTGGCTGAAATGCAGTGGAAATGTTTTGGGGGATTCAGTTCATTTGCATGGCAAAGAGGGACTTTGCAATTAATTGCAATTCATCTGATCACTCTTCATAACATTCTGGAGTATATGCAACTTGCCATCATACAAACTGAGGCAGCAGACTTTATGAAAATGTATATTTGTGTCATTCTCAACTTTTGTCCATGACTGTAGAATTTGTCTAACGTTATTTGTTATCTTTGCCATGAAATGAGAAGCAGCAGATCTGAAACCTCACTTGACCTGCACATTCCTCATTCACTAGATGAAATTAAATGGTTATTACACTGAAATCAGTTTCAGTTCATCAATTCCAATTTCTTTGTTTCTCTATGAATAACTGTAAAAACTAATTAGGAGTGAAAAACGACAATCTAAAACCAGAAAATATTTAACTGAACATAATTTGTGAAAATATAAAACAAAATTTGGGGGGTTAATTCACAGATTTAAGAGGGCACACCCTTAGTTGTTTATGAATCATTATTTTAAAAGGTACACTACATGACTGATAGTTTGGACACCTGCTATTCGGACATTTCATTCCAAAATCATGGGCGTTTAATATGGACTCCCCCCCCCCCCCCCCTTTGCTGCAATAACAGCCTCCACTCTTCTGGGAAGGCTTTTCACTAGATGTTGGGAAATTGCTGCGAGGACTTGCTTCCATTCAGACACAAGCGTTGTTGGGTGATTAGGCCTGGCTCGCAGTCGGCGTTCCAATTTATCCCAAAGGTGTTCGACGGAGTTGAGGTCAGGGCTCTTTGCAGGCCAGTCAATTTCTACCACACTGATCTCGACAAACCATTTTCTTTATAGACCTTGCTTTGTGCGCAGGGGCATTGTTATGCTGAAACAGGAAAGGGCCTTCCCCAAATTGTTGCCACAAAGTTAGAAGCACAGAATAATCTAGAATGTAATTTTATGCTGTAGCATTAATATTTCCCTTCACTGGAACTAAGGGGCCTAGCTCGAACCACAAAAAACAGCCCTAGACCATAATTCATCCACCAAACTTTACAGTTGGCACTATGCATTGGGGCTGGTACTGTTCTCCTGGCCAAACCCAGATTCATCTGTCGGACTGCCAAGTGGCGAAGCGAGAATCATCACTCGAACGCATTTCCACTGCTCCAGAGTCCAATGGCGGCGAGCTTTACACCACTCCAGCCGACATTTGGTATTGCTCATGGTGATCTTCGGTTTGTGTGTGGCTACTCGGCCATAGAAACCCATTTCATTAAGCTCCTGACGCACAGTTCTTGCGCTGATGTTGCTTCCAAAGGCAGTTTGGAACTCGGTAGTGAGTGTTGCTTCAGCCCTCGGCGGTCTCATTCTGTGAGCTTGTGTAGCCTACCACTTTGTGGCTGAGCCGTTGTTGCTCCTAGACATTTCCGCTTCACAATAACCGCACTTACAGTTGACCTGGGCAGCTCTAGCTGACTTGTTGGCAAGGTGGAATCCTATAACAGGGCCACATGGAAAGTATCTGAGCTCTTCAGTGAGGCCATTCTTCTGCCAATGTTTGTTTATGGAAATTGCATGGCTGTGTGCTCTTTTTAAAATTTATTTTTTAATACACCTGTCAGCAATGGGTGTGGCTTAAATATCCAAATCTACTCATTTGTGGTGTCCACATACTTTTGTGTATACTGACAGAAAATATAGTGCACTACTTTCTCTTGTACACTAAGGCCCGGGGAAGAGTTGTAAAAAGAGGAGATTAGAAGAATGTGCCTATTTGAAAGCTAGGAAAAAATAAGTAGCTCGGGACATGTTTTTTATTTATTTTTAGAACCTCTCAAGACCATTGACATTTAAACACAAGCTTCACATGTGCAAATCTGATTTTAAGTGTTCAAAGCTCAGTACATTACTTTTTCAAGATGTGACCGTGATGGCACTGTATAAGCTTTTGGTCCAGGATTTTCAAAGCATTGGAACAGTGACTCTCTCTAGGGCACATATGTCAGAGTCAAGGCCCGCGGGCCACATCCGGCCCGCGAGAAGGTTTTTTACGGCCCCTGGGATGATCTTGATTTATTATTAGAACCGGCCCGCAGACCGCAGCAAGCCGGCAGCCCGCAGATCTTTTACACGCACCAATACTACATTTCCCACAATGCAACGGTGACGCACCGAGCAGTAGGCTGCTTCATTTCAATATTTATTGGCACAGCAGTTGTCAGCATCACAGTAAAATTAACTTTCAGATACCCATCAAAAATGGCAAAACGGAAGGTGGACACTGAGAACCGGGGGTTTCAAACAAGGTGGGAGTCGGAGTATTTGTTCACGGAGGTAGCTGGAAAACCTGTGTGTCTTCTGTGTGGAGAAAGTGTGGCGGTACTGAAAGAGTATAATCTGAGACGACATTATGAAACGAAACACGCGGACAACAACAAGAATATGGACATGGAACAAAGGCTACAAAAGGCAGAGGAATTAAAACGAGGCCTCAAATCTCGACAGGCTCTGTTCAAAAAGCCAAATCACAAGGCCAGGCTGCTGTCAAGGCCAGTTTTATTTTGGCAGAAGAGATCGCTAAATCAGCCCGGCCATTTACGGAGGGGATTTAATCAAAAACTGCATGATTAAAGTTTGTGACGAAGTTTGCCCAGAAAAAAGGCAACTCTTTTTAAATGTGAGTCTGAGCAGAAACACCATTGCCGAGAGAGTAGACCAGTTGTCCATCAATCTAAAAGAGCAGCTTGTGAAAAAGGGAAAAGATTTCATTGCATATTCCTTGGCTGTGGATGAGAGCACCGACATTTCTGACATTGCCCAGTTGTCAATTTTCATCCGCGGAGTGGACTCCAGCCTAAGCGTGACAGAGGAGTTTTTGGCTTTACGTCCTATGCATGGCACAACTACGGGGCATGATTTGTATGAAGAGTTGTCAAGATGTGTAAATGAGATGGAGCTGCCTTGGGAAAAACTCGTGGGTTTGACAACCGACGGAGCACCTGCGATGTGTGGACACAGGAGCGGACTGGTGGCGAAGATACGGGAAAAGATGCAAGAGGAAAACGCGACAGGTGAGCTGACAGCTTATCATTGTATCATACACCAGGAAGCGTTGTGCGGTAAAGCCTTGAAAATGGAGCATGTAATGAGCATCATCACGCGCACAGTTAACTTTATCAGAGCCAAAGGTTTGAATCACCGCCAGTTCAAGGCATTTCTGACGGAGTTAGAAACGGAGCATGGTGATTTGCCTTATCACACAGAGGTGCGATGGCTAAGCCAGGGAAAGGTGCTTCAAAGATGTTTCGAGCTTCGTGAGATTTGTCTGTTCTTGGACAGCAAAGGGAAAGACACAACACAACTCCGAGACGAAATGTTTCTGTGTGAAATGGCTTTTCTGTGTGACATTACAAGTCATCTGAATGCAATGAACTTGCAGCTGCAGGGTCGGGATCGTGTCATCTCTGATATGTACAGTACAGTGAAGGCATTTAAAACCAAACTGACTCTGTGGGAGACGCAGATGCGGAAAGAAAATTTGAGCCACTTTCCCAGCTGCCAGACCATGAAAGAGAAGCTCTCTACCAGTGCGTTCCCGAGCGCACAGTTGGCTGATAAAATAGGTATGCTTGCCGCTGACTTTCGATGCCGATTTGCTGACTTTGAAGCACAAAAAAGCAGGTTGGAACTGCTCGGTAACCCATTTGCTGTTGACGTGGAAAGCTCACCACCAAACCTCCAAATGGAGTTGATTGACCTCCAATGCAATGATGCACTGAGGGCAAAATATGCGGCAGTGGGTGCTGCGGAGTTCGCCCGTTTCCTCCCCGACACAATGCCCCAGCTGCGCATCCAGGCTGCTCAAACGTTGTCTATGTTTGGCAGCACATACCTGTGTGAACAACTGTTTTCTTTGATGAACTTGAACAAAACATCACACAGAAGTCGACTTACTGCTGAACACCTCCACTCAATTCTGAGGATTTCCTCAGCTCAGAGCCTTACCCCGAACATTGATGAACTTGTGGAAAAGATGGGACACCACCAAGTATCACCCTCAACCTCAAACAAGTGAACATTACTGTGCAATCACATATTTAGAGTTTTTACTCAGTTCAAGTTTAAAAGTTAAAGTTTAATATTTGTTTTCACTGCATGTTACTTCTCCTTAAACAAAGTGTTGTTTTTGATTAATAGATTTTTGCACTTTATTTTATTGTATTTCAATCCAATTATATTTTAAAAATATTTCAGTTGAGTGGATGATAGAAAATTGCTATTATTGTTTTTTTCTTTGAAGTAAATTTAGCCCACTTTTGCTAAAATAGAAAATATAGGCTACTGATGGTGCCTTGAATACCGGTTTCTTTCATTTAATGTTCATGTTATGGGGATTTTTATATAAAGGAAATTTGTCTTTTGTGTCTGTTGAAAATTAAAGATTACTGACAGAGCCATAAGAAAATATTGCTTTATTTATCTGATCATATTGGAATATATTTGTTAGGTTTTCAGTAGGTTCAATTAGGTTCACTAGACTATATGCGTCATTTAAAAAAATTTCAATGAACATTCGAACAGTCCGGCCCTCGGCTTGTAGCTAAATTTTTTATTTGGCCCTCCGTCCATTTGACTTTGACACCCCTGCTCTAGGGGTCTCTGCACTGTTGCAAGCCACCGAGTCCAGATGTTCTGTCAGTTGTTTAGAGGCATCAGCATTTTACCAGACACATGGACAAATGTCATTGGTCTACATTTGAAGGCTGGCACTTGGGCAGATCTATGGTAGATCATTGATGTACAACAAACAGATTTGGGCCAAGCACTGACCAAAGCTGGAGGAAGATGTGGTTAACAACAAAAAATAACTTTTTCATAGGAGCATATTCACTTACCAAGATTCACTTACCTAGCAATTAATAATTTTGTTTTTCCCTTTTTTTGTAGGATTCTTCCACCAAAAAATTGCAGAGTACCAACAAAGTAAGAAGAAAGAGAAGGCAAAGAGAGGCTGGGTGAGAGGACTTGTGGTGTAAATGTAGGCGTCCTCAGACAAATTGATTCTGATCATGTGTACATTTGTGATGCTCCACAGACAGGACGTTGCTCCTGTCTGTGGAGCGAAGATGGTGACAATCTAAATCTGCAGTATTTTCTCTTGCCTGTAGAAAATGTAGGCTACTCCTGTGTCATGTTGAATGAATGTGTGCTAAAGATGAAGAAACACAAACATGTTTTTGTCAATGTGTCTACGTTTATTGAAGGATGTGTTACTTCTGTTGTGATGACTTGGCAAAATGTTTATTTATTGCACTTTTGTGCTACAAGATGCTCTTACTTATATATGCTCTTATAACTAAACATACCTATGAGTATTTCATAGTATTCTAAATATTTTGTGTTTATGCCTACTGAGTGCCTTAAATTGTTATTTTGTTTATTTAAGCTGTGGGTATGAATGTGGAAGTTAGGATGTGAATAAGCACTTTTAAAAAATGGTGAATAAAAGTTGGACCAATGATGTTTTAACATTACTTTTAAGTTAGCATTCACGAGATTGGTGTATATATTAGGATTCCCGTTAGCCACTGCAAAAGCATCAACTACTCTTCCTGGGGTCCACATGAAACATGACATAATACATAGTACAGAATATTATTAGTCAAGGACTGAAATACATGCATTTAAAATGTCACACACAGCCTACATATCAGTACATACATTTACATTTAAGTCATTTACATACACACAAACTAGGTCTAATACATGGTACAATGCAAATTACAATTCAATATATATATATGAAATGGCTTTCTCTTCACAGTCCCCTTTGTGCAGTAAGGTGTTATTTTATGTTTATTTAAACTGGTTGTCTTGGTAGCTTGAGTTACGTAGGGTAGCAGAGTTCCATGTAGTCATGGCTCTATTTAATAGTGTGCTTTTCCCAGCCTCTGTTCTGGACCTGGGGACTGTGAAAAGCTGCCTCTGGTTGCATGTCTTGTGTCCGAACTGTGTGCCAACTGCTTGAACAGACAGTTCCCTTCAACACATCAATACCTTGCGCAAAAACCAATAGTGATGCAGTAAACTTTGAGCCAGGAGAGACTTACATGTGTAACGGTATAACTTTAGACCGTCCCCTCGCCCAAACCCAGGCTCGAACCAGGGACCCTCTGCACACATCAACAACAGTCACCCAGGAAGCATCGTTACCCATCGCTCCACAAAAGCCGCAGCTCTTGCAGAGCAAGGAGAACTACTACTTCAAGGTCTGGGAGCAACTGACGTAACCGATTGAAACGCTATTTAGCGCCTGACACTTCCCCTCTGTATACATTCTAAGTGCGATACGTGCTGCGTTGTTCTGGACCAAGTACAATTTACCAATAGGGTTCTGTTTCTTTGCCGCACATGACCATACAGTAGTCCAGGTGCGACAAAACTATGGCCTGTACGACCTGTCTGGTCGACTGAGATGTTAAGACAGAGCAAAGCTACATGGCCAGACCTCTTCCCATTTTAGCAACCAATGAGATGATCTTTGACACTCACACATCACATCCGGGGTATGAAATAGCGTCCCTAGCAACCAGTGCCAGAGAGCGAGAGACAAATCAATAATTTGTCGAGTTTTTATCTATCATCACGATTAAGTACACATATTTTACATTCAATGCGACTTTACATTGCTACGGTGTGCAGTGGAGCAGGATGAGCATCCACAACGATTAAGTTTTCCAAACGGAGCTGTCCTGAGGAACGAATTACTTCCGTCACTTCACTACCTAGAACGGCTATGGCGGAGAAACGTCGGTCCGGGGGAACTTCGGGGATGTCCGAATCCAAACCGACCAAGACCGACACCGAGCGGGAGTTCCTATCGCAGGCGGGAGTCGGGGAGTTACTCCGAGGGGCTCTGCTAAAGATGGTAGAGGCCAGGTCGGAGGACCCAATGGGGTTTTTGGCAGACCATTTCTGTAATCAGGCCTCCGAGGCTGAGAATGGGACTGGTGGATGCTGCAGCGATGGAGATTTGCTAAACCTCGGCGCAGGCGCACACGAGCAGCAGCAGCTGAGCCGAGCCCTATGGCACCTGCGTCTAGCGCATCACTCTCAGAGGTAAACCAGAAAGAACATGCATTTTGCGACTGCCAAGCTCAAGTCTATGTTCTCGTTTTATCTCACAATGAAATAACACAACCCACTGTGCAAAAACGGGTTCAATCAACCGTGTTTCCATGTGATGTTAATAAAAAAAATATGTGGTGTTGAATCAACGTGGAAAACTGATTGGATTTGCAAAAGTCATATTTCTTTACTTAACTTTTTAACCTGAATCCAATGACCAGGTGACATTTTTGGTTGAATTAAGTTAGTCGACAACTGCTCAACCAAATGTTAATCATAACTAGACGTTGAACTGATGTCTGTTCCCAGTGGAAATGATCCATGTGGGCCTGTGCAAGTGTACCAGTGGAGGCTGCTGAGGGGGGGACAGCTCATGATAATGGCTGGAACGGCGCCAACGGAATAGCATCAAACACATGGAAACCATGTATTTGGCATCATTCAACCGCTCCGGCCGTTACCACGAGCCCGTCCTCCTGTGATGTGTATGTCCACGTGTGTATGTCTTCAGATCTGCCTTCAGTAACAACGTCCGTGTGGCCTATGACCTGCTAACACAGACAGGGCCCCAGCGGCGAGGAGCAGTGGGTCCCAGTGGCCCTGCTGGTCAATGCAGCTCTAACAGCCCAGGTGGGGGGGTCAGGGGCCGCCTCTACACACACACCCTCCAGGTAGGGTATACAATTGACAAGTCATACTGTAAACACTGCTGGTTTCAGAAACCATTCATTTCCATTGTGCCCTTGAGCAAGGCACTTAGATCAGCGTTATAGCGTGATTGACATTTAAGATCATTTTTTGATTGAGCTGACAGATGCAGCATTTACCGTGAATGTGGTCTCCATGAACGAGGAAACATTGTCTTTTAAGTTTCACTGTAAAGTCTACACCTGTTGTATTCAGTGCATGTGACTATAAATAAATATGATATATATTATATATATGGTGCATAGCCGAAAAGGGGAGATTGGATAGAATCTAGCCCTTAACCTCTGCAGCTAACCTTGTGTGGTCTTCTCAAGTGCTGTGTTTGTGTGTTGTCTGAGGTATTTGGGAGCAGAGTAAAATACCAATTTCTGTTGTAGATGGACATCTAAGTATTTTGTTCTGCTATATTCTACTTTAAAGTGTCTCTGCAGCGAGGGAGGCGTCCCCATCTCCACTTCAGCCCCTCTGCTACGCCGGCTCCACTGCCAGGACCATGAGGCCGTGCCCTACGACATCTTCAAGCACGGTGTGCTGACGTGTGCTGTGTTTTCTGACTACATCCGGCGGGCGCAGAGGCTGTACGCGGAGGTCTGCGGCCCAGCTGAGGGGCCTGCTGGTCGGACACTATGTCTGGCTGTGCTGGGCACCCTCCATGAAGCCCTGGAGACCTCCCGGTCTGATGGTGGCTCCTCAGATGCTAACCACTACTCTAATGCTAACGCTAAGGCCAATCCCTACCTAGAGGCTAAGGTTAGCCGCTACCTGGAGGCGAGTGCTAAGATCTCACCCGGTAAGCTGGCCCAGGCTATGGCTGGAGCGGAGCCAGCCGGGGGAAACATGGACGCCAAGGAGTTTGAGGACGCTGCAGCAGAGCTCTTTATCGCTCGAGTAAGAGTTGTGTGTTAGCTGCTGGTGTATTCTCGTTCCTATAATGTCTGCACTGTTCCTTGTAATGTAGTGTCAGATCCTAGTATGAGATGTGTGTATGACTTTCCTCGTTCTTATGAAGCACCTGAAGAACATACAGCATGGCTAAATATATACTGTATAATATAGTACGATCATGTAAATATGATTCAATATACCAATAAATGTCAGACCTGGATTTTGCTTATTCATGCTTTAATTTATAATTGAATGAAAACATCTGTTATAAGTAGGACTATCGCGGTCATTACATTTTGTCACCCAGGGACAAATGAAAACAAATCAAATAACTGTCGGTCTCACGGTAATTGACCATTAATTAACAAACCCATTTAGCATCTCATGGCTTCCACCCAGAGCCTACAAGCCACTGAATCAGACCTCTGGGACATCTACATTTAAAAAAATATAAGAAATCCATGTAATTTAGCCTACACCATTACAATAAATCCATAAATAATTTTAGGCTGGTCTAAAGAAACATGATATGAAGAAAAATTTAGTCTATTTTGTAACAGAACGGCATACTCGGAGTTGTCTTTATTTTAGGCCCTGATCTGGCTATTCCATATGGCTGTGGGTTACACTAGTTCATTTAGCAGACAGCAATTGCTTATACGTCCATGGAATTATTTTATAGTATGAAGAATACAATTGAACATAGCTGAATAAAATAAAGGATATTTTCTCCAAACAATTTGAGGGAGTGCGCACATGCGGCTATTCTGTGTTGAGCTGTTAACAAAGAAACAGGTACTCCTACAGTGCATTTGTTAAGTATTCAGACCCCCTGACTTTCCACATTTTGTTATGTTACAGCCTTATTCTAAAATGGATTAAAACATGTTCCTCATCAATCTACACACAATACCCCATAATGACAAATCTAAAACAGGTTTTTAGAAATGTTTGATAATAAAAAAAAATAAAAAAAATAAAACATATAATACATTTACATAAGTATTCAGACCCTTTACTCAGTACTTTGTTGCACTTTTGGCAGCGATTACAGCTTTGAGACTTATTGGGTATGACGCTACAAGCGTGGAACACCTGCATTTGGGTGTTTCTTCTCTGAAGATCCTCTCAAGCTCTGTCAGGTTGGATGGGGAGTGTTGCTGCACAGCTATTTTCAGGTCTCTCCAGAGATTGGAGAGTTTGATCGGATTTAAGTCCGGCCTCTGGCTGGGCCACTCAAGGACATTCAGAGACTTGTCCTGAAGCCATTCCTGCGTTGTCTTGGTTGTGTGCTTAGGGTTGTCCTGTTAGAAGGTGAACCTTTGCCCCAGTCTGAGGTCCTGAGCCCTCTGGAGCAGGTTTTCATCAAGGATCTCTCTGTACATTGCTCCGCTCATCTTTCCCTCGGCCCGGACTAGTCTCCCAGTCCCTGAAAAACATCCCCACAGCATGATTCTGCCACCAAACCAAGCGGGCTGTCATGTGCCTTTTACTGAGGAGTGGCTTCCGTCTGGCCACTCTACCATAAAGGCCTGATTGGTGGAGTGCTGCAGAGATGGTTGTCCTTCTGGAAGGTTCTCCCAACTCCACAGAGGAACTCTGGATCTCTGTCAGAGGGACCATCTGGTTCTTGGTCACCTTCCTGACCACGGCCTTTCTCCCCCGATTGCTCAGTTTGGTCGGGCGGGCAGCTCTAGGAAGAGTCTTGTTGGTTCCAAACTTATTCCGTTTAAGAATGATGGAGGCCACTGGGTTCTTGGGAACCTTCAATGCTGCAGGCATTTTTTGGTACACTTCCTCAGATCTGTATTGGAGCTCTACAGCCAATTCCTTCAAACTCATGGCTTGGTTTTTGATTTGACATGCACTGTCAACTGTGGAACCTTATATAGACAGGTGTGTTCCTTTCCAAATCATGTCCAGTCAATTGAATTTACCACAAGTGGACTCCAATTAAGTTGTGGAAACATCTCAAGGATGTTCAATGGAAACCGGATGCACCTGAGCTCAATTTTGAGTCTCATAGCAAAGGGTCTGAATATTTATGTGAATAAGATATTTCTGTTTTTAATTTTTAAATGTGCTAAAATGTCTAAAAAACAGTTTTCGCTTTGTCATTATGGGGTATTGTGTGTAGATTACTAACAATTATTTTTTGTTTTTAATCCATTTTGGAATAAGGCTGTAATGTAACAAAGTGGAAAAAATTAAGTCTGAATACTTTTCGAAGGCACTGAATGCTTAATTTAGAGTTATTTATGTTGTGATACAAATGTTGGGCTATATGATTTGATTTTAATATATTCTATAGCTGCATGATGCGACTCTAATGATGTAAATATTAGGAAAATTGAGAAATCAATATAGTAGGCCTAGCCTATCGAAAGATGATAGGATCCTCCACTTTTTAAGAGGCCATCACTGTTTTCTCATGCAATTGCATAGCCTATAGAAATGTTGCGCAACATGCTCATGGGCTCTTATGAAGTGTTCTATTCGATTTTTGATGACATTTGCATTGATGTCAGTGATTAGGGGGACAGAGAGGCAGTTACCAAGTTTGGTTGGTTATAAATGACCATCAGCAGCATCAGAGCTTGGAAAAGCCTAATTACAGTGACACGGAATTTTACTGCTGTCATGACTCGTGACCGCCGGTGTGGCAATAATATGGCCAGTGGCCACCGTAACAGAGCGAGATACAAGTAAAAGGTTTTATTCCGTTATAAAGCCTTCATATACAACAGTGAACGTATGACGCATGTCATTCCTGAGAATGGAGACAAGACAATTAAAGCTCCTATGTAGTTCTGCAGATGTGACCATTTATTAGGAAACATGGAACGTCAGATTTGCCTAAAATATTTCCCTGTCAGTTAACAGCAATACCTCCTCCACACACCTCCAGTGTGGTCATAGAAACAGGTGGCTACAGCTGCCATTTTTTATATAACAAAAATAAACCTTTTAGTAGAAAACAAATGAATAACCAGAGCTAGCTGACAACGTCACACAAAAGATCCTCACAGTTCAATGGGGCAGCAGTCCATGAGTTAGCTGACAACATCACACAAAAGATCCTCACAGTTCAATGGGGCAGCAGTCCACGAGTTAGCTGACAACGTCACACAAAAGATCCTCACAGTTCAATGGGGCAGCAGTCCACGAGTTAGCTGACAACGTCACACAAAAGATCCTCACAGTTCAATGGGGCAGCAGTCCATGAGTTGTAATTCTGGATGGCCAGATGGCCACCAACAATGACAAGAAACTACCATGTGGGGAATTGTGACTCGTTTCATCTTGTTCTTGATACCATGTTTTGTTTTGAAGTGTTTTGACTGAATTCATATCAATGCTATTATGGCTAAAATTCACCAGCTAACCGACAACTGTAATTATGTATTTGAGACAAGTGTTTGTTGTGCAAATACAAGTAGCCAGCTGCCATTTTCTTATACAAAATCCACTTTTAGTAGAAAGAAAATGAATAATCAGAGAATCATAGAGATTCAGTAATATTTTAAACCTGCTTACATCCCCTATATTTTATCCATTCAATGTTAAAAGAGATGACTTACTTTTTCATGGGTCTGTATGGAAGTAATTTAAATCATAATTGGGGAAGAAATAGAAAAGCACAAAACCAAATAGAAAAGTACAAAAAAATACAATCCATTCAGTAATGATCAAATCTAAAACACACTTATTTCCTTATTCTCCTACATTAACACTGAGGGCTTCACAGCCAGAGCACAATAACTTAGCATTCCAAAGCACAAGTGAAGTAGAGTAAATGCATCATTATACTTCTAGATAATTAGTTCAAGTGCCTTGCTTCAAAACACTTAATAATATAAATTCTCATGAAAGACAATCAACGTAAGCTCACGCAACAAATGCTCATATCTATTTTTGTGTTGAGGGGGTTGCTAGACTTGTAAGAAAGCAGAACCAAACATGTTGCTGGCTCTTTGGCACCATCCAGTGGTTGATAAGAATAGCATAGTTGTGTTCTGAATACTAAAAAAAAGTCTGTAAAAAGGTGTAAAAACCTTTAACACACCACAGATGACATTTGTCAGATGATGCCCTTAGGCCCAATACAAATATGCACCGCTCATAACACAAGAACCAAATGTCAGTGAAAATAGTGCAGTTGACATCAAAAGGCATGTCAGTTTAAAAATGGCGTGTGGCACTTCTACTGTACCTAAGAATTAGGCTTATCAGCAGTATCTTTGTGCTTGCACACTCAGCATTCTATGTTTAAGCAATAAGGCCAGAGGAGGTGTGGTATATGGCGAATATACTATGGCTAAGGGCTGTTCTTATGCGTGATGCAACGTAGAGTGCCTGGATACAGCCCTTAGCTGTGGTATATTGGCCAAATACCACAAACCCCTGAGGTGCCTTATTGCTATTATAAACTGGTTACCAACTAAATTAGAACACAAAATGTTTGTGGGTCATACCCGTGGTATACGGTCTAATATACCACGGCTTTCAGCATTCAGGGCTCGAACCATCCGCATTATAATCTAATTTATTCCATTCAGTATGTTGACATTTACAGCTCGACTCAACCACACTACTAGGAGTGGTCTTGTTCAGATGCCCCCCGCCAGCAGTGGAGAGGTCTCTGATTGGTTGAGAGGTGTGGTGATGCTGTAGTGCGGTGAATCATACATGTGATTACTCCTTAGGTCCGCCTCTGCCCGCAGCGTTATTTTGTACAGATGGGAAATGGAGCACAGTTGTTAGAAAAGTGGTCTTCAACTTCTGCCCTGGAGAGCTATGGGGTATGCAGGATTTTACTGCAGCCCAGCAATAGCAAATATGGCCCTAGTGATAAAGTAAGTGAATAGAGGAAATGAAGAAGAGAGCTGTAGTACCTGGAAGTCTCGGATGTAGGTGAGGAAGAAACTGACGAAGGACAGAGCCAGAGACCACTCAGAGATGGTGCTGATGATGTGAGGAATGTAGCCCTGCAACAAACATAACTGTTACACACACACACACACACACAGAGAATAAGGCTACTAACCGTCTCTCCAGGTATCCAGTGCAGTTTATGGGCCACGTCCACTCCAGGCAGACTGCTGTACATGATGACAGATGAAACAAACACAGAGAAGAAGTCAAGGAGTACAACAGGTAGGAGCTAGAGCCATGTAACAGAGGGCAACTCTTGCAGTTGTCAGAGGTCCTTCCAATTTTTTCAAGTTATCAGCTTCAATTCACTGTAATTGTCTAATAGCAACAACAATCTATAAGCAACAATGAAACATGATTTCATATTTGCATGTTTGGCAGAAATATAGTCGAGGATACTGCTGATAATGCTGGCAAAGGTCCAGACTCCAATGCTGAGTCGGACCCAGAATATAGTCTTCCCGTGAACGTGAGGCTGCATGTACAGCGACACCAGCGTCTGCACCAGGATGTACAGGGCCCCCACACCTAACGTCAATATCGCCCCCACCAGGTGCATGAAGAACAGAGTGGTTTTCTGTAGAGGGGGAGGAGAGGTATTGATTTACAGTATCACAGCTACATACATGATTGTCATTATAGGAAAAACTGGAACAAGGACTGTAGAAGAGACCGAAAGAAATCGAGAGACAGATATACACAACAGGACACAACTCAATGGGTACCTGGAAGTTAGCAACGATGCACATGCCAAAGGAGCTGGTCCATCCCAGCACCAGGCCCAAGACGTTGAGTTTATGGAGCTTTGACTCCTCTTCGTCTGTCAAGGCTTGGACCTGCTTGTAGCGTACATACACGGTGGCTACACCTGCCACAACAAACATGATCACACATTAAAACAGTCACAAATTCAGTCCGATATACACAATTTCAAATTGATTGCTAGATTCAAAAGAGGACTCAGGTAGGTAAAGGTGATGTTACCTAGGAAGGCTGACACATCCAGCATGATTCCAAACACACATCTCTCTGGGGCAACTGTCCCTGTGTCACTGTAAACAGAAACATGACAAGCAGAATGTCAGTCACCTCCTATTACAATGCAGTGCCTACTTATGAACATACGTGATTTCAGGTATAAATGTAAAAAGACAAGGATACAAGGAGGATGTTGTTTGCATTTGGGAATCGGCCTATATCTGACCTGATGTATGGCACCAGTGGGTCCACATGTCTCAGCACCACAGCTGTGATGTAATCGAAGATGAACGTGGCTGTCGTCCATAATACCAGAGCTACTGGTATAATACACAGACCTTCCTGGAACCACCACATGTCCTCTGTTCTGTGTGTGTGTGTCATTCCACCAGTAGCCTATCCAAGTTAAACCACTTGTGCTGGTGTGTTGTCTTCACCTGTAGAGCATGAGGTTATGTGTGGGCTGTGGGCACACACACTTAAATAAATAAATCTGCACACTTTTGTTTAATCATTCTGGATAAAAATCACATTATTAATAAGAGACTATGCATTCCTCCCACGTGATCTAATTTCCTCTACTAGTGTTTCTGTGCCTCGATGTACTAGCAAGTAACTTTAGAGATACAGAAACGTTACGGTTACATTTGCTAGGCCACAATGCGCACATGATACTGTTTAATCGGATAAATAGAGTGAACAAGCTACATGGAACACGTAGTCAAACAGATTTGTGTAAAATAACTGGAACTCTGCCAATATGACCCTATTGTACCTTCGGCGGTTCCTTTGCTGTCACGTCATCACACCTAAATTGGTTTTACAAAATAAAAAATTAACAGTGAGAACGCAGAAAAGCAAAGTTGTAGTTTACTCTTCTGATCGCTATAATTAAATGTACATGACACGGATTAGGGTTTATGTCATGCTCTCTCAACCAAAAACGTAATCCCGTTACTTCCTGTTAGTGTTTCAGAAGAGGCGTGGCCTTGAAATACCCGGATTTTTAGCGAACGTCAGAGGATTTTTCATGTCAATAATCTGACAGCAGAGACAAAAAATGGCTTGCATGCTGTCTGTTACATAAATTATAAATATATTTACAAACAGTGCTTGACTTGGACTGAAATAGGTTCTGGTAGTCATTTTGTCTGCCGGTACTGTTTACATTTAGGTGCAGGAGCTCCAGAATACTTTTTAGTTAATAAAATAAAATCAAACTTTGTCATATGCGCTAAATACAAGAAGCATAGACCTTACCGTGAAATGCTTACTTATTCTATACGAGGAATGTGAGCTCAAAGGGTACAACATTTTAGGTGCCGGTGTTGTGTGCCACAGGAAGTATTAGACTAGTCACAAAAGGAAGTGGTTATTTCAGCAATAATAGTTTTCAGAGCCCTCTGTTCTCTCTACCCATCCCTCAATCCCCCATACCATCGTGTTTTTCCCTCTTATGGCTTTTCCTACATTTTTTTGTACACTTTATCCATTTTAGTTAAGAACGTAGGTACAGTAGTAATAAAATAATACAATTTGTACTCTGGGTGAAAAAGTTAAATCAGATAGAGTGACCAAGCAAGATGAGTGCATATCCATAATCACAGTAAACTGTTATAATAGAAAAAAAGGAATAATAATGTAAACAAAACTGACTGAATGTGTCTCCATGAAGAATTCCCTCCCCAATAGGTCCCTTTGCCCTCAATAGGACACCCCCAGCACCTACACCATCCCCATCCCCCTCAACCACATAATACAATGATAGACATTCAAATTTTAAAAAGATATACCAAGATACATATACACACACATGTACAGTACATATACATATTCACAGGACATTCAACTATTCCTTTTCCTACATCAGATATGTAGGTCACATTTCCACCTGGATGACAGCACATAATCAGCAAGATGGAGATGCTCTTCGTCCAAGGGAATGACTGCCCATTCTCAGGTGTTAGACAATCAGAGATGCTCACGTCATTTACATTCCAGCCTTTGTCAACTCCAGATTTGACTACTTCAACTCACACCCTGCTGTAATCCCTGCATTCTCAGATTCCCCGCTGTTATTAATCTCTATATTGTAATCAATAAATTGTTTCAAAATTCTGTACTTTTATTAACATAATTTATATGTTCAGATCATTCCTGAGAGAGAAGGGGTGTAACATCTCCAGATGAGCATGTGGTACCCTTCCTCACCCATGCCAACAAGATGTTACTTCTTGTTGGGTCTTTCCCTTTAAAGTAAGTATGAGAGGATAAGTAATATACAATTAACCTACTGAAAGTGCACTGACTAAAAGGCAAAACAGAACTGGCAAATTATATTACAGCTGTGTCTTTGTATACTTGCGAATTAGAATCTTGTGTAACATCATTTTGTTGGGGAAAACTAAAATGCCCATACATTTTCCCCTGTTTTGTTGGGGAAAACTGAAATGCCCATAAACATTTTCCCCGGTTTGCTGAATGTGTTCTGGAGGAGTCGATTGTCTTTACAAATGTGGACAAAGATGTTATCATGAGAGAAGCAAGCAGTCACTCTCCTCCAAAACACCGGAATGTTGCATTTCTAATTGAATATAAATTGTAGATTAAAAAAAAACCATGGATCTTTCAAGGTTATTTGATCCAACTTCGGACGAGAAAGCCACTGTTAACGCACGCCTCTGTTAAGAGGGAAAGTAACACCCTACTACAACTCAACTCCCCGTGAAGTGAAAGCGGTATGGCACTGTAGGTGCGAGTACGGATGACAAAGGCAGAGAGTGATACCGTTTACAAGGAATTTATTCCGTCACACGGTAATATGGGGAAAAGGGTCTGGACGGAACCAAAGCAAAGAACGTAAATGTCAAAGCCCTGTCTCCCATCTACCCTGCCTACCCACTACTTATCTAATTTGGCACCACCTGGTGCCCTAACCAAAATACAGGGGTTGGTCCGCCCAGGTCTTACCTAGTGTGCCTAGACAGTGAATATACTTTGGTATATGTATGCCCGCGGGCCTCTTGCCTAAGCACTCCCCCTTCCCCCCCTGGGAACAAACAAAACAGAATATTACAAACAATTTCACTGCATCCTATTGACACGCAACAGACATAACCAATCGGATCCCTCAGCAACAACTAACATAATACATACCAAATCTCTTTCTGAGAAACAACCATCTCTCGCTCTTACAAGAAACCTATACTATTCTCTTGTTCCCTGTATGCTCAGAAAAATACAAGTAAAGATGTATAGACTACTTGACATTATGTTTTGCTAGATGATCTGAGCCAACTGTGCCTCTCCTGTGTGGAGGTGGACAATAATGAGGAAGATGTCAGGACCCGGTTACGAACCCGGGTCTCCGGAGTGAGAAACAGTCACTTAACCAACTGAGCCACGAATAGTCGGCAGAACCCAGAAGATGAGGCAGACACAGCAGCACCCGAGACAGTGCACTTAATGAAGCAAGAAGTGAAGTCCCTCAGGAAAACATGCAACTCCACAACCTCAAAAGGAATTCCACAAGAACAAAGGTAATCCTCCAAGACAAAAAAGGTAAATCCACAAGGTGGTAGGTAAAGCATAAAAAGCCTCAAAAGATACTCAAAAATAAATAAACAAGAACAAAAAAACAGAATTCCACAAGAGAGTCCACCAGGATCAACAATAGTTCACAGAATACTAGGGCTGGGTGCTAACATACAAACACAGAGCAAAGAACTGAGGAAAACTAAGGGTTTAAATACAATCAGGGGAAACGAGGCACAGGTGCAAATAATAATGGGGATCAAGGGAAAACAAAAGGTCAAAAAGCACAATGGGGGCATCTAGTGACCAAAAACCGGAACAACCCTGGCCAAATCCTGACAGAAGACACGAACTGGGTAATTGTTTGTTCAATTTTAAAGTCACATTTTTAGTATGAATTTGTACAAGTAGTAATATTTCTAGAGGTAGCATCATCCGCTTTGTCTGATAATTAAATCATTGTAATTCCAGAGAATGTATTTAATGTTTTAAATATATAATATAGATTGGTTGTGATTGGTTCCACCAGTCCTGTATGAAAACCATCCCACCATTGGAGGATTATGTCTGCCTGCCTGTCAGGACGAGGTTAGGCTTGAGTTCCAGGCAATGGTATTCCCTGGTCAACTTCCATAAAAATTGGACTAAATGTTCAGTCGATCTGTTGCAGCTTTCCAATATTTGTTTATGTTATTTATTGTCTTTTTATATTCGATTTATTGCTATTTTGTATCTTATTATGCAAATATCGACATTTCTATTTCTTAGTTAATGTTTGTTAACAAACTTAACTTTCTGTGATGTTTTGTGTTATTGTGTGATAATATTTGTGTATTATAATTATTTTCTTAAACATTACAAAATGTTTCTAAAATAAATGTTTATGTTTCTTTATACTCTAATTTTGCTTTCTGTAGCACACACTACTGGTCAACATGAGCTACCAAAATGTGTGGAACACGTCAGAGTCAAATACTTTCTATAGAACAAACTTCATATCAGGATAGGCAACCACAATTAATAATTAATATATGTGTGTTGTATTATACATAGAGGAGGGAATAAAATGTAGTCAAGCAATAAACATTTCAGAACAACTACTAGTCGAATAAGACATGGGAGAGGTGACGAATTTTGGCAAAGATATTTATTTATAGACTAAAACACTTGACACAAGTACAGACATTACTAGTGCCTCCCCGCGATCAAACAAACATAAAAATAAAATTAAACGCAGCCTAGCATGATCAGAAATCTCAACGATCAAGCAAGTCACAGTAATGAAGAATTGAGTGCGTGCGCGTTCACATGAAGGGGGGGGGGATTCTGGCAGCGGGGAGCTTTTTGGCACAACACCTGTTCTCAGCTCGTGGGCTTCTGTCAAGTCAAGCACGTAATACAAATCCCTATATTCATACCGATAATAGCACTACCCTGTGCAATTTACTGAACAATTTAGTATGGGCCTTGAATCAACTAAAAGTCACAAACGGTATAAATATCATCCATAGACATTAAAACCAGATATCAACACTTTACACTAGAGAGCAGTCTCAAATTGTAACAATGTTTCTACCAAGAAAAACATTGTATCCTGTACCCTATCCACCAACAGTGACGTAATTTGTTCCCGCGCTCAGTTGGCGCGTCAACGTTTCTCACGCGCAGATTTTTATGTTCACTTCAGCGCAAGCTTTCGAACCTAGTAAATTACTTTTAACCAAAGAAATGGTTGGGCAGTGAAGGTAACTCGCTTTTATATTAACATATATTTCAACAAGTTTAAAACAAAAGTCTTTAGCAAAATAAGGATTTTTACTTTGATAGCCTGTTTTGTTTCGGCCAAAATAGGTCAGGTTGCTTTCACACAAGCTAGTTAACGTAGCTAGCTAGATTCGAGGTTAGCATAACGTTAGCGATAGGCTAAAGCTGTCAGTTGAACCAGTTCTGTAGCACATTTATCTTCTTTATCTTTATTGTCAACCAACAAAAGATGGCAACTCACAAGGGATGTGCTCTGAAAGGCAAAGCAAAAGGCACTAAAACCACCTCAGGCAAACCCCATATGGAGGACTTCAATGGGAGTTTCAACAAAGAAAACCTTCAAGGTAGTTAACGTTATTCCAGAAAGTTGGTAGCTTATAAATCATGTGTTTTTTTTCTTCATGACATACTATCTAATAGTCTACTTTATTTGTTTATTTTTTAATATTTTTTTTTACAGTAGTTGAGGCTGAGACATTGAGAGGAAGGAAACGTCTCTCAGAGGCAGATGATGACATTGACATTGACATCACCAAAGGGTAGGCCAAGCATTTGTCACAAAGTGCAGTGGTGTAAAGTACTTAAATACTTCAAAGTACTACTTAAGTAGTTTTTTGGGTATCTGTACTTTACTTTACTATTTATATTTTTGACAACTTTTACTTCATTACATTCCAAAATAAAATAATGTACTTTTTACTTCATCCATTTTCCCTGACACCCAAAAGTACTCGTTACATTTTGGATGCTTAGCAGGACAGGAAAATGGTCCAATTTACACACTTATCAAGAGAGCATCCCTGGTCATCCCTACTTCCTCTGATCAGGTGGACTCACTAAACACAAATCCTTTGCAAATTATGTCTGAGTGTTGGAGTGTGCACCTGGCTGTCAAATACATTTAAAAAACGAAAATTGTGCCATGTTGTTTGCTTAGGGACAGACCGAAATTGACTCGGGGGAAGGGGCTGGTTCAACTCAAGGTGTCATTAAAAAAAATGCGCCCCCTCCCTAAAGTTAAAACTATTTTCACATGACCCTCCCCTTGTACTGTAATATAAATTGAACAACCTTCCCCCTCAGAATTAACTCAAAATAATGTTTACGAGCACAAACAAACATTGACTGTAGCGATGCTGTGGTTATAAATGTGAATATTGACTTTGCCACTTCAGCAGATTTTTGTGGCACAGTTGATGTTGGGGCTTCGGGCCAGAAGGTTGAGGGTTCACCAACCACCACAGATGAGCTCACTCTCTCTGCTTGTTTCATTACACTACAATCAGAACTGGCGGCAGACAATTATCAGCTAGAGCTTACCCTGTGTGCACCTACGTTAAAAATGGTGCCGACAGAGAGGGCTGCCTTGCTTCTAGCTCTTGGGAATTACAAGTATTTCGCTACACCCGCAATAATATCTGCTAAACACGTGTATGTGACCAATAGAATGTGCTTTGATTTACGGGGAACTCTGATGTTCAACATTCTGATGACAATCATAATTATATAAAATATATGCAACCAATTTGCCACCAACAGGTTTCTGTGCCAATGCACCACACAACCAATAAACAAGCATACCAACTTCTGGCACTTCAATTTCATGGTTTGCGTTTTCAACACCACAATAAATAGACTATGGCTGCCACACAGTTTGGATTGATTGATTGTATTTGTCAGTTTAAAAAAATGCATATATACCTCCCAAAAAATGTAAGTGACCGATATTGCACAATAAAGTCAGATTGTGGTCCCTGTTTTTTACGTAAAAACATTTACAATTACACAGATACAGACATTACAGATCTCTCCAGAGATGTTTGATCGGGTTCAAGTCCGGGATCTAACTGGGCCACTCAAAGACATTCAGAGACTTGTCCCGAAGCCACTCCTGCATTGTCTTGGCTGTGTGCTTAGGGTCATTCGCCCCAGTCTGAGGTCCTGAGTGCTCTGGAGCAGGTTTTCATCAAGGCTCTCTCCTTACTTTGCTCCATTCATCTTTCCCTTGATCCTGACTAGTCTCCCAGTACCTGCCGCTGAAAAACATCCTCACAGCATGATGCTGCCACCACCATGTTTCACCGTAGAGATGGTGCCAGAGCTCCTCCAGATGTGACACTTGGCATTCAGGCCAAAGAGTTCAATCTTTGTTTCATCAGACCAGACATTCTTGTTTCTCATGGTCTGAGAGTCCTTTAGGTGCCTTTTGGCAAACTCCAAGCATGCTGTCTTTTACATGTGTCTTTTACTGAGGAGTGGCTTCCGTCTGGCCACTCTACCATAAAGGCCTGATTGGTGGAGTGCTGCAGAGATGGTTATCCTTCTGGAAGGTTCTCCTAACTCCATAGAGGAACTCTTGATCTCTGTCAGAGTGACCATCAGAACCGTGGTGACCTCGCAGACCACGGCCCTTCTCCCCCGATTGCTCAGTTTGGCCGGGCGGCCAGCTCTAAGAAGAGTCTTGTTGGGTCCAAACTTCTTCCATTTAAGAATGATGGAGGCCACTGTGTTCTTGGGGACCTTCAATGGTTCAGAAATGTTTTGGTACACTTCCTCAGATCTGTGCCTCGACACAATCCTGTCTCGGAGCTGTACGGACAATTCCTTTGACCTCATGGCTAGGTTTTTGCTTTGACATGCACTGTCAACTGTGGAACCTTATATAGACAGGTGTGTTCCTTTCTAAATCATGTCCAATCAATTGAATTTAGCACAGCTGGACTCCAATTAAGTTGTGGAAACATCTCAAGGATGTTCAATGGAAACAGGATGCACCTGAGCTCTGTTTTTATTGGTAATACATTTGCCAAATTTTCAAAATTAATTTTGTCATTATGGGTTATTGTGTGTAGATTGATGAGGGAAAATAAATATTTAATCAATTTTAGAATAAAGCTGCATCGTAACAAAATGTGGAAAAAGTGTAGGGGTCTGAATACTTTCTATATATATATATATATATACAGATCTCTCTCTCTCTATATATATATATATATATATAAAGGAAGTGACGCTTAGACCTAACCCCAGAGAGATAGATATGCCGGTGGCAATGTACGAGACCGTCATACATTTCTTTATGTCAGATGGCTACTTCGTCTGCTATACAGATATAGACGTACAGAAGGAGGGTAATTTGTTAATGTTCGATCAGAATATTTTGTATAAAGATAATTATATTGTTAGATGATAGGAGTAACTGGTAGGCCTGAAACATTCTTCCTCACCTCAAGTTCAAATGTCAGAGTCAGTTGGAGCGCCGGAGTGCACTGCCTTCATATCATAGGCCTGCAGTAGCAAAAGCTTAATAATAGACACACCATACCAAACCTCCACAAATGTTTCTAAACTTTATTACGGTAATATCAAAATTACGTCAAGTCATTGTTTATAGGAAGAAAAAAACCAACTCTCCTCAAATTACAAAAAAAAGTTTGACAACCCTCTCCTATTTTGGATTGCCCCTCCCTCCCAGTAAATGTTGATCCATCCCTTAATAAGGATTTTTTAAATGATTTATACTTTTACTTTTGATACTTAAGTATATTTTTGCAATTACATTTACTTTTGATACTTAAGTATAGTGAAAACCAAATACCTTTACTCAAGTAGTATTTTACTGGGTGACTTTCACTTTTACCCGAGTCCTTTTCTATGAAGGTAATGTATATTTACTTTAACTCGATTGTGACAGTTGGGTACTTTTTCCACCAATGACAAAATGACAATAATTTGACTGAGGTGTAGAACATACAGTATTATCCTGTGTGAGTTAAGTTATGGTTCACATTGTCATTCAATTAATATATTATGTCTTCATCCACAGAGGGGATATGATGACCATGTTGGACAGATTTGGAGGTATTGGGTTTTCCAAAGGATAATCTGATTTTCTCTACTAGAATCTTCTCTAATCTCTCTGTCCTTATATTCCATACTCTGGCCTTGCACACTGATTGGTATAGGGATTGTTTCTCATTACTGAATTTTGCTTTGCATCTATGAGCCTCTTTTTCTTCTTACTGCTAGCGGACATCAACAAAGCTTTCCTGGCAAAACGCAAACGCTTGGAAACGTTCACCAAGTCCTCTGTGAAGACCAGCCATCAGAAGATTGAGCAGTTATGGAGGGTCCAACAAAGAGACAGGTGATTAGACTAGAGTGAAAGAAGGGTGCAAGTGTGTGTGTGTGTAACCTGATTTATATGATATCAATTCTGCAGGAGTAAAGTGACAGAAGACTACTGCACCCAGTTCAATGCAGTCTTCAACCAGTGGGACACAGATGTGCAAAAGTCCAAGGATAACGAGGAGAAACTACTGGTATTGCTCTGTCAGGCCTCTGAAAAATCTTCAACCTATTTCTATTCTCTACCTAATACAGAGTTACACTGGCGTAACTAAGGCATCTAAGCGTAGGTGTGTGTGTTCCTGGCCATAGAGCATGTTCCAGCACCAGCAGAAAATGTTCCAGCACATGAGGGCCTCCCAAAGCCAGAGACTGAAGACTCTCAAGCAGCTGCTAGAGCAGTACATCCAGGTATATTCTAACATAGTAGACTTTGTGATTTTAAATATATGTCCCAGCTGGTTCTCACACCACCTTGTTTCGCCATGCTGGTAGAGCCTTGATACAATGGAGAAGACCCATATCAGCCAGCAGGGTGCTGTACAGGGCGAGCTGCGCCAGGAAATGGCACTGTTTCAGAAAAAGATCCTCATGGACACAGTAAGAAACATGACAGATCAACTTACTAAACACATTGTTTACATGCCTTGTGTCACCCTTAGCTTAGCTGAAACATTGATAATGATACAAATTGATGTGCAGTTTTGAAAATGAGTGTATTATGAGCATGAGCACCATGAGTGTGGACCATGAGCATAGTATTTAGAAAATGACACTATTCATCAAATCATTTAGGTCAGATTTCAACAAACAATACTTTTTTTATTTTATTAACAGCAACAGCAAGAGATGGCTACAGTGCGCAAGTCTCTGCAGACGATGCTGATGTAAACTATTTAGATTGAAGGGAGCCAAGAAGAATCAAGTTTAGTTTATGACTGTGTTCCAGATAGACCTTTACAATGGCCAGAGAAGTGTTAAACATCTCAGGAACAATATCAACCTTGATTCTTTAATCTGCAAATACCAGCAATGGTTCCAGGGAGATGAGAGTTTTGAAATCTTACATTTATGGAAGTATGGTGTGTACATGTAGCATTGCATTTCTGTTATCAACTGCTTCATTCTATGTTAAATCTACTTAATTAAACCCTGATTGAGACAGGGATGGAGAAATTAAATGTGACTTTAGTTGCTAAAATGTTGTCAGGAATTAAGACCATCTGTTATTGTAAGTATATAAACATTTATCACAAATGACACTAGGTAGCAACTTACATGTGTGAATATTTTTATTTGCGTTAGTGGGGGAGAGATTATTGAGTGATCTTGTTGTTCTTTTGTCACAACCTATGAACATACTTGTCTGAAAACTAATATACCTGAGCTTGACAGTCCGGCCAAAATAAAAACAGTAACGAGTGAAAACACAGTACATACACACAGTGGAAACAAATTAGGGGCATGTTATGAGGCTTGACTATCATACAACAGAAAATTAAACAAACTGTTTAAGGCATCCTTTTACTTATCTGAGAATGTACTAGTCAATGAGAGCACTGATCTGACATCAGCAACTACACACACGTTGTATGAGCTCAGTAACTTACATACCAACAACATTACACACAGAAATAAAAGTCAGTTTCTATTGATTCTGATGACTGAATTATAAGCAGACTGCCAGGTATGTAGATGCAAAAACATGGTACAGACAAATATGATTAGGGCACAGTCAGATAATCCTTTTTGTTTCACACGAAAGCTCCCCAAATCTCCCAAAACACTTAATTGCTGTATGTGGACCTGGCACAGTGCAGATCGTGCTACATAAAGAAAGTTGTTATTGTGTTAGGTCATTTGAAAGGAAATTCATTAAAAAAAGTAGACTCAGAAAACATGTCCTTAGATTGTAGATATAAACAAGCTTTGGATAGCTCTACATTATCAGTCAAAATCACCTTTCAACACATTGTGTTGGGGCGCCAGGTAGCCTAGTTAGAGCGTTGGGCCAGTAACCGAAAGGTTGCTAGTTTCCCAAGCTGACAAGGTAAAAATATGTCGTTCTGCCCATGAACAAGGCAGTTAACCCACTGGTCCTAGGCTGTCATTGTAAATAAGAATTTGTTCTTAACTGACTTTCCTACTTAAATACTTTTTTTTTTACAAGTAGACTAATTAAAAAACCATTTAGAAACAGGCTGTAGGACTAAAGTTACTAATTGTCATTTAGCTGTGGTATCAGGCACACCATTGAACAAACGCTAGCAGAAAAAGAACGCAGACAACATATTTAGCTTCAAATGATAAGAATGACTACTTTTTGGGGAGAAAAATCACATTACTTTTCTTCATTAATTAAGGGTGCATCAACACTTGGCATTTTCATTGAGCATTCTGAGCAAATTGCAATGCTTCAGTATCTGAGAGGGCAGAAATGCAACAGGCCAAGAAAATTACAAACGGGTACAAAAATCTAAAGCAAGAAAACTGCTGCAAATTTAAAAAAAAATGATTTGTTAAACATTAAACTATTTTCCTTCTTTAAAAGCAATATTAGACAGGATATACAGAATAGTATTCCCAAGACAACCATTAGCAATCCTGCATGTGGTGCTATAAGTGTTGTGTAATGTTTGTGGCTTTAGAGACAAATGCTTGATCCATTTGAGGGAAACGAGGCTCGAGACACCCATCTTTTCAAAAGGTGCAATACTATTTGAATACTTTACAATAATTTGTTGTATGCCATTGATCAGGGGCACCCTAAAATAACGTAATTTTATATGTAATGTTTTTTACAGAAATCCGAATTTAAATGCAATCATAATTATTGCAGGGTTAATAATACCACTTATGCAAGATTGATCGATGTGCCAGGTGAGACATTTTGAAATAATAGAACAGCACAACTATCAACACTAATAGTTATATATTTCTGAAACTGAAAAGTAAGGTTATGCAAATATTACAAAACAAAACTGAAAGCAGACAGACATCCTGTGTAAATCACTTCCTATGCTCTACATTTTCTTGTAGAGAACAAACACACACCATCAACAAGACATGTTTGTTTTAAAGTACAATAACATAATTATTAAATGAATAAGGTAGCACCTATTCAAACCCATTGCATTCTTGCACTAATTTACCCTCTCTGGCACAGAGAAGACCACTCAGTACATTTCCTACATGTGACCATTCACTACAGAAAAAAGGGACAAATCATTATTTTTGTCTAGGAATCTGACTACTGTAACAAGATGAAATCAACACAAATTGCACAAAGCAGTGATGGAAAATAACATAACACCTCATGTTTCATCTATCCCCTCAATCACTCTGAACCTCTACCGGTAATAGATCCACCCCAACACATGTACAAAGGGTAAAGAAAGAGTGACGACTAGCAATCTAACATGAAGAGACGGCGAGAGAGCTGGGGGGGGGGGGGGGGGGGGGGAGAAAGAGTGTAATAGTTCTGGGGGGGGGAGAAAGAGTGTAATAGTTCTGTGTCCTCACTGAAGGGTGGAGGGGGTCATTGGCTTGATTCTGAAGACAAAGATGTGAAGATGGGAGGCGATCTGGTTGCAAACACTGACACAGTAACGCACCAAGTCAACGAAAGACAGGATCTGCAGACGGAAAGCGGAAGAGAAAATTAAGTCAGAAAACATGATAGACATAACTGTAGATAATGGACCATGTGAGTAGATGATGGATGATGCCGAAGTATCAAAGGGTTGTGATATTAGTTACAAATAAATGTGGCATTAGACTGAAAACATGCGCCTCTGAAAAAGGTACAGCAAATCAGTGTTGCATGTGAAATGACTGATTGTTAATTTCAAAGAAAATGTTCTCATGTGAACACATGCTGTAGATTGCATGTCCTCTTTGTTGTGGAATGACCACCCTGGCCATGCTCAGGTACTATGGACCTCTATATCATGGAAGTGTGTGTGTACTCACCACTGCAATCCACAGCACCAGGTATTCATCAATAAAACTGTTGAAATACTGGTCCAGGAACAGCAGGCCTGGCCCCAGGAATGCTATATCATGTAGATGCATCTCACTCTTTGTCATATGTGCTACCTGAAACAAACAAGACACAGGCAAGAGTCGTGGTTTAATCAGCAAGCACATTTACATGGATGATATTCATTTACATCATACACGTTCTTGCATCAAGTACATTTACATCAACATTACAATGTTCAGGGTGGGCGGGAATTTAATTCCACCAATAAGCAGCACCCCATACTTACAACTAATTTGTTGGTGATCTTGGCTGACACAAAACCAAAGGCCAGGATATAAACACAGGGGTGCTTCTCAAAGAGCTGGATAGCGGACTTCTTATAGATCATCATGGCCAGTATTATTACTGAGCCTATATGTAACACGGGAGATAGGACACTGGTTCCCTGGAGAGGAGAGAGAGAAAGAAGAGTCCAAATCAGTGGACATATTATTAATAGGCCTAGATGATATGTGAGTGCAGCTTGGTGAAAGAAAACACACAGTAAGGAATGCTGGTGGACACATCTAGGTGTTAAGTCATAATACACAGTAATTCCCCCGAAGGAAAACATGGGTGGCCTTGCCTAAAATAAATATAGTCAAGCCAACTGAACTGAGCTGGGATCAGGTCCAACAGTCTTAATACACATCCTTAATTTCCTCCGAAGCTAATAGACAGCTCAAAATAGATGGCATCATGAGGCAGGACAATGATGTTGATATATTGAAACATCAAGGGATCAGTCAGGAAGTTAAAGATTTTTTCGCAAATGGGTCTTCCAAATGGACAATGACCCCAAGTATACTTCCAAAGTTGTGGCAAAATGGTTTAAGGACAACAAAGTCAAGGTATTGGAGTAGCCATCACAAAGCCCTGACCTCAATCCTATAGAAAACTTGAGGGCAGAACTGAAAAAGAGTGTGTGAGCAAGTAGGCCGACAAACCTGACTCAGTTACACCAGCTCTATCAGGAGGAATGGGCCAAAATTCACCAAACTTATTGTGGGAAGATTGTGGAAGGCTACCCAAAATGTTTTACCTAAGTTTAAATTGTTTACGGTAATGCTACCAAATACTAATTGAGTGTATGTAAACTTCTGACCCACTGGGAATGTGATGAAAGAAATACAAGCTGAAATAAATCATTCGCTATACTATTATTCTGACATTTCACATTCTTAAAATAAAGTGGTGAATCTAACTGACCTAAAACAGGGAATTTTTACTAGGATTAAAATGTCAGAAATGGTGAAAAACTGAGTTTAAATGTATTTGGGAGAATTCATCCTAAGCATTTTTGTAGATGTTTTTATTTTTTATTACACCTTTATTTAACCAGGTAAGCTAGTTGAGAACAAGTTCTCATTTACAACTGCGAATAAATAGGCTATAGTAGTGAAGTAATTACAATTTAGCAAATTAGCACTGGAGTGATAGATGAGCAGATGGTGATGTGCAAGCAGAAATACTGGTGTGCAAAAGAGCAGAAAAGTAAATAAAAACAATATGGGGATGAGGTAGGTAGATTGGGTGGGCTATTTACAGATGGGCTATGTACAGCTGCAGAGATCGGTTAGCTGATGTTTAAAGTTAGTGAGGGAAATATAAGTCTCCAGCTTCAGTGATTTTTGCTATTCGTTCCAGTCATTGGCAGCAGAGAACTGGAAGGAAAGGCGGCCAAAGGAGGTGTTGGCTTTTGGGATGACCAGTGAGATATACCTGCTGGAGCACGTGCTACGGGTGGGTGTTGTCGTGACCAGTGAGCTGAGATAAGGCGGAGCTTTACCTAACATAAGACTTATAGATGACCTGGAGCCAGTGGGTCTGGCAATGAATAAGTAGCAAGGGCCAGCTGACTAGAGCATACAGGTTGCAGTGGTTGGTGGTATAAGGGGCTTTGGTGACAAAACGGATGGCATTGTGATAGACTGCATCCAGTTTGCATCCAGTTTGCTAAGTAGAGTATAGGAAGCTATTTTGTATATTACATTGCCGATCGGTAGGATAGTCAGTGTGACGAGAGTATGTTTGGCGGCGTGAGTGAAGGAGGCTTTGTTTGTGAAATAGGAAGCCGATTCTAGATTTAATTTTGGATTGGAGATGTTTAATATGAGCCTGGAAGGAGAGTTTACAGTCTAGCCAGACACCTAGGTATTTGTAGTTGTCCACATATTCTAAGTCAGAACCGTCCAGAGTATTGATGCTAGTCGGGCGGGCGAGTGCGAGCAGCTAACGGTTGAAAAGCATGCATTTGGTTTTACTAGCATTTAAAAGCAGTTGGAGGACACGGAAGGAGTGTTGTATGGTATTGAAACTCGTTTGGAGGTTTGTTTGCACAGTGTCCAAAGAAGGGCCAGATGTATACAGAATGGTGTCTGCGTAGAGGTGGGTCAGGGAATCACCCGGAGCAAGAGCGACATTATTGATATATACAGAGAAAAGAGTCAGCCCGAGAATTGAACCCTGTTGTACTCCCATAGAGACTGCCAGAGGTCCGGACAACAGGCCCTCCGATTTGACACACTGAACTCTGTCTGAGAAGTAGTTGGTGAACCAGGCGAGACAGTCATTTGAGAAACCAAGGCTGTTGAGTCTGCCGATAAGAATACGGTGATTGACAGAGTCAAAAAGCCTTGGCCAGGTGGATTAAGACAGCTGCACAGTACTGTCTTTTATCGATGGCGGTTATGATATCGTTTAGTACCTTGAGCGTGGCTGAGGTGCACCCGTGACCAGCTCGAAAACCAGATTGCATAGCTGAGAAGGTACGGTGGGATTCGAAATGGTCAATGATCTGTTTGTTAACTTGGCTTTCGAAGACTTTAGAAAGGCAGGGCAGGATGGATATAGGTTTGTAATAGTTTGGGTCTAGAGTGTCACTCCCTTTGAAGATGGGGATGACCGCAGCAGCTTTCCAATCTTTAGGGATCTCAGACGATACGAAAGAGAGGTTGAACAGACTGGTAATTGTGGTTGCAACAATGGTGGCGGATAATTTTAGAAAGAGAGGGTCCAGATTGTCTAGCCCAGCTGATTTGTACGGGTCCAGGTTTTGCATCTCTTTCAGAACATCTGCTATCTGGATTTGGGTGAAGGAGAAGCTGGGGAGGCTTGGACAAGTAGCTGCGGGGGGTGCGGAGCTTTTGGCCGGGGTAGCCAGGAGGAAAGCATGGCCAGCCTAGAGAAATGCTTATTAAAATTCTCGATTATCATGGATTTATTGGCGGTGACGGTGTTACCTAACCTCAGTGCAGTGGTCAGCTTGGAGGTGCTGCTCTTATTCTCCATGGACTTTACAGTGTCCCAAAACTTTTTGGAGTTAGCTACAGGATGCACATTTCTGTTTGAAAAAGCTCGCCTTTGTTTTCCTGACTGCGTATTGGTACTTGACTTCCCTGAAAAGTTGCATATCGCAGAGACTATTCGATGCTAGTGCAGTCCGCCACAGGATGTTTTTGTGCTGGTTGGGGGCAGTCAGGTCTGGAGTGAAGCAAGGGCTATATCTGTTCTTAGTTCTACATTTTTTCAAAGGGGCATACTTATTTAAGATATGGTATGGGGTATGGTGGGGTGCGGATACAGTGCAGCTAAACCCAGGCACCGAGTGATGAGGGAGGTTGCATCTCTGGACAGGCTAGTTATGCTCGGTGAGGTCACCGCATGTGTGGGAGGTGGGACAAAGGAGGTGTCTGAGGCATGTTGAGTGTGACTCGGGCCTCCGCATTAAACTAAAACAATGATAACTATCCTAAACAACAGTGTACAAGGCATATTGACATTTGAAAGAGACAAAAATCACAGGTGTTGATTGGGAGAGCTAGCTAAGACAACAACGGGTAAGACAACAAAAGCTAATCAGCTAAGACAACAACAGGTAAAATGGCGATGAATGGGCACAGAGAGGGTCGGTTAACTACACAGGGGCCTGAGTTCGAGGCTGGGGCCAACAGATAAACTAAATGTAGTACCGTGATTAATGAAAAGTCCAGCAGGCATCAGCTATGTAGCTAAGTGACCATAGGGTCCAGTGAACAGCAATAGATGAAACAGGGAAGCCATTGTGAAGTCGTTAATACACTGGCACGCAGGAGACACAGCGTTTAAAGTTAGCAGGCCGGGGTAAGTAGAAGCGTCAGCTCCGATGCCCGGCAAAGGCCGGTTGAGGGCACAGCGGATGGAGATACGTCGGTGGACCAGTCGTGGTGGTACGGCGGGGCGCCGTGTCGACAAAGGGTCCGGACCAGATGGCGAAAGAGGTATTGTAGTTGCAATAATTTAGTTTTCTAGCCGGGAGATGCGCCTGGCTCGCGGCTAACTGGTGTTAGCTTCGGGGCAGGGGCGTTAGCCACTATAGCCACTCGGTAGCAGCGATGATCCGATGCAAAGGTCCAGAGCTTACGGCAAGTATCCGGTGTAGTAGTGGATTCTAGCCATGTTGGGGTAGAGTCCGGGAGGCATCGGCTGAGTAGCCGAGTGATCACAGAGTAGGCCGGGAGGTGGGCCTGGCACAGGGCTAGCGTCGGGGCTGGGACACTCGGTGGCAGTTAGCTAGCTGTGATGATCAGGAGTAATGGTCCAGGGTTTACGGCAGGAATCCGGCGTTGTAGTGGAGAAAACAGTCTGATACTGGCAGTAGGCAAGTATTATCCAAGCTAATAAAAAAACATCTGGTGTCTGCAGAAGATAAAGGCCGCTAGCAGTGGCCAACAATGACTAAATAGCTAATAGCTAATTAGCTGGCTAGCTTCTGATGGAGGTTCTGGCTGTAAAGTCTAAAAAAAAATGCAGATCCGTGTCACATTGGGTGAGGTGGGTTACCGGAAGGTATATTTCATTTATACAAAAAAGACGAAAAAGTAAACTAGAGGACGTCAAACCACGTCTGCACTGCTACGACACCTTGGGGGGAAAAAAATCATGTTAAAAGGACTGGATTGATGTGAGCAATACATCAAAAGAAAACAGAGACCGTCAAAGGGAAAGGTGGGGACTACCATTTTGCTTAAGCCTATTCAGTTCTTTATGAAGGTCAGGGACTAAGTTACAGGTCAATTGTAGACTTACTGCTATTGTTGATCCATTTTTGCCCACACCTCCGGTAAATATAACCCGGAAGTAATTAGTACAGGAAAAGATAGCCCCTAAGAAAGTGCAGATGGCTGGAACTATTTTCATCTGGATGTTTATGACTGGGATCTGTGGAGGTGAGGGAGCAAGATATCATTTATTACAGCCAGTCAACCCCATCAGTGTTCAGTACATTTCACAACTCTAAACATTGTTAGTAAGATGGTTCATTTCATTCAAAAAACAGTTTCATTACTGAGTGAAATTGCATTTAATATAGTAAGGAATTACACTGTACACAGAATTAGAACATACCGATGCGGGCAGCGCGACCATTTTATTACCAGTGTAACGGCTTCATCATTCAGTTAGTCATGCCATTCATTTCAGTTACCAAAAGGCAATCAGTGGAAAGTTGAGCCATTCAGAATTACCAGTGACTGCCAAAAAGCGGATCCTCCCACGGCGGCCAGCAAATACATGATTATAATGAAGATTTGCACCTCAGTCACGTCAATGCTGAGAGGAGCAGGCAGAGAGGAGAGGTTAGTCAGAACAGTCATCAACTCTGTCCATATGCACAGCGGCACAAGCTTGCACTAGTGCGTCTTCACCCAAACACTAACCACAGCTCTTCCAGTCAGATGTCAATAATGATGCACTTATGGCAAACATATGCACGGAGTTTACAAAACATTAAGGACACCTGCTCTTTCCATGACATCGTATGATTCCCTGATAAAGGTTAAAAAATATATATACAATAGACTGATCAAGTGAATCCAGGTGGAAGCTATGATCTCTTATTGAGGTCACTTGTTAAATCCACTCCAATCAGTGTAGATGAAGGGGATGAGACAGGTTAAAGAAGGATGATAAAGCCTTGAGACAATTGAGACGTGGATTGTGTGTGTATCATTCAGAGGGTGAATGGGCAAGACAAAAGATTGAAGTGCCTTTGAACAGGGTATGGTAGTAGGTGCCAGGCGCACCGGTTTGTGTCAAGAACTGCAACACTGCTGGCTTTTTCCACACTCAACAGTTTCCCTTCGTGTATCAAGAATGGTCCACAACTCAAATACAACTTTGGGAAGCATTGGAGTCAACATGGGCCAGCATCCCTGTGGAACGCATTCGACACCTTGCAGAGTCCATGCCCTGATGAATTGAGGCTGTTCCCTGGGCAAAGTGAAGGGGGTGCAACTCATTATTAGGAAGCTGTTCATAATGTTTTGCACACTTAGTGTATGTTTTGGTATTCTTTCAGTAGCATGGATCTAGTCCGTTTCTACTCATGAAATGGTTTGGTTTCAGACTGGGCAAGTGCAAAGATTTCCTCCCTCCCATTAGCTTGTGGCTAGAGGTCAGTGTGTGGAGAAGCAGGGATCTAATTGGCTTAGGCTCACTGCATATCTGTCAGGCCAAGATGCTGTCCGTCAGAGATTTACCGTCACGTTCCACAAGAAGGGGCCTACAGTGGCTGTCAGCATCTGTAACAGCGCTAGACAGATCTGCAACTCTGTAATATCAAATCTACACACAGATAACATTTTTCAAAATGCACTCCACTTTGAGAATAAAGGATATAAATACTAGATCATACGGATGCTTAAACACACGTTACTGTGACCGTATTACCGCCGGTCACGAATCTTGAAGGCAGTCAAATTCCACGTGACCGTTTAGTCACGGTAATTAGACTTCTCCAAGCTCTGATGCTCATTAGTAGCCTACCAAACTTGCTAACTGCCTGGTACTCAGCACTCTATTGTCCCTCTAATCACTCTGACATCAACGCAAATGTATTCGAAAATCACTTCATGAGAGCCCATGAGCTCATGTTGCTCAACAATTGCCGTAGTACACAATTTGAGGACACGTTTTGGGTCATGAGCACTACTTTCAAAACTACCGACTGAAATTATACAAAAGCTTAGTAAGTAGCCAACTAGTAAGTAGCCTAACTATCCAGCTGAGGCCACGGGGGACCACTCTGACCCACAATCTGGGAATGCCTTTGAGAACCCCTGACGCTCCTCGCTACTCTAGAACTGCAGTGTAGATCCTATCTTTCACTTTTCATTCTAACCCATCACTTACCTCTCCCTTAATTCCCCATATCCACTCCCTCACCTACTACCAGCATCACTCTACTTCTCTAAAGCCACTCTTCTCCCTCCTCCCCATACACACTCACATGCCGAAGCGCAGGGTGCCGGAGACGTATGTCTGCCAGTGGGCACAGTAGAACATGAACATGCCAGCGAAACAGCAGAAGAACATCCAGTCAGGGTTGGTGCCCAGCTGCACTGCTATACTGGTGCCCAGGACCACAAACACTGAAAGAGAGAGAGGAAATGGAAACAGAGTCAATTAAATCCTAATAAGGCAAACAAAGTTATATGCAACACACACAGAGGGGCGGCTGTACCTGTGGAGAGGGAGTCACAGCCGTGGTCAAACAGCTCACCCAGCGGAGAGCTGCTATTAGTTCGTCTGGCCTGCTTCCCATCAATGGCATCCAGTGATTGGTACACAAACAGGCCCACCGCACACAGCAGGTATGCCCACAGCGGTGCCTGACGAAAAAAGACGAGACCAAAGAATACTTAATGAATACTATTTAAAAAAATGCCTTCCTCCCAATGGATTTTTTGGAGGGTGATGATAGTGTAATCTCTCAAAACATGTATAAATTGTGTTCTCAGAGAATCGGTGGGTATTATCATCAACAGAGAATCATCTGACATAAAACTTGATCTTCTGGCAGCTGTTGACTACACAAAGAAGATATGTTGGAACTTGAGTAAAAGAGGCTAATGTGTGGTTTATTTCCCTCTAAATAGATTTGGAACACAGCAGGGCTTTGTCCTTCATTAGTTAACCAGCATGGAGAGTTTCACAGCGTCATCAATGTGTCATGCCTTCATTTCCTGTCCCATTTTCACTGAGTCTATGATGAGCTGACAGCAGTTTACACAGAGACCAAAACCAACCAGAATACGACACGTCCTTGCCTACAATTTAGAGGCTTCCCACTTGGCATTCATACAAATAACCACCCTGTTATTACAGAGCAGCTCATAGCCTCATACATTAAGCTTTTTATTCTTTCAGGTCCTCAGGCAGAAACAGGGATTTGGGGAGCAGGCGAGAAGTAAGGGGTTATGAAAGAGGACAGTACCAAGGGGTTGGCATGGAGTTATTGAAAAGTAGAGCAGGGTGGAAATATCTGCTGACTGCCTCTGTGTTATCAGTGAACATATGATTATGAATTTAATGGCAAGATGACAGGGCTGTGAAACTAAGAGGCCCTAGAGCAAGTGCACTTTCTGTTCAAACAGGACACGGTGACAAACTCAGTCCGGAAAACACCAGGTATCAGCTGCACTGTATACTCATAAAACACTGACACACACACAGGCCAGGGTGTCTTAAATACTCCTAACCTGGGTCATCAGAAACAGGACACTGACTAGTACAGCATGTTAAGTAAATACCAACTTCTCTGGGCTATGAAAGTGCTGCCACTAATGTTTTAGCTCTTTAACTATCACACCTCTAACCTGTTAACAGAATTATCACCTATTATGTCAGGTGTTGAATCATTCTTACAACAATGAACATGGACATTATAAGAGGTGTTGTGACATAGGTACACAGTCACAGAGATTCTCCCTCCAGAAGTAGTACCCTATCGTGCCTGTTCTCTGGGATAAACTCAATTCTCTAGTCTAGCGAGTCCAGCAAATTACATTCTCTGTTTTGCCTTCCTTTGTTGCTCCACATTGTGAGCAAATATGCATGCAGAGTGATTTTTCAACCGCTGTCCTACAAAAAGGAAACAGTGGAGGGGGTGGATAACTTCAGAGACAGAGCTGTATTTACAGGGGGGGGAAACAAGTTACGCTCGTCATCAAATCCTGTAACTTTTCTGAATTAAAACTACTCTAACCCACCTTTTAGTTGCCGACTGTTGAAGCAGTGACCTGTTAAGCAGCACAGTGGAAGTCAGGTGACACAGCAGTGATCTTCAAAACTGCCTCCTGGAGACCCACAGGGTGTGCAGGCTTTTGTTCCAGCCCAGCACTAACACACCGGATTCAACTAATCATCAAGCCCTTGATTCATTCAATCAAGTGTGATACTGCTGGGTCGGAACAGTAGCCTGTACCCCCTGTGGGTGTCAGGGCCAGGATGAAAGAACATTTACATTAAAAAGACTCCTAAAATGAGAACATGTTTTGCCTTGCGGATAATGCTTGGTCTACTTTAAGGTTATTTGTGGATTAAATTCAAATGGTCAAATATGCAGTCAGCTGCTATATGGGAAAGCTGGAATTGTAGGGATAATAAACATGTTGTTTTCTCCCATGGTTAAACTGGCTTCTATAACAAATAAGTAGGAAGTTTACATACACTCAGATTGGAGTCATTAAAACTCGTTTTTCAACCACTCCATAAATTTCTTGTTAACAAACTATAGTTTTGGGCAAGACATGCATGACACGTAATTTTTCCAAAAATTGTTTACAGACAGATTATTTCACTGTATCACAATTCTAGTGGGTCAGAAGTTTACATACACTAAGTTGACTGGGTCTTTAAACAGCTTGGAAAATTCCAGAAAATTATGTCATGGCTTTAGAAGCTTCTGATAGGCTAATTGACATCATTTAGGCTAATTGACATCATTTGGGTCAATTGGAGGTGTAAGTGTGAATGTATTTCAAGGCCAACCTTCAAACTCAGTGCCTTTTTGCTTGACATCATGGGAAAATCCAAATAAAATCAGCCAAGACCTCAGGAAAAGAATAGTAGACCTCCACAAGTCTGGATCATCATTGGGAACAATTTCCAAACGCCTGAAGGTACCACGTTCATCTGTACAAACAGTACGCAAGTATAAACACCATGGGACCACGCAGCCGTCATACCGCTCAGGAAAGGAGACGCATTCTGTCTCCTAGAGATGAAAGTACTTTGGTGCGAAAAGTGCAAATCAATCCCAGAACAACAGCAAAGGACCTTGTGAAGATGCTGGAGGAAACAAGTACAAATGTATCTACACTGCTCAAAAAAATAAAGGGAACACTTAAACAACACAATGTAACTCCAAGTAAATCACACTTCGGTGAAATCAAACTGTCTACTTAGGAAGCAACACTGATTGACAATAAATTTCACATGATGTTGTGCAAATGGAATAGACAATAGGTGGAAATTATAGGCAATTAGCAAGACACCCACAATAAAGGAGTGGTTCTGCAGGTGGTAACCAAAGACCACTTCTCAGTTCTTATTCGCATTATATATCTCTTCGCATTATATTGCATTAGGCTGTTTTGTATGCCTCAGTTTGAACGCAATCTAATTTTACGTACATTAAAGTCTGATATCACAAATTAAATTCCCTTGTGGAAAGACAAAGTTATCCTAGGTTTTCAGTTGTGGAGGGAAATGACTAAGCTTAACAGTTTGTATGTTTTGCTGTCTCCTCTCTATTCCCGGTCCTTAGTGTGCACTCATCGCTGCAGTGCCGTGGTGTGTTGGCCGGGGAAGGGGTCGGGGTATCAGGTGCAGACTAGCTGTAACCTGAGAACTATGGGCACGGGATGTTCAATCCAGAACAGAAAGCCTGAGCTATGCCAAACTCTCAACAGCACAGAGATGGTAAACAAACAAAAAGCCAGACAAACGTACCATAAAAACCATTGCTGACAGAAAACACATTCACAGAACCTTGAGACAAAATAACTGACAGGGCGGAATGCTTGAGTAAAAAAAACAATCCAAATGCTATACGAAGTATGAACCCCTGATAATGTTGTATTGAATGTTTGTTTCTAGCTTTAGATATCCACCTAAAAAAAGTGTTTTCAAACATTTGAGCAACACAGTGTTCAATTATCTGACAGTCTGCGATGAAAACTTTATTTCAATGTGCCCGACAGGCAAATACAATAGGGTAGCACTTTACTTGAGCCCTCCAACCATACCTGTCCAATGGCACGAAGCCAGGCAGTGTATAACCAGCCTATTCAGTGGGGCAGGACAGTAGAACGTATACCCCTTGGGGTCCCGAGGACTGAGTTTGGGAAATGCTGACTTACACCCTACCTGAATAGGGGCTACATTGTTGCCATTGTTACCTGTTCAGTGGCAGTGGGGCAGTAGTAGACCAGCACCAGGGTGGTGAATACATTGGTGACCAGGCCCACGATGGTGATGAGGTTGGGGGCAATCCAGGTGGGTACATGGCCCACCAGCCACTCCCAGTAGCACTGCATCAGAGGCTCCAGCAGGGAGTGACCTGCACTGCTATACCTGTAGAGGGGGAACCAGGACCCCAGAACGATTAACCAGATTGAACACATTTTCATCCCAAAGTGCTTGATGTAACACTAAGCACAAAACACATTGTGTGATCATCACATCAAAGCTAAATAAGGATATAATTGATCTTAGGTTTTACAAATGATAGTACCTGTGTTCCTCCAGTCTCTTCAGCTGTTGGCGGTCAAGCGGGGGAGTGGGCAGCTCAATCAGCCTGCGCAGGGCTCCAGGGGCCAGCCAGCAGGCCGCCTCCATGCCCACACCCTGCCCAAGATCCCTCTCCTTGACTGGGCCTCGGCGTGTCCGAACACCCCCCTGCTGCTGCTGGTACCCAGTGGTGCTCATGGCCCTGCTAGCACAGTGCCCTCTACTTCAGGCTGCCTCAGCCTCCCCCACCACTTGCTGGGGCTCCACAATGGAGCTGCACACTGGTGGGTGGAAGAGGAGAGAACAGGTCATGTGATGAAAGGTTGGCTCACATGAAGACTAAGTGCTGAAATGGGACTTGGAGTTCAGTTGGCTCTAGTAGTAGTCTCTCACCAGCTGCTTCTTGCCCTAACTGTTTTACTGAAATAATTTAATCTCATACAAGTTCTCACTCACTTGAGTGAAAGTGAGGCATGATGTGGTGGGTGGGATAGCTAGAAAGAGTTGATAATGAAAGAGAATAAAAATGAACCATAGAGTCAAGCCAGGCTATCTATTGACACCCACACTCATGTTCACCCAGTTCTGAGTTATAAAACACTGTTCAGTCACACCCCTAAAGACACAACGGGGCGGGACACGGCAGGCCCCGCCCTCACAATCCACTGAACATGAGGCTTCCCAAACAAATCTTAGCCACCGAGAATTCCGTATTATCGGAGAGTCACAATCTGCACACAGTAACCACAGAAATTCCTCTACAACAGTGGTGTCTAAACTTGCTCAGACCCCTTTCTTGTGATCCCACCGACCAAACCAATGTTTGGCCAATGTTGCAGACCTTGTTGTTTATAGCAAAGCAACAAATGTATCAATGATGCAGTCAGTCAGACCCACAGGTCATTCCAGGTTTAACTCGTTTCCACTTGTAGCACCATCATAAAAGTATTGCAAAGTAACTTTGTTCGATACTGACATCAATGAATATCAAAGACAAAGGGGAGATCAATGGGAATGGATAGCAAACATATGCAATACAAATGTTCTGCGACACTGCCTCTGAAACCTGTCTGTCTAAACAGTCTCACTGTGAATTACAGAAAGTCTGGACAACTAACTAGCTAACAGCACTTGCAAATGACAACACGACACATAGTTAGCTAATGATACCTATCCCTCGATGAAATGACAACACGACACATAGTTAGCTAATGATATCTATCCCTCGATGAAATGACAACGTAGCTAACTGCCAAGGTTTCCTTCACCGAGCTCTAGAAATCCATCAGTTGATTTGTCTCCCCCCTCGCTCTCCCTCCAGAACCAAAATGACATCTAGCTAGCTTTCTTGCTAGTTAGTTAGCAGTAAGATATCAGCTTGCCAGGGAGACGCTGACCTGACTAGTAAAGAGGGCAGGGTGTCCGACGTTCGGGGCACTTCACAGTGCGTCGAATGACTCCTTGGTCGGGATGCAGCAGTAGTCTTCCCGTTCACGGCGGGGGGTAAGGATGCAACAGCCCTCAGCGAGCGTTACTGCATGTAGGATCAACAACACGTCGGGTCCCACTCAGGGTTCTTTAAGTTTTATTGTCGAATCGCAACCAACTGACATGTGCATTCACCGCCACCTACTGTACTGGAGTGTGAGGCCAGTCATGACCTATTTAACTCCAAGGGATAGGGCACTTCCCCAGTATCTACTTGTAAAGCTTCAACCGGTGTAGTTTTAATGCACCATCACACATCCTGAGTGCCCTCGCTTGCATCCTATCAAGGCGCAACAGCAAACTTAACATGTGTAAATATTTGTATGAACATTAGATTCAACAACTGAGACATAAACTTAACAAGTTCCACAGACATACAGTGGGGCAAAAAAGCATCGAGTCAGCCACCAATTGTGCAAGTTCTCCCACTTAAAAAGATGAGAGAGGCCTGTAATTTTCATCATAGGTACACTTCAACTATGACAGACAAAATGAGAAAAAAAATCACATTGTAGGATTTTTAATGAATTTATTTGCAAATTATGGTGGAAAATAAGTACTTGGTCAATAACAAAAGTTTCGCAATACTTTGTTATATACCCTTGGTTGGCAATGACAGAGGTCAAACGTTTTCTGTAAGTCTTCACAAGGTTTTCACACACTGTTGCTGGTATTTTGGCCTATTCCTCCATGCAGATCTCCTCTAGAGCAGTGATGTTTTTGAGCAGTGATGTTTCCCTCCAAAGATTTTCTATGGGGTTGAGATTTGGAGACTGGCTAGGCCACTCCAGGACCTTGAAATGCTTCTAACGAAGCCACTCCTTCGTTGCCCTGGCGGTGTGTTTGGGATCATTGTCATGCTGAAAGACCCGTTTCATCTTCAATGCCCTTGCTGATGGTAGGCTTTGTTACTTTGGTCCCAGCTCTCTGCAGGTCATTCACTAGGTCCCCCCGTGTGGTTCTGGGATTTTTGCTCACCGTTGTTGTGATCATTTTGACCCCACGGGGTGAGATCTTGCGTGGAGCCCCAGATCGAGGGAGATTATCAGTGGTCTTGTATGTCTTCCATTTCCTAATAATTGCTCCCACAGTTGATTTCTTCAAACCAAGCTGCTTACCTATTGCAGATTCAGTCTTCCCAGCCTGGTGCAGGTCTAACATTTTGTTTCTGGTGTCCTTTGACAGCTCTTTGGTCTTGGCCATAGTGGAGTTTGGAGTGTGACTGTTTGAGGTTGTGGACAGGTGTCTTTTATACTGATAACAAGTTCAAACAGATGCCATTAATACAGGTAACGAGTGGAGGACAGAGGAGCCTCTTAAAGAAGAAGTTACAGGTCTGTGAGGGCCAGAAATCTTGCTTGTTTGTAGGTGACCAAATACTTATTTTCCACCATAATTTGCAAATAAATTCATTAAAAATCCTACAATGTGATATTCTGGATTTTTTTCCCCCTCATTTTGTCTGTCATAGTTGAAGTGTACCTATGATGAAAATTACAGGCCTCTCTCATCTTTTTAAGTGGGAGAACTTGCACAATTGGTGGCTGACTAAATACTTTTTTGGCCCACTGTATATCTCACTGGTCACCCCCAAAGCCAATTCTTCCTTTGGCCGCCTCTCCTTCCAGTTCTCTGCTGCCAATGACTGGAACGAACTGCAAAAATCTCTGAAGCTGGAAACTCTTACCACTCTCACTAGATTTAAGCACCAGCTGTCAGAGCAGCTCACAGATCACTGCACCTGTACATAGTTCATCTGTAAATAGCTCATCCAATCTACCTCATCCCCATACTGTATTTATTTATTTATCTTGCTCCTTTGCACCCCAGTATCTCAACTTGCACATTCATCTTCTGCACATCCTACCATTCCAGTGTTTAATTGTTATATTGTAATTAATTTGCCACCATAGCCTATTGTGGTATCACAGGAGGTCTACCCCGGGGGATGGTAATAGAGGGGAGGTACGTGAGGCGACGTTGGCTCCCTCTGCTGGGAATACGGGAGTTGGGCACCCCGACGCGGACAGCTAAGTAGAGGTAATTACAGGAAAGTGCCAACCAGCTGTGGAGGCTAAATAAAAGGAGCACGATAGCACACCACGGGAGAGAGACGGACACCAGTTAAGAAAGACCGAGCAAAACTTAAGTTATTTCTTTGATATATTTATTTTCTGTCTTAGTAAAGTTGTTTTTGCAGACTAAAGCCTCCCTGTCAATCTCTGCACGCTCCACCCAATGGTTTGCCACACTATTTATTGCCTTACCTCTCTTATCCTACCTCATTTGCATATGCTCCTGTATTATTGATTGTTTGTTTGTTCCCATGTGTAACTCTGTTTTGTATGTGTCGAACTGCTTTGCTTTATCTTGGTTAGGTCGCAGCCTACCTGGTTAAATAAATAAAATGAGTCCTAGACAACACTCTCTCTCTGAAATGCTATCAAATGTCAAATTATTCTTCAAAGTTTTAAAAGCATTATGATGCTCATTGATGCCTTTTTATTACATGTTTCAGTCCACTAAGAAAATATCTTTAGTCTACTCCCCCTCTCTCTTATTGGAATAGTCAAGGCAGCATCCAATTTGACTAAATTCACAGCTGCAGCAGTGTTCTACCAACCCTTTGACAATTTATAACGTTCTGTTCACAAAGTGTAAAAAAAAAAAATTAAGTTCACAGTTTGCTTGTCAGCCGTATTTATGTTTCACGTGACGTGAAAATGATCACTTCTGATTGTGGATTCTGTCACTTCACACTCACATATACCAGCGACGCAGGACACCAATGTAAGATCTAAACATGATGATGTACCTCTAGTTACATTTACCCGTGTCCCCCGACCATTATTCATATAAACTAGTCCCCTCCACTTGATAGAATCTTCAACCACAAAACCATTGGCATCTGTGGTATTGCTGCCCCACAAGCTGTTAAGTCAATTAATTTCCACACCATGTCTCCTTAGCACCTTTACTGGATTTGGCAACTATGTCTCAGATACAGAGATGGGCTTAAAAGGATTATAGTAATTAAACAAGTGATATTACCCCCTTTTCAACAAATCTCCACGGCCACACATTCGTGTTCTTTGAAACCATTAATCGTGTGCTACACCTTCTTTGATAAATGTAGCACACCCACCACCTATGCCCTCCACTCTATCACATCTCATGGCGATAAACCCAGGTAGTACAATCCAATTGACGTTTAAATCATGTTTCTTGTACACACGCCACGTCCGGTAAAACATCTAAATGTAAAAACTTCTTAAATTCTTCTCCATTGGCTATTAACTCTTTCCCACTCAGGGTTCTTCTATGATATAATGGCAGTCTGCCAACCAACATTAAAGGTGCTTTTAAAACTTACACTACTGTGCTGGAGTGTATGGTCAATCACGGTTTACAACATTTCTAAATACTCTTAAGAAAATACTATTCTGTTTATTTTTGAAAAAAATGACCCCTTTTTTCTCCCCCATTTAGATCTTGTCTCATCGCTGCAAATCACCAACGGGCTCGAGAGGTGAAGGTCGAGTCATACGTCCTCCATAACTCGACAAACAACGCTTTTTAACCCGGAAGCAAGCTGCACCAATGTGTTGGAGGAAACACAGAGGTGACCGAGGTCAGCCTGCAGGCTCCCGGCTCGCCACAAGGAGTCGCTAGAGCGCGATGAGCCAAGTAAAGCCCCCTGGCCAAGCCCTCGCCTAACCCGGACGACACTGGACCAATTGTGCGCCAACCTATGGGACCGGTTGTAATACAGCCTGGAATCGAACCCATGTCTGTAGTGACGCCTTTAGCACTGCAATGCAGTTCCTTAGACCGCTGTACCACTTGGGAGGCCCAGCCCTATTAACTTCTAATAGACCTTCCCAAAATCCCTTCCAAATCCCCCCAACCCCATCCAACCGCAATGACCCTATACTTCAATCTTTCACTCTCTTCCACATACTTACAACAATATAACAACACATGCTCCATTGTTTCATCGACCATACACCCCAGACACAAACCATTCACATGCTTGCCAACCAGACGTAATGACAAAGTCAATGTACAATGTTCTAAGCGCAATCGAGCAAACACCACCTCTTCCTTTCTAATCTGACCTTTGAATGTTGGTCCACCACCGACATTTCTTTGGAGGTCAAATAAATGCCAGCCCGTGGGATCAGAGTCCCATGTCTGCCACACATCTATCAAAATGGCTCTGATTTTAAATGATTTGGCCTCACTTATACCCAGTGGAACATTAATATAAATTATATCTTATTTCAAAGCCTTTCTGGCTAACTGGTGTACATTTTCATTCCCTTCCACACACAAATGTGCTGGGACCCAGCAGAATCTCACTACTACACCCATCTTCTCAATTCTCCATTATAACATGAATAACTCTAATAGTATGTCACTCCTATTAGATTTACCAGATGATAAACTATTCAATACAGACAGAGAATCTGAGTCTACTATAATTCTAACAGGTTGTACGTCCTCCACGTTCTCCTGTGTTCAATGCTCTACAACAAAGCTTTCTTAGTGTCCAACAAGCTTTCTCTACCCTTAACCTTGTTCTGAACACCCCCAAAACAAAGGTGATGTGGTTTGGTAAGAAGAATGCCCCTCTCCCCACATGTGTGATCACTACCTCTGAGGGTTTAGAGCTTGAGGTAGTAACCTCATACAAGTACTTGGGAGTATGGCTAGATGGTACACTGCCCATCTCTCAGCACATAACAAAGCTGCAGGCTAAGGTTAAATCTAGCCTTGGTTTCCTCTATTGTAATCGCTCCTCTTTCACCCCAGCTGCCAAACTAACCCTGATTCAGATGACCATCCTACCCATGCTAGATTAATTTATATAATTTATAGATCGGACGGAAAGGATGTTCTCGAGCGGCTAGATGTCCTTTACCATTCGGCCATCAGATTTGCCACCAATGCTTCTTATAGGTCACATCACTGCACTCTATGCTCCTCTGTAAACTGGTCATCTCTGTATAACTGTCACAAGACCCACTGGTTGATGCTTACTTATAAAACCCTCTTAGGCCTCACTCCCCCCTATCTGACATATCTATTACAGCCCTCATCCTCCACATACACCACCCATTCTGCCAGTCACATTCTGTTAAAGGTCCCCTAAGCACACACATCCCTGGGTCGCTCCTCTTTTCAGTTCGCTGCAGCTAGAGACTGGAACGAGCTGCAGCAAACACTCAAACTGGACAGTTGTATCTCAATCTCTTCATTCAAAGACTCAATCATGGACACTCATACTGACAGTTGTGGCTGCGTGATGTATTGTTGTCTCTACCTTCTTGCCCTTTGCTGTTGTCTGTGCCAAATGTTTGTAACATGTTTTGTGATGCTACCATGTTGTGTTACTACCATGCTGTGTTGTCATGTGTTGCTGCCTTGCTATGTTGTTGTCTTAGGTCTTTCTTTATGTAGTGTTGTCTTTCTTGTCGTGATGCGTGTTTTGTCCTATCAAAAGTCCTTTTGCCTTTTGGTAGGCCGTCAATGTAAATAAGAATTTCTTCATAACTGGCTTGCCTAGTTAAATAAAGGTTCAATAAAATAACAATTTAAAAAATCGAGTGGATTCGGAAGTAACCATGGAGGAACATCCCCTTCACCACAGAAAGGCCAACCTCCACATCTCCATCAAACCACTCATCAGCAAGCTTTCCAACTGTCCAACCAAAAGCACGGCCTTGTCTACTAGTATATTCCCAACAGTCATCTAGAACCGTAGCAGTGGGATTCTCAACCTCACAGCCTTTCAACCCAAGAAGCTAATGACAACTTTTTACACCATATATACAAAGGCATCTCACCTGCCTCCACTTGTAAGGCACATACAGATGTTGATTTAAATGCACCAATAAATATCCTTAAAGCCATATATTGGAGTCTGTCCATCTTTTGAAGCCAAGTTTTGGCCGCTGTTCCAAAACTATACACACGCAATCAATTGTCGTTCTGATCAGAGCTATAAATATCCATCAACGATTGTCTGTCAGCACCCCCTTCATAACCAGAGACCGAGCGCATAAGATTTACCACCTTACATTTTGTTCCAACATTTATGACATGATCTTTCCATGCATATTTCTCATTGAACCAAATACCCCAATATTTGTACTTAGAAACCCTCTGCATACGCTGTCCATACAGAAACAACTGTATGTCAGCAACTTTCTTCTTCCAGAAAAACATACAAGACTTCGCTCCACTCGGGGAAGCCAGGTCTACTAAATATTTATAGCCCAATGACTACTCAAAACCCGCCCACAAGATCTGAACATTTCCCCCCCGAAAACTTTTTGCAGCAAGAGCGGAGTTGCCACATTTATCCAATAGGTGTCTCTATAATGACAATCTAAATACAACGGGTCAAATTGTATTACTTTGTTCTCTGCATTTTTCCCTTTGTTATTGGTTCATCACACAATGATTTGATCTGAACTATATACAGTGCCTTGCGAAAGTATTCGGCCCCCTTGAACTTTGCAACCTTTTGCCACATTTCAGGCTTCAAACATAAAGATATAAAATTGTATTTTTTTGTGAAGAATCAACAACAAGTGGGACATAATCATGAAGTGGAACGACATTTATTGGATATTTCAAACTTTTTTAACAAATCAAAAACTGAAAAATTGGGCGTGCAAAATTATTCAGACCCCTTAAGTTAATACTTTGTAGCGCCACCTTTTACTGTGATTACAGCTGTAAGTCGCTTGGGGTATGTCTCTATCAGTTTTGCACATCGAGAGACTGACATTTTTTCCCATTCCTCCTTGCAAAACAGCTCGAGCTCAGTGAGGTTGGATGGAGAGCATTTGTGAACAGCAGTTTTCAGTTCTTTCCACAGATTCTCGATTGGATTCAGGTCTGGACTTTGACTTGGCCATTCTAACACCTGGATATGTTTATTTTTGAACCATTCCATTGTAGATTTTGATTTATGTTTTGGATCATTGTCTTGTTGGAAGAAAAATCTCCGTCCCAGTCTCAGGTCTTTTGCAGACTCCATCAGGTTTTCTTCCAGAATGGTCCTGTATTTGGCTCCATCCATCTTCCCATCAATTTTAACCATCTTCCCTGTCCCTGCTGAATAAAAGCAGGCCCAAACCATGATGCTGCCACCACCATGTTTGACAGTGGGGATGGTGTGTTCAGGGTGTTGCTTTTACGCCAAACATAACATTTTGCGTTGTTGCCAAAAAGTTCAATTTTGGTTTCATCTGACCAGAGCACCTTCTTCCACATGTTTGGTGTGTCTCCCAGGTGGCTTGTGGCAAACTTTAAACAACACTTTTTATGGATATCTTTAAGAAATGGCTTTCTTCTTGCCGCTCTTCCATAAAGGCCAGATTTGTGCAATATAAGACTGATTGTTGTCCTATGGACAGAGTCTCCCACCTCAGCTGTAGATCTCTGCAGTTCATCCAGAGTGATCATGGGCCTCTTGGCTGCATCTCTGATCAGTCTTCTCCTTGTATGAGCTGAAAGTTTAGAGGGACGGCCAGGTCTTGGTAGATTTGCAGTGGTCTGATACTCCTTCCATTTCAATATTATCACTTGCACAGTGCTCCTTCGGATGTTTAAAGCTTGGGAAATATTTTTGTATCCAAATCCGGCTTTAAACTTCTTCACAACAGTATCTCGGAAATGCCTGGTGCGTTCCTTGTTCTTCATGATGCTCTCTGCGCTTTTAACGGACCTCTGAGACTATCACAGTGCAGGTGCATTTATACGGAGACTTGTTTACACACAGGTGGATTGGATTTATCATCATTAGTCATTTAGGTCAACATTGGATCATTCAGAGATCCTCACTGAACTTCTGGAGAATGTTTGCTGCACTGAAAGTAAAGGGGCTGAATAATTTTGCATGCCCAATTTTTCAGTTTTTGATTTGTTAAAAAAGTTTGAAATATCCAATAAATGTCATTGCACTTCATGATTGTGTCCCACTTGTTGTTGATTCTTCACAAAAAAATACAGTTTTATATCTTTATGTTTGAAGCCTGAAATGTGGCAAAAGGTCGCAAAGTTCAAGGGGGCCGAATACTTTCGCAAGGCACTGTAAGTGATTGATAGTGAATGGTTAGGAAGCATGTTTTTTTTTACAGAAAATATTATTGTTAAACATTGTGCAATAGTGTTATTACAAGTCACATTCCTCTAAATGAATCCTATTTTCAACGGGAGTATAAAAATCGAAAGGGAGTTATATTTGACTATTAATCAATCAATCACTACTAGACTACTTGAATTTGATAGTCCTCACCTATGCTCACTGCTCTCTCCTACTTCAATTTCCTGGACAATGTTAGCTAGCTAGCTTGCTAGGCATACAGTAGTGATGCACAGGTCAGTTGTTGGTTCACCGGCACCTTTCCGCAATTGCTAATAACCCATCCACAAACGCCTGACTTTTTCACTGTGATAAAGTGAAAATCTGAGGCCCACACCCGAGCCTAGCCTGCAAATATAGAAAATTCATTGCCTAGAAGGCCAGCATCCCGGAGTCGCCTTTTCACTGTTGAAGTTGAGACTGGTGTTTTGCGGGTACTATAAAATGAAGCTGCCAATTGAGGACTTGTGAGGCGTCTGTTTCTCAAACTAGACCCTCTAATGTACTTGTCCTCTTGATCAGTTGTGCACCGGGGCCTCCCACTCCTCTTTCTATTCGGGTTAGGACCAGTTTGCACTGTTCTATGAAGGGAGTAGTATACAGCGTTGTACGGGATCTTCAGTTTCTTGCCAATTTCTCGCATGGAATAGCCTTCATTTCTCAGAACAAGAATAACCTGAGGAGTTTAAGAAAGTTATTTGTTTCTGGCCATTTTGAGCCTGTAATCAAACCCACAAATGCTGAGATGCTCCAGATACTCAACTAGTTTAAAGGCCAGTTTTATTACTTCTTTAATCAGAACAACAGTTTTCAGCTGTGCTAACATAATTGCAAAATGGTTTTCTAATGATCAATTAGCCTTTTAAAATGATGAACTTGGATTAGCTAACACAACGTGCCATTGGAACACAGGAGTGATGGTTGCTGATAATGGGCCTCGGTACGCCTATGTAGATATTCCATAAAAATCAGCCGTTTCCAGCTACAATAGTCATTTACAACATTAACAATGTCTACACTGTATTTCTGATCAATTTTATGTTATTTTAATGGACAAAAAATGTGCTTTACTTTCAAAAACAAGGAAATTTCTAATTGACCCCAAACTTTCGAATGGTAGTGTAGCTGGCTAGTGCTAGTTAATTAGTTTGTTGTTCTCACATCACTTGTCATGACTGCCTGCTGCATCGCTCTCTCAACACCAATGACTCCGGCCCCCCTCCCCACAGTGGAGGTGTCATAATACCCATAAAACCTAGCGGTGAAACAGGGAAATGATTCCAATCGTTTTTCTACCATTAATTTTTCCCATAGGGGATTTTAGAAACTCTTAAAATAAGGGCTGTGTTTCGTGTAGGTTACCCTGGCATGCCGTTTTGATAATCATGTAAATCTCTCTCGGACATGGTGACTTTTATCAATATATTCATTACTACATTTAGCTAATATTAGATCTTTAATCCAGAAGATTTTACCTTTGTCTCGATTCGGCAGTCTCGCCCAGATCATCATGGCATTTGTAGTTATTTATGATAGCCAAATTAGCAGCTAATTAACGTTACATATTTTGGGGGTAAATACAAGTAAATATATTGATAAGTCACCTTGTCCACCTGGACCTCAATAGCCTGCATCACTGCATGATAGTGAGAAGTATCAGGTCACAGAAATTAAATCAGAAATTAAAATATATATATTTTTAAACAAGATAAATTAAATGGCGGTAGCGGTGCAATTCAGAAGTAACCTAAAAACCCAATACATTTTCACCCGCACATTCGTTTTCAAAGTAGCCCAATTGCAACGTTGATGCAGAGAGGGAGAAGGAGAGAACCAACTCAGCAGAACATCTGTCTCCCTCCAGCAGGTGGCGGACCAAGCAAGGAGTTTTGGTATGGAGGTCAATGAGAGTGTCACATTTGGTCAACGATAAAATGAATGGATTATTTGCTACGTGATGTTTATTTGATCAAATATATCAGTACACTCGTAAAAACGTATAAGTAGGACACATGACATCCCGGCAACTTTGAGTAAAAACCCTATGTCAGAGTTGTCTCGAGATGGCTATTCATGGCATGAGACTATAGCGTAGCACAGGGTTCCCCAACTGGCGGCCCGCGTGCAAAATTTGGCTCACGGTTGGTTTTATTTGGCCCCTCAAATTTACTGAGCAAAAAAACGCTGTATTATTATGATACAAATTATTTTTTTACATGTTCATTGTTGGAGATAAAACAAATGTAAAAACACCAGGAAATCAACTACAATTGATTTTAAGTTGGGAAATCTGTTACCAAGTATTTACACGCATAAGAGAGACACATGATCATATAAAAATGTAAGCAATGTTTGAAATGATGTTTTAGTCAAATAGTATATGTTTAGGTTTCTTGCAGTCTACAAATGATTTGTTATTATGTTCCCATTGTTGGGGCTGAAAGACAGGTAGACCTATATCTTGTCAGCATATCCATAATCTTTGGTTGATGATAACACTGTCGGAAAAACACCGCACTTCCGTAGCAGTCGAGAACACAGCTTGTGGTTCGTTCAAGAACATCAAACCTGCATTTTTCATTGTGTGTAAAAAAAATAATTAAAAGACAGCATTTACAAATAATGTCATAACCTTGTTCGAGATTGAACTGTTGCGTGCCTCTGAAATTTGTTTAGCGGATTTATGACAATTGAACAGTTACTGACCTGCCTTCAAACAAAATGGGCTTTCAAGGTTACTTTATTGCAGACATATCACATCACCTACTGTCCATGTACGCAGGAATAAGTATTGTTGGAAACGTTGCACAAATTACACCTGAGACAAACAATAGACAAGAGTATCACTCAAAATAAATTAGCATATGATGATCAGACCTGTACACCACGTGAATGTCAAAGGATGAAATAAGCAAATGGATAATAAAAAATAAAAACCAGTATCGTATATAGGTCACGTTTTGACAGAGATTGTAAATATTTTTATTTTATTTAACTAGGCAAATCAGTTAAGAGCAAATTCTTATTTACAATGATGACCTACCCCGGCCAAACCAAGACAATGCTGGGCTAATTGTCCGCAGCCCAATGGGATACTGCCTGGATTCGAACCAGGGACTGTAGAGACGGCTCTTGTATTGCGCCACTGGGGAATCCTCATCTTTAGAGGGATTTACTCTGCTGCTACTAGCTGTTTATTATCTATGCATAGTCACTTTACTTTTTTTAGTAAGCATTTCACAGTAAGGTCTACAACACCTGTTGTATTCGGCGCATGTGACAAATACAATTTAAATTGATCTTTGAGGTTTCATCACATAGTAGGGTATGTTATAGTAATATTTGAAACCCAAATAATTCTGCCATTCCTTTGAATTCTAAGGGTCAGACTATCAACATCATCGTTACCTGAATATGACCCGAGTAGCCCACCCGAACATGGCCCGGGATAATTTGGAACTCCGCGGGGAGGGGCACTTCACTTCAAGTAATTACGAGTGGATACCGAACGTCATCAGACGAGAGGAGCAGATCCGAATTTAATTTCAACGATTAATACCATAACGGAGGAGGTGAGAGTAACATTTAATTTGACAATGATCATGTACACGTTGTAGATGTACCATAGGAACTTACTTTATGAACGTTGTTTTATTGATAGTTTGCGTGGGAGATATGGAGATTTCGGCTACTTTAGAAAAGTTGTGATAATGTTAGATAACGTAAGAGTAAAACAAAGGCTCATCTCTCCTGACTGACAATCACATTAGTCTTTAATAGTAAAACAAAGGCTCTATGGTGTTTTCTCCAAACGCTGTTGAGTTCCGTTTTGTACAACTACTGAAGTTGTTCATGCATCGCGGTACTTCCGTCTTGTGCGTGTGATACAAATCGTAATAGCCACACACAGAGACCCTCGTTTTAGATTCGGTGTGAAAGTACAATTTCTACACACAAAATGAAAAAATCGCCGGACAACAAGTTCAAATTGAATTGTATTCAACATTCGCGAAAGAGACAGGGGACATATGTGTGTGTTTTGTCCACAGAATACCACAGTGTGAGTCGTAATACCCATAAAACCTAGCGGTTAAACAAGGAAATGTTTTTCACCATTCATTTTCCCCATAGGGGATTTTAGAAACACTTATAATAAGGACTGTGTTTCGTGTAGGCTTACCCTGTCGTGACGTTTTCATAACCGTTTAAATCTCTCTAGGAAGAGGCGACTCCACTGTGGGGCTTTATAGAAATGAATGTGACTATTTGTCTTAAGGGACAGCATAGGAACATCGGGGGGCTACTTCTTTCAAACGTGCTGTCACTGCAAAGTTCTGTTGGCTGCAATTATGTTAAAACCCGATTAGGAACTGTACATTATTTATAATGAACGATACCAGGAGAACAGTTGACCTCTGAAAATGAACATGGATGGCCCTCCCTTCAGGAAAATATATTTTTACCAGACCATCCCTGAACGCTTGAAAATGAGAAAGTGAACCCCCCATACCCAAAATTATAATCAAAACATAAAGTGGATAGCAGAGAACATGCCTACGTTTAACCTCACTCCTAGGACAGAACAGAGCCTTAGATATGAAGCTTCAGAAAATGTACTTTGTTTTGTAGCCAGACGGTTGTGGATTTGCAGACCACTGAGGACAAGGGTAGAGTTGAAAATAACTACGTTATAATAAATGCACTGCATGAATCTATCATCTTATTTGCGGTCTGAGAAAAAAATATAAACACACCTCATGACTGGAGACACGCAGACATTTTTTTTAAATACCACAACAGCATGACAACGAATGAGCAGATGCTGCAGCACCGGATACATTTTGATTTCTATACAGGCTGTTGTTAAAAAAGAGGATAGTCTAAGTTTGGGACTGTGCTAAAGTTGTCTAGCAATTGTAAACATATTTAGAGCAGCAAAATCAGTTGCAACTGAAGTATCTGATCATAAATTAATTTGGGAAAAAGCTGTACATTTTTTTACAAAGCAACTGCATATCTGACACTGAGTTTAGCAAATATATAAAAGCATACCAGTTCCATTTAAGGACCAAATAATTGACGGCTATGTCAGACCGGTTGCAAAATAGTTGGGAAGAGATATTTGATGTGCTGATTCTATGGCAAAGGGTTTATGAACTGATACACAAAACAACGCTGGATTTAAACACTTTTCAATTTAAATTATACAGAATTCTTGCAACCATAATAATCGTATATATATAATATATATATATATGCAGGATACAACCATCCCAGATCTGCTGCTTTAGCTGCGAAGAGACAGAATCATTTGATCACTTGTTTTGGTACTGCCCATATGTAGCTTGTTTTTGGTAGCAGATTCAGGAACGGTTGAAAAATCACAACATTAATTTAAAGCTATCTTTGCAAATTGCTCTGCTGGGTGTCTTGAAAAGCCATGGTCAGTCGATCAATAATATAATAGTACTTTTTGTAAAGGTGTTATTCTTTAATTTAGAATCTGGAACTATGCGTATAGACAGGTTCAGAACTTTTGTGAAACATCACAGCACAGTTGAAAAATATATGGCAAGTAGAAGTCAAGACTGGATGGTTTTTAGAGATAAATAGGCGGGCTTAAGGGTAGCTGAAGGGTGGGATTAGAAAATAAAAAAAGACAACAAAATAGATAACTAATGGAAAGTGTACCATTTACCATGTCTGTAAAATGTATGTATAAGCTGGAAGTAGAAGCCTAAGTATTGTTGCCCACTAGGTTTACTCCAATTAGGGGAGGTAGAGTTAGGGGAAAATAATAAAGGGAAATGTATTTTTTTTTAAATTATATATATATATGCAAAAAAGATATACAGTGCATTCGGAAAGTATTCAGACCCCTTGACTTTTTCCCCATTTTGCTACGTTACAACCTTATTCTAAAAGTGAGGATAACAGTTTTCCCCTCATCACTCTTCACACAATACCCCATAATGACAAAGCAAAACATTTTTTTTACATTTTTGCTAATTTATAAATAAAAAAAACCTGAAATATTACATTCACATAAGTATTCAGACACTTTATTCAGTACTGTGTTGAAGCACCTTTGGCAGCGTTTACAGCCTTGAGACTTCTTAGGTATAATGCTACAAGCTTGGCACACATGTATTTGGGGAGTTTCTCACATTCTTCCCTGCAGATTCTCTCAAGCTCTGTCAGGTTGGATGGGGAGTGTTGCTGCACATCTATTTTCAGGTCTCTCCAGAGATGTTAGATCGGGTTCAAGTCCAGGCTCTGGCTGGGCCACTCAAGGATATTCAGACACTTGAATGTCCTGAGCGAGCTGGAGCAGGTTTTCATCAAGGATCTGATCTCTCTGTACTTTGCTCCGTTCATCTTTGCCTCGATCTTGACTAGTCTCCCAGTCCCTGCCACTGAAAAACACCACCATACATCACCGTAGGGATGGTGCCATGTTTCCTCCAGACGTGATGCTTGGCATTCAGGCCAAATAGTTCAATCTTGGTTTCATCAGACCAGAGAATCTTGTTTCTCCATGGCCTGAGAGTCTTTAGGTGCCTTTTGGCAAACTCCAAGAGGGCTGTCAAGTGCCTTTTATTGAGGAGTGGTTTCCGTCTGGCCACTCTACCATAAAGGCCTGATTGGTGGAGTGCTGCATAGATGGTTGTCCTTCTGTAAGGTTCTCCCATGTCCACAGAGGAACTCTGTAGCTCTGTGAGAGTGACCATCGGGTTTGTGGTCACCTCCCTGACCAAGGCCTTTCTCCCCAAATTGCTCTGATTGGCCGGGCAGGGAACACATTAGGAGCGATCTGTATTCCTCTATTCCTCCATACAGGTTCTTTCCAGATCCTTGATATCCTTCGTCTGCGCTTATGGGCCCCCCTCTTTAATTGAAACCACAGGTTTGAAATGGGAATAAAGTCAGGAGACTGAGATGGAAATGGCAAAATGTTGATTTTGTGGTGAATTAACAATTGGTTTGTGAATGGTGCCAATAATTGTATAGGTGTGTTGTACATGAATAATTGTACATGAGTGGACTGGAGAAGATCTACTTGAAGTGCCTAGGGAGTAGGTGTCCATTTGGAATAAAGCAATATACATGGTTATAACCCACCCCTTCCTCCCTGCCCTAACTTTTACAAAGTTGAAATACATTGTTTTATGCAATAATACACAGAGTTATATAAATATAGGCATAAGATTAGAAGCCTTTTGAAATCCCCTATACTATTTTCTGGTGGGAAAAAATGCCATTTAGTTTTCCCCTCCATCATTCCTACTCTACAGTAGGGGTTACCAAACTTTTTCACTCAGGACCCTGTTCCAGCATTGGGGAACATTCTGCTGTTCACACCCCTCTTGTTAGCGGAGAGAAAATGTTGCAGGTTTAAAGATTATTTCTGGCAATTTTACACATTTTGTCAGGGGGTGCAGAGACAATTTGGCAGTTTTAAGCAGATTTTCTTCCAATTCTATACATTTTGCCATTTCTAATGTCTATTCATGTGATATTTGAGTGAATCAAACATTAGAACAAACTGTATAGGCTAACAAAACCTAGCTAAAAACATTAGAACAAACTGTATAGGCTAACAAAACCTAGCTAAAAACATTAGAACAAACTGTATAGGCTAACAAAACCTAGCTAAAAACATTAGAACAAACTGTATAGGCTAACAAAACCTAGCTAAAAACATTAGAACAAACTGTATAGGCTAACAAAACCTAGCTAAAAACATTAGAACAAACTGTATAGGCTAACAAAACCTAGCTAAAAACATTAGAACAAACTGTATAGGCTAACAAAACCTAGCTAAAAACATTAGAACAAACTGTATAGGCTAACAAAACCTAGCTAAAAACATTAGAACAAACTGTATAGGCTAACAAAACCTAGCTAAAAACATTAGAACAAACTGTATAGGCTAACCAAACCTAGCTAAAAACATTAGAACAAACTGTATAGGCTAACAAAACCTAGCTAAAAACATTAGAACAAACTGTATAGGCTAACAAAACCTAGCTAAAAACATTAGCTGAAATGAGATAGTTGACTTGGACATTTATGACAAGATATAAATAGCTCTCTAAGAGGAAAACTTGATGCACTACCCAAATAGCACCTTATGCATTCTATTATTACAACTTTCAAGAGTAAGTTGAAAGCTGGACTGAGTTCTTAAAATATATAAATTAATATATATATATTCAGTACCAGTCAAAAGTTTGAACACACTTACTCATTCCAGGGTTTGTCTTTATTGTTACTATTTTCTACATTGTAGAATAATAGTGAAGACATCAAAATTATGAAATAACACATATGGAATCATGTAGTAACCAATAAATTGTTTAACAAATCAAAATATATATGAGATTCTTCAAAGTAGTCACCCTTTGCTTTGATGCCAGCTTTGCACCCTCGCGTTAATCACACTGTATTGTTGATCTACTAGTGGAACACGTGAGAATATTTACCATCCATTTTTACTGTGTTAAAATGTCATTAGAATTGAATTAGGCAATAGTCATCACACCGTATTGATGTAGTACTACCTGCCATTTGGTTTGTGGAAAACTTTAATTATATGCACTCAAAGTTCACTGTAATATAGAATAACCAATTATTTTACCCCACCTTTTAAGTTGGCATAATATGGGCATCTTTTCATGGCATGATATTTGAAAGGTGCAAAAATTAATGAATCAATTTGGTATAATTTTTATTGTGAATTTGTGGTTCAATTTAGCGCCATCAGTTATGCTATTTATCACTCATATCCATCAGAGAGATGTGGTGACCAGCTGGAGGCTACATAATAGGGGACATCTGTAGACAGTAGGACATAGGACACTTTACACTAATGTGTGTGTGTGTGTGTGTGTGTGTGTGTGTGTGTGTGTGTGTGGGGGGGTAGGTAACCATGGCAACGAGGGGTCATTCCTCATGTTCCTCGATGAGTAACCACACCAAGGAGAGGGTGAACATGGCTATGGTGACCCTGGAGAACTTCTACTGTAACCTGATAGACCAGCATGAGGAGAGAGAGATGAGGTGGGTGTTCTGCACCATGCTCACACAAACTCGAACTCTGAAAAGCAAAGATGATTCCTGAAAACATGTCAGAAGCTAAGAAGGCAGCACAGTGGCTTGCCACAAATGAGGAGAAGACAGTAGAGGTGTGACACATCATGTGATCTCTCTCTGCTTAGAGCCCCACACTGCCTGGTGAAGTGTGTGTGTGTGTGTGGTGTGTGTGTGTGTGTGTTGGTGGACTGTAACTTTATCACACCATTTCTTTATGCAAACCCCTTATTAAGAAGAGAGTATGTGTGTGGTTGAGAGAAAGAAAGGAAGAGAGAGAGAGACAGTGTTTTATACAGTTAAGCTCAGGGACTAGAAGCCGTTTCAGATGTCTGAAAAGGAAGTTATGCCCAAAGCAAACTCCCAGTTACAGCCAATGTTCCCTCAAAAGAAATTAGGCACTGAGAGAATTTAAGGTCTGCTGAGCGCAAACTTGAATGTTGTGAAAATTCTGTGCAACTTCTGGCGCGCGTTTGCTGTGAACACTGAAGCTGTACCCGTTTGGTCAAGTTGGCTACTGTGGGTATTTGATCATAATGTAGACCTACCAGAGTGGCCTACCATCAACAACGATGGAGAAAATGCATCCCATAACATTTTAACATGGAAATAGCTGTTTAATTTTACAGCCTACAGTTGCAGCAAATATGTGGTGTTCAATGTAGGCCTACATTCCATGAGACTTTTGAAAAAACATCATGGCTTGACATTAACCTGTTTATTCCAGTTGTCTTTCAGACAAGGTGACTGAAAATGTTGTTGTGTTGTTTGATGCAAGAAACCACAAAATAAAATGCATCATTATTCCTATACCATTATTACAGAGAATCAGACAAATAATGCTACCTTCTGCCTATTGGCTACATAGCGTTTTCAAGCCAGTCTCAAAATACAACAATGTTCTTTACCTGACTCGCTTTTCAAAGATGACTAGAAATGCACATGTTTTGTGATCTTGTATGGAGCAACCACTCCCGCATTGCTGACTACAAATGATCTATAACTATGTTAATAAGTTCCTAACTAGTAAAGGTCAAATGTACACACCTGGCTACATGTAGCTCTAGCTTTGATCTCAAAACACGCGGATCAACTCACGACTTCTCGTGCTGTAAACACAGTCCAGTTCAAAGTGAATGGCACAAATCCATAAATATGGCAATGGTTTATGTGCTTCTAGGCCATCTGCGGTATGGCTTACCGGTCTGTGAAGAGTACAGGCCTCAGTTTTGCCTGTCAATGCAATAGAATCCTACTCTGTTCTGCTTACAACAAAAACTCTTGCATAGTTAGTTTTGCATGCTAAGTCTTGCATAGTTTATTTTGTTTCGGTTTGTTGCATTGAAAGTGGCTTTTATTATTATTTATTAATTCCCACAGTAAAGGGAAACGTTGATAGTGCTAAGTAACGGGGAAAACCCTAGAAAGTTGAGTGCAGTTCAATCTCGTGCTTCTCTACGCTGGCTGCTATTTCTTCTGCGGGGCAGTCCCGGGGGAGCTGTGCACCCGCGCTCTCATGCAGCTTGGAGGGAACATTGGTCACAGCTCAACCTACCCACCAATGTTTATGGTTTGTTTCTCTTTGATAATGTATGAATGGGCCATTCCAATTATGTTACTGTTCCTCCATAACTGTCCTGTAGAAATGAAACAGCAGGTAGTGTAGTGATCAGTAGGTTGGGAGGTGTCTTCCTGAATCAGCATATTTGACCATAACCTTTGCCTCTTGACCCTCAACCCCTATTTCATTGCCAGGCAACAGAAGCTGGAGATGGTGATGGAGGAGGAGGGGCTGCCTGATGAAGAGGTGAGTATAGTTCTAGCAGTGGCACACACACACACACACACACACACACACACACACACACACACACACACACACACACACACACACACACACACACACACACACACACACACACACACACACACACACACACACACACTTACACACAACCTGTGTTGCAGAAGCGTATTCGGCGCTCCCAGCACGCGCGTAAGGAGACAGAGTTCCTGAGGCTGAAGAGAACCAGGCTGGGATTGGATGACTTTGAGTCCCTCAAGGTGATTGGTCGAGGAGCTTTTGGAGAGGTAAGCATACATGGAGCTATTAGAATTCTGAACACGTCTGAACAAAAAAAACGCACAACTGCCTAATCCACTGTTTCAGAATTTTTAAAATATTTTTTATATTTTTTATTTCACCTTTATTTAACCAGGTAGGCTAGTTGAGAACAGGTTCTCATTTGCAACTGCGACCTGGCCAAGATAAAGCATAGCAGTGTGAACAGACAACACAGAGTTACACATGGAGTAAACAATTAACAAGTCAATAACACAGAGAAAAAAGGGGAGTCTATATACAATGTGTGCAAAAGGCATGAGGAGGTAGGCGAATAATTACAATATTGCAGATTAACACTGGAGTGATAAATGATCAGATGATCATGTACAGGTAGAGATATTGGTGTGCAAAAGAGCAGAAAAGTAAATAAATAAATAACTGTGGGGATGAGGTAGGTGAAAATGGGTGTGCTATTTACCAATAGATTATTTACAGCTGCAGCGATCGGTTAGCTGCTCAGCTAGCTGATGTTTGAAGTTGGTGAGGGAGATAAAAGTCTCCAACTTCAGCGATTTTTGCAATTCGTTCCAGTCACAGGCAGCAGAGTACTGGAACGAAAGGCGGCCGAATGAGGTGTTGGCTTTAGGGATGATCAGTGAGATACACCTGCTGGAGCGCGTGCTACGGATGGGTGTTGCCATCGTGACCAGTGAGCTGAGATAAGGAGGAGCTTTGCCTAGCATGGCCTTGTAGATGACCTGAAGCCAGTGGGTCTGGCGACGAATATGTAGCGAGGGCCAGCCGACTAGAGCATACAAGTCGCAGTGGTGGGTAGTATAAGGTGCTTTAGTGACAAAACGGATGGCACTGTGATAAACTGCATCCAGTTTGCTGAGTAGAGTGTTTGAGGCAATTTTGTAGATGACGTCGCCGAAGTCGAGGATCGGTAGGATAGTCAGTTTTACTAGGGTAAGCTTGGCAGCGTGAGTGAAGGAGGCTTTGTTGCGGAATAGAAAGCCGATTCTTGATTTGATTTTCGATTGGAAATGTTTGATATGGGTCTGGAAGGAGAGTTTGCAGTCTAGCCAGACACCTAGGTACTTATAGGTGTCCACATATTCAAGGTCGGAACCATCCAGTGTGGTGATGCTAGTCGGGCATGCGGGTGCAGGCAGCGATCGGTTGAAAAGCATGCATTTGGTTTTACTAGCGTTTAAGAGCAGTTGGAGGCCACGGAAGGAGTGTTGTATGGCATTGAAGCTCGATTGGAGGTTAGATAGCACAGTGTCCAATGACGGGCCGAAAGTGTATACAATGGTGTCGTCTGCGTAGAGGTGGCTCAGGGAATCACCCGCAACAAGAGCAACATCATTGATATATACAGAGAAAAGAGTCGGCCCGAGAATTGAACCCTGTGGCACCCCCATAGAGACTGCCAGAGGACCGGACAACATGCCCTCAGATTTGACACACTGAACTCTGTCTGCAAAGTAATTGGTGAACCAGGCAAGGCAGTCATCCGAAAAACCGAGGCTACTGAGTCTGCCGATAAGAATATGGTGATTGACAGAGTCGAAAGCCTTGGCAAGGTCGATGAAGACGGCTGCACAGTACTGTCTTTTATCGATGGCGGTTATGATGTCGTTTAGTACCTTGAGTGTGGCTGAGGTGCACCCGTGACCGGCTCGGAAACCAGATTGCATAGCGGAGAAGGTACGGTGGGATTCGAGATGGTCAGTGACCTGTTTGTTGACTTGGCTTTCGAAGACCTTAGATAGGCAGGGCAGGATGGATATAGGTCTGTAACAGTTTGGGTCCAGGGTGTCTCCCCTTTGAAGAGGGGGATGACTGCGGCAGCTTTCCAGTCCTTGGGGATCTCAGACGATATGAGAGGTTGAACAGGCTGGTAATAGGTGTTGCGACAATGGCGGCGGATAGTTTCAGAAATAGAGGGTCCAGATTGTCAAGCCCAGCTGATTTATACGGGTCCAGGTTTTGCAGCTCTTTCAGAACATCTGCTATCTGGATTTGGGTAAAGGAGAACCTGGAGAGGCTTGGGCGAGGAGCTGCGGGGGGGCCGGAGCTGTTGGCCGAGGTAGGAGTAGCCAGGCGGAAGGCATGGCCAGCCGTTGAGAAATGCTTGTTGAAGTTTTCGATAATCATGGATTTGTCGGTGGTGACCGTGTTCCTTAGCCTCAGTGCAGTGGGCAGCTGGGAGGAGGTGCTTTGTATTGATGACGGTAGTGTAAATGCCCTTGCATTGGCTATGACCTCGTGAACTTCTTGCTGCCATGTTGGCTCAACTCTGACCTTTGTCCTCTGACTTCCAGGTGCGTCTGGTCCAGAAAAAGGACACAGGCCACATCTACGCCATGAAGATCCTGCGCAAGGCCGACATGCTGGAGAAGGAACAGGTGTGTGTGTCTCCCCCTCTCAGTCTCATTTTGTCTCTCCCTCTGCCTCCCCCTTTTGTCTCTCCGTCTCTCCCTTTTGTCTCTCTCTGTCTTGCTCTCTCTCCGTCTTGCTCTCTGTCTCTCAATACAATTTGCTTTATTGGCATGACGTAACAATGTACATATTGCCAAACTTACTTTGGAGATTTACAATATTGTCAACGAGACGAGTCATAACAATAATCAAGGGTCAGAATAACCAGACATTGAACAATAACAATAAGCATAAAGGACATGTGCAGGTTGATTGGTCTGCTAGACACTGTTCCTCATCTTATGGCAGGCAGCAATGTAGTGCGCTGCCAACCCACAGCTCTCTGCGTCCACCCCCAACAGGATGGGTAGCCTTTCCTTTACAGGGAGCCATGTTCTGCTGTGGTGCCGTGGTTGCACAGCCTTTCCTCTACAGGGATCCCTGTTCTGCTGTGGTGCAGTGGTTGCACAGCCTTTCCTCTACAGGGAGCCAGCTTCTGCTGTGGTGCAGTGGTTGCACAGCCTTTCCTCTACAGCAGGGGTGTCAAAGTCAAATGGACGGAGGGCCAAATAAAAAATTTAGCTACAAGCCGAGGGCCGGACTGTTCGAATGTTCATTGAAAGATTTTTAAATGACGCATATAGTCTAGTGAACCTAATTGAACCTACTGAAAACCTAACAAATATATTCCAATATGATCAGATAAATAAAGCAATATTTTCTTATGGCTCTGTCAGTAATCTTTAATTTTCAACAGACACAAAAGACAAATTTCCTTTATATAAAAATCCCCATAACATGAACATTAAATGAAAGAAACCGGTATTCAAGGCACCATCAGTAGCCTATATTTTCTATTTTAGCAAAAGTGGGCTAAATTTACTTCAAAGAAAAAAACAATAATAGCAATTTTCTATCATCCACTCAACTGAAATATTTTAAAATATAATTGGATTGAAATACAATAAAATAAAGTGCAAAAATCTATTAATCAAAAACAACACTTTGTTTAAGGAGAAGTAACATGCAGTGAAAACAAATATTAAACTTTAACTTTTAAACTTGAACTGAGTAAAAACTCTAAATATGTGATTGCACAGTAATGTTCACTTGTTTGAGGTTGAGGGTGATACTTGGTGGTGTCCCATCTTTTCCACAAGTTCATCAATGTTCGGGGTAAGGCTCTGAGCTGAGGAAATCCTCAGAATTGAGTGGAGGTGTTCAGCAGTAAGTCGACTTCTGTGTGATGTTTTGTTCAAGTTCATCAAAGAAAACAGTTGTTCACACAGGTATGTGCTGCCAAACATAGACAACGTTTGAGCAGCCTGGATGCGCAGCTGGGGCATTGTGTCGGGGAGGAAACGGGCGAACTCCGCAGCACCCACTGCCGCATATTTTGCCCTCAGTGCATCATTGCATTGGAGGTCAATCAACTCCATTTGGAGGTTTGGTGGTGAGCTTTCCACGTCAACAGCAAATGGGTTACCGAGCAGTTCCAACCTGCTTTTTTGTGCTTCAAAGTCAGCAAATCGGCGTCGAAAGTCAGCGGCAAGCATACCTATTTTATCAGCCAACTGTGCGCTCGGGAACGCACTGGTAGAGAGCTTCTCTTTCATGGTCTGGCAGCTGGGAAAGTGGCTCAAATTTTCTTTCCGCATCTGCGTCTCCCACAGAGTCAGTTTGGTTTTAAATGCCTTCACTGTACTGTACATATTAGAGATGACACGATCCCGACCCTTCAGCTGCAAGTTCATTGCATTCAGATGACTCGTAATGTCACACAGAAAAGCCATTTCACACAGAAACATTTCGTCTCGGAGTTGTGTTGTGTCTTTCCCTTTGCTGTCCAAGAACAGACAAATCTCCTCACGAAGCTCGAAACATCTTTGAAGCACCTTTCCCTGGCTTAGCCATCGCACCTCTGTGTGATAAGGCAAATCACCATGCTCCGTTTCTAACTCCGTCAGAAATGCCTTGAACTGGCGGTGATTCAAACCTTTGGCTCTGATAAAGTTAACTGTGCGCGTGATGATGCTCATTACATGCTCCATTTTCAAGGCTTTACCGCACAACGCTTCCTGGTGTATGATACAATGATAAGCTGTCAGCTCACCTGTCACGTTTTCCTCTTGCATCTTTTCCCGTATCTTCGCCAACAGTCCGCTCCTGTGTCCACACATCGCAGGTGTTCCGTCGGTTGTCAAACCCACGAGTTTTTCCCAAGGCAGCTCCATCTCATTTACACATCTTGACACCTCTTCATACAAATCATGCCCCGTAGTTGTGCCATGCATAGGACGTAAAGCCAAAAACTCCTCTGTCACGCTTAGGCTGGAGTCCACTCCGCGGATGAAAATTGACAACTGGGCAATGTCAGAAATGTCGGTGCTCTCATCCACAGCCAAGGAATATGCAATGAAATCTTTTCCCTTTTTCACAAGCTGCTCTTTTAGATTGATGGACAACTGGTCTACTCTCTCGGCAATGGTGTTTCTGCTCAGACTCACATTTAAAAAGAGTTGCCTTTTTTCTGGGCAAACTTCGTCACAAACTTTAATCATGCAGTTTTTGATGAAATCCCCCTCCGTAAATGGCCGGGCTGATTTAGCGATCTCTTCTGCCAAAATAAAACTGGCCTTGACAGCAGCCTGGCCTTGTGATTTGGCTTTTTTGAACAGAGCCTGTCGAGATTTGAGGCCTCGTTTTAATTCCTCTGCCTTTTGTAGCCTTTGTTCCATGTCCATATTCTTGTTTTTGTCCGCGTGTTTCGTTTCATAATGTCGTCTCAGATTATACTCTTTCAGTACCGCCACACTTTCTCCACACAGAAGACACACAGGTTTTCCAGCTACCTCCGTGAACAAATACTCCGACTCCCACCTTGTTTGAAACCCCCGGTTCTCAGTGTCCACCTTCCGTTTTGCCATTTTTGATGGGTATCTGAAAGTTAATTTTACTGTGATGCTGACAACTGCTGTGCCAATAAATATTGAAATGAAGCAGCCTACTGCTCGGTGCGTCACCGTTGCATTGTGGGAAATGTAGTATTGGTGCGTGTAAAAGATCTGCGGGCTGCCGGCTTGCTGCGGTCTGCGGGCCGGTTCTAATAATAAATCAAGATCATCCCAGGGGCCGTAAAAAACCTTCTCGCGGGCCGGATGTGGCCCGCGGGCCTTGACTCTGACATATGTGCTCTACAGGGAGCCCGGTTTTCCTGTGTCTACCCTTCTCAATGGCAAGGCGGTGCTCACTGAGCCTGTACTTTGTCAAGGTTTTGATCAGTAACCATGGGTAAATAGTTAGCCACGGTGTACTGTTGATTTAGGGCCAGATAGCACTGCATTTTGCTTGGTGCTTGTGTTTCCCAATAAGCAGTGTAGTTTTATTTTGACTGTGTTGTAATTTGGTTTATTCTGATTGACTGGACGTTCTGGTCCCGAGGCTTCAGTGTGTTTGTAGAACAGGTTTGTAAACAGCCACAGGACCAGCTGGATGAGGGGGCTCTTTTCAATGCTCAGCTCTTGGCATTGCAGGGCTTGGTAATGATATGAGAGGGGTTCACTGTATTTTAGATTTTTCTAAAACTTATTTGCGCTCCTTTTAGTTGTTATTATTAGTGGGTGTTGGCCTAATTCTGGCCTGCATGCATTGTTTGTAGTTTTCCCCTGGACATGTAGGAGAATCTTACAGAACACCGCATGCAGGATTTTAATGGGGTGTTTGTCCCATTGGGGGAAATCTTGTTTTGCATGTGGACCCCACACCTCGCTGTCATAAATTGGTTCAATGACGCATTAAATTAGTTGTAGCCAAATATTAATAGGTATTTCAATTAGAATTTGCTTCTTTTTTTATTTTTTTACAAACTTTTTACCCCTTTCTCTCCCCAATTTCGTGGTATCCAATCGGTAGTTACAGTCTTGTCTCATCTTTGCAACTCTCGTACGGACTCGGGAGAGGCAAAGGTCGAGAGCCGTGCGTCCTCTGAAGCACGACCCCACTGAGCCGCACTGCTTCTTGCCACAATGCCCACTTAACCCGGAAAACAGCCACACCAATGTGTCGGAGGACACTGTACACCTGGCGACCGTGTCAGCTTGCACTGCGCCCGGCCCACCACAAGAGTCGCTAGTGTGCCGTGGGACAAGAACATCCTTGCTGGGCCAATTGTGCGCCGCCCCATGGGTCTCCTGGTTGCGGCTGGCTACTGGATTCAAACCCAGAATCGCACACTTAAACCTCTGCACCACTCGGGAGGCCTGAATTAGCTTTTTAATGGCGTAGAATGCCCTGCGTGCTTTCTCTCTCAATTCATTCACTGCCTCATTAAGGTGTCCAATTGAGCTTATTTTTAAACATAAGTCATTGCAGTGTGTGCAGTACTCTATATATTTTGTACCAATTGAGAACTAATTCCCTGAGATCTGGATCTTCTCTGGAAAATCATTATTTTTGTATTTTTGGGGTTTACTGCCAGGTCCCAGGTCTGGCAGTACTGCTCTCACAGGTCTAGGCTCTGCTGTAGGCCATGTGCTGTGGGTGACAGCAGGCACAGGTCATCTGCGACGAGCAAGCATTTAACCTCTGAATTGTGGAGACTAACACCAGAACACACGTGGATTTTCTAGAATAGTGGCCAATTCGTTGATGTAAATATTGGAGAGTGCAGGGCTCAGATTGCAACCCTGGCGAAGGCCCTTTCCCTGGTTAAAGAATTCTGTTGTTTTCTTGCCCATTTTAATACTGCATGTATTGACAGTATAAATTGATTTAATTATGTCATATATTTTACCCCCTACACAATTTTCAATACTTTTGTAGAACAGTCCTGTATGCCAAATAGAGTCAAATGCTTTTTGGAAGTCGATAAGGCAAGCGTATATTTTGGTGTTATTTTGGTAGACATGTTTATCTATCAGGGTGTCTAGGGTGTAAATATGATCGGTCATGCAATGTTTTGGTATAAATTCAATTTGGCTTTTACTCAAGACATTGTGCTTATTAAGGAAGTTTAGAACTCTTACATTTATAATACTGCAGAAAACCTTCCCCAGGTTGCTGTTCACACAAATGCCTCTAATTGTTAGGGTCAAATTTGTCTCCGTTCTTAAAGATTGGGGTTATGAGTCCTTAATTCCAGATGTCAGGGAAATAACTTACACTCAGTATCAAATGAAACAGTTTCAATATAGCCAATTGAAATGTTGCACTAGTTAATTTGAGCATCTTGTTTAAGATGCCATCAGGTCCTCATGCTTTTTTAAAAGTGAGGGCCTGAAGTTTCTTATTGAGCATCTGGTCAGTAATTCAACTTCTCATGAATTCCATTCAACTTCTCATGAATTTGGCATTGTTCTGCGTTTGTGTCAATTTGAACAGTGTTGTAGTGTTTTAAAATGGGTTGTCCATTTTGTATCTCTAATTCCTCTAGTTTCGATTCTTATTTAGGTTTTTCCAATTTTGCCAGAAGTTGATGTGTTTATGGACTCCTCGATTAGTGTCAGCTGTTTGCTGTTGTACTGTGCTTTTTTGGTTACGAGTGTACGTTTATAGAGTTTTAAAGTCTCACAGTAATTAAGGCATAATTCACAATTATTTCAGTCTCTGCTTTTGGTTGGATAGTGTTCTAAGTTTTTTCCTTATACTTTTACAATCTGCATCAAACAGTTGTCATCTGTGGTCTTTTTTTTCTTCTTTCTTTAAGAAAAATCCATTTCAGTTGTGCTTCTTTTGCAGTTTTCCTGAATATATCATTACATTTTTTTATATACTCTGAGTGGGTGTGGTATCCAGAAAGTTATCTAAGAGTGTTTGAATTTTTTGGTTACTGGTTGCTTTCTGGTATTCGTCTGGGCTGTGAATGTGTGGTTTTGAGGAACAAGGTAATTTGGCTGTGATCAGACAGAGGTGTTAGTGGCTTGACAGTGAATGAGCTGAGAGAGAAAGGGTCAATGTCTGTGATCATATAGTCTACTGTGCTCTGGCCAAGAGGTGAGCAGTAGGTGAATCTCCCCAAAGAGTCCCCCCGTAACCTACCGTTGACAAAGGACAGACCCAGGCTTCTACAGAGCTGCAACAGATCCCTTCCGTTGTTGTTGACGGTGTTGTCACTGTTGTTTCTATGGGGAGATGAAGACAGTTAGAGACACTATGGCCTGTAATAAAGCTGCCCCCCCTTGTGGTCGTTAGATCAGGTAGTGGTCCTGTGTGCACATTTGTATCCCCACAGATGAGCACATTTCCCTGAGCCTGGAAATGGCACGTCTGTTCCTCAAGGGTGGGGAATATCTCATGTTTCAGTTTTAACCGAATGTGATATTTACAAATTTTGAGGGGATCAATTCGATTTAGTAGTTTGGATTTGTACCAAATTATCAATCCTCCAGAGTCTCTGCCTCTATTGATAGAGCTGTGTTTCTGTGACGGCACAATTACCTTTCTGTAGCCTGTGGGGCAGTGAGTGACAATGTCAGCCTTACACCATGTCTCCTGCAGAATGATTACCTCTCTGTAGCCTGTGGGGCATGTCTCCTGCAGAATGATTACAATGTCAATGTCAGCCTTACACCATGTCTCCTGCAGAATGATTACCTCTCTGTAGCCTGTGGGGCAGTGAGTGACAATGTCAGCCTTACACCATGTCTCCTGCAGAATGATGATGTCAACATCTTTAAGATTTAACTCCAGTGCTAAACTCTTCAGTCCAAAGGTTGATGAGTTTAGGCCCTGAATTTTCCACATGCTAACTGATAGTGATTTAATGTTGCAAAAAGAAAGAATAGCGCAGTCAGAACTACAGTTACTACTAAGTTTTTCCTAGTGAGATAATGGATAACAGAAAACATCTAACTCTTTTTCTTCTTCCGATTCATTGAACAAGTAAACTTTTAGTTGTGTGTGTGTGTGTGTGTGTGTGTGTGTGTGTGTGTGTGTGTGTGTGTGTGTGTGTGTGTGTGTGTGTGTGTGTGTGTGTGTGTGTGTGTGTGTGTGTGTGTGTGTGTGTCAGATGGGAATATTGACGAATACGCTGATTCGGTGTGCGAGTTCATTAGAACGTGCGTTGAAGATGTCGTTCCCATAGCAACGATAAAAACATTCCCTAACCAGAAACCGTGGATTGATGGCAGCATTCGCGTGAAACTGAAAGCGCGAACCACTGCTTTTAATCAGGGCAAGGTGTCTGGCAACATGACTGAATACAAACAGTGCAGCTATTCCCTCCGTAAGGCTATTAAACAAGCTAAGCGTCAGTACAGAGACAAAGTGGAATCTCAATTCAATGGCTCAGACACAAGAGGCATGTGGCAGGGTCTACAGTCAATCACGGACTACAAGATGAAATCCAGCCCAGTCACGGACCAGGATGTCTTGCTCCCAGGCAGACTAAATAACTTTTTGCCCGCTTTGAGGACAATACAGTGCCACTGACACGGCCTGCAACGGAAACATGCGGTCTCTCCTTCACTGCAGCCGAGGTGAGTAAGACATTTAAACGTGTTAACCCTCGCAAGGCTGCAGGCCCAGATGGCATCCCCAGCCGCGCCCTCAGAGCATGCGCAGACCAGCTGGCCGGTGTGTTTACGTACATATTCAATCAATCCCTATACCAGTCTGCTGTTCCCACATGCTTCAAGAGGGCCACCATTGTTCCTGTTCCCAAGAAAGCTAAGGTAACTGAGCTAAACGACTACCGCCCCGTAGCACTCACTTCCGTCATCATGAAGTGCTTTGAGAGACTAGTCAAGGACCATATCACCTCCACCCTACCTGACACCCTAGACCCACTCCAATTTGCTTACCGCCCAAATAGGTCCACAGACGATGCAATCTCAACCACACTGCACACTGCCCTAACCCACCTGGACAAGAGGAATACCTATGTGAGAATGCTGTTCATCGACTACAGCTCGGCATTCAACACCATAGTACCCTCCAAGCTCGTCATCAAGCTCGAGACCCTGGGTCTCCACCCCGCCCTGTGCAACTGGGTACTGGACTTCCTGACGGGCCGCCCCCAGGTGGTGAGGGTAGGCAACAACATCTCCTCCCCGCTGATCCTCAACACGGGGGCCCCACAAGGGTGCGTTCTGAGCCCTCTCCTGTACTCCCTGTTCACCCACGACTGCGTGGCCACGCACGCCTCCAACTCAATCATCAAGTTTGCGGAAGACACAACAGTGGTAGGCTTGATTACCAACAACGACGAGACGGCCTACAGGGAGGAGGTGAGGGCCCTCGGAGTGTGGTGTCAGGAAAATAACCTCACACTCAACGTCAACAAAACTAAGGAGATGATTGTGGACTTCAGGAAACAGCAGAGGGAACACCCCCTATCCACATCGATGGAACAGTAGTGGAGAGGGTAGCTAGTTTTAAGTTCCTCGGCATACACATCACAGACAAACTGAATTGGTCCACTCACACTGACAGCGTCGTGAAGAAGGCGCAGCAGCGCCTATTCAACCTCAGGAGGCTGAAGAAATTCGGCTTGTCACCAAAAGCACTCACAAACTTCTACAGATGCACAATCGAGAGCATCCTGGCGGGCTGTATCACCGCCTGGTACGGCAACTGCTCCGCCCTCAACCGTAAGGCTCTCCAGAGGGTAGTGAGGACTGCACAACGCATCACCGGGGGCAAACTACCTGCCCTCCAGGACACCTACACCACCCGTTGTTACAGGAAGGCCATAAAGATCATCAAGGACATCAACCACCCGAACCACTGCCTGTTCACCCCGCTATCATCCAGAAGGCGAGGTCAGTACAGGTGCATCAAAGCTGGAACCGAGAGACTGAAAAACAGCTTCTATCTCAAGGCCATCAGACTGTTAAACAGCCACCACTAACACTGAGTGGCTGCTGCCAACACACTGTCATTGACACTGACCCAACTCCAGCCATTTTAATAATGGGAATTGATGGGAAATGATGTAAATATATCACTAGCCACTTTAAACAATGCTACCTTATATAATGTTACTTACCCTACATTATTCATCTCATATGCATATGTATATACTGTACTCTACATCATCGACTGCATCCTTATGTAACACATGTATCACTAGCCACTTTAACTATGCCACTTTGTTTACTTGTCTACACACTCATCTCATATGTATATACTGTACTCGATACCATCTACTGTATGCTGCTCTGTACCATCACTCATTCATATATCCTTATGTACATGTTCCTTATCCCCTTACACTGTGTATAAGACAGTAGTTTTGGAATTGTTAGTTAGATTACTTGTTGGTTATCACTGCATTGTCGGAACTAGAAGCACAAGCATTTCGCTACACTCGCATTAACATCTGCTAACCATGTGTATGTGACAAATAAAATTTGATTTGATTTGGGTGTGTGTGTGTGTGTGTGTGTGTGTGTGTGTGTGTGTGTGTGTGTGTGTGTGTGTGTGTGTGTGTTGCTACTGCCTGAGCATAGATATCGTTGTCTGGCTGGCTGGTTGCTACTGCCCGAGCAGAGATAGCGTTGTCTGGCTGGCTGGTTGCTACTGCCCGAGCAGAGAGAGCGTTGTCTGGCTGGCTGGTTGCTACTGCCCGAGCAGAGAGAGCGTTGTCTGGCTGGCTGGTTGCTACTGCCCGAGCAGAGATGGCGTTGTCTGGCTGGCTGGTTTCTACTGCCCGAGCAGAGAGGGCGTTGTCTGGCTGGCTGGTTGCTACTGCCCGAGCAGAGAGAGCGTTGTCTGGCTGGCTGGTTGCTACTGCCCGAGCAGAGAGAGCGTTGTCTGGCTGGCTGGTTGCTACTGCCCGAGCAGAGATAGCATTGTCTTGCTGGCTGGTTGCTACTGCCCGAGCAGAGAAAGCGTTGTCTGGCTGGCTGGTTGCTACTGCCCGAGCAGAGACAGCGTTGTCTGGCTGGCTGGTTGCGACTGCCCGAGCAGAGATAGCGTTGGCTGGTTGATACTGCCCGAGCCGAGATGGCGTTGTCTCGCTGGCTGGTTGCTACTGCCCGAGCAGAGATGGCGTTGTCTCGCTGGCTGGTTGCTACTGCCCGAGCAGAGATAGCGTTGTCTGGCTGGCTGGTTGCTACTGCCCGAGCAGAGATGGCGTTGTCTGGCTGGCTGGTTGCTACTGCCCGAGCAGAGATAGCGTTGTCTGGCTGGCTGGTTGCTACTGCCCGAGCAGAGATAGCGTTGTCTCGTTGGCTGGTTGCTACTGCCCGAGGAGAGATGGCGTTGTCTCGCTGGCTGGTTGCTACTGCCCGAGCAGAGATGGCGTTGTCTCGCTGGCTGGTTGCTACTGCCCGAGCAGAGATAGCGTTGTCTGGCTGGCTGGTTGCTACTGCCCGAGCAGAGATAGCGTTGTCTGGCTGGCTGGTTGCTACTGCCCGAGCAGAGATAGCGTTGTCTGGCTGGCTGGTTGCTACTGCCCGAGCAGAGATGGCGTTGTCTCGTTGGCTGGTTGCTACTGCCCGAGCAGAGATGGCGTTGTCTCGCTGGCTGGTTGCTACTGTCCGAGCAGAGATGGCGTTGTCTCGCTGGCTGGTTGCTACTGCCCGAGCAGAGATGGCGTTGTCTCGATGGCTGGTTGCTACTGCCCGAGCAGAGATAGCGTTGTCTGGCTGGCTGGTTGCTACTGCCCGAGCAGAGATAGCGTTGTCTGGCTGGCTGGTTGCTACTGCCCGAGGAGAGATAGCGTTGTCTCGCTGGCTGGTTGCGACTGCCCGAGCAGAGATAGCGTTGTCTCGTTGGCTGGTTGCTACTGCCCGAGGAGAGATAGCGTTGTCTGGCTGGCTGGTTGCTACTGCCCGAGGAGAGATAGCGTTGTCTCGCTGGCTGGTTGCTACTGCCCGAGGAGAGATAGCGTTGTCTCGCTGGCTGGTTGCTACTGCCTGAGCAGAGATGATGACTTGGAATGGAAAATAATAAAGCAATGAAATAAAATAAAAAAGGAAGTTATACACACAACTGAAATATTGTATTTATTGATGTCTGCTCAGTGTGGACCTGACAGAGACAATGGAAAATTGTCAATGTTTTGGCAGTTGAATGTTCAATATTTTTTCCTTTGGAATTTCCAAAAATCAAATCTGAAATAGTTTTAATGTCATTATTTCTTAATTAATTTAATGTTTAAAAATAATCGTAACCAAAACTTTTTTTTTTATTAATTGAACCGAAAACGAGCGACCTCAAAAAGCACTATTCACTCAGTGCTAATGAGTGTAGAGAGAATATGTCTGTTAATTCTGCATGATCTGTCTTGTATTTCTATGTTAGGTGGGCCATATCCGGGCTGAGAGGGACATCCTGGTGCAGGCAGACAGTCTGTGGGTGGTCAAGATGTTCTACAGCTTCCAGGACAAGATTAACCTCTACTTACTCATGGAGTTCCTACCTGGAGGTCAGTGGGGGCTGGTGGTAGGAGCTATAGGAGGATGGGCTCATTGTAATGGCTGGAATGTAGTATATGGAAGGTATCAAGCATATGAAACCACATGTTCGACTCTGTTCCATGCATTACATTCCAGCCATTACAATGAGCTCATTCTCCTATAGCTCCTTCCACCAGCCTCCACTGCTGGAGATGTGGGTGTTATGTTTGTCCATGTCCATGTTTGCAGTTGTGTTTGTGTGTGTGTGATGCTGATGGTCTGTGTTGCATCCCCTGCAGGTGACATGATGACATTGCTGATGAAGAAGGATACTCTGTCAGAGGAGGAGACTCAGTTCTATGTGGCTGAGACGGTACTGGCCATAGACTCTATACACCAGATGGGCTTCATACACAGAGACATCAAACCTGACAATGTACTGCTGGACTCTAAGGTACACATACACACTACCTGGTTGAAATTACATAATTACACACAGGTTTAATTATGGTTGAAATGACATCATTACACACAGGTTTAAATATGGTTGAAATGACATCATTACACACACACAGACATGAGAGTGACATCAGCATTATAATGTGGTGATCTGTCTGTCGACCCTGTCTAGATTAATAAATCCACACACAGTTTCACAGTCACCACAGGAAGTGTGATTTCAGAAACACTCTCTGGTGTTGTCGCACAGTATTACTGAAACATCCACAGGAAGTGTAATTTCAGAAACACTCTTTGGTGTTGTCGCACAGTATTACTGAAACATCCACAGGAAGTGTGATTTCAGAAACACTCTCTGGTGTTGTCGCACAGTATTACTGAAACATCCACAGGAAGTGTGATTTCAGAAACACTCTCTGGTGTTGTCGCACAGTATTACTGAAACATCCACAGGAAGTGTGATTTCAGAAACACTCTCTGGTGTTGTCGCACAGTATTACTGAAACATCCACAGGAAGTGGGATTTCAGAAACACTCTCTGGTGTTGTCACATAGTATTACTGAAACATCCACAGGAAGTGGGATTTCAGAAACACTCTTTGGTGTTGTCGCACAGTATTACTGAAACATCCACAGGAAGTAGTGTAGTACAGCTAACCGTGTGTGTTTTCCAGGGCCATGTGAAGCTGTCAGACTTTGGCCTGTGTACAGGGTTGAAGAAAGCCCATCGGACAGAGTTCTACAGGAACCTCAACCACAGCATCTCCAATGACTTCAGTGAGTACAACAACAAAGCCATACATGATTCATTTCAGTTGATAAAACTATACAACTTACAGTATACAATTCCTTCAGAAAGTATTCACACCCCTTGACTTTTCCCAGCCTGAATATAAAATTGATTCAATCTTCTTCTTTTTTTGTCGCTGGCCTAAACACACAATGCCACATGATTTTTGAATGACTACCTCATCTCTGTACCCACACATAAAATGATCTGTAGGTCCCTCAGTTGAGCAGTGCATTTCAGACACAGATTCAAATAAAGACCAGGGAGGTTTTCCAATGCCTCACAATAAAGGGCACCTATTGGTAGATGAGTAAAAAAAAAAAAAAGCAGACATTGAATATTTTTTGTTTGTTATTTATTTAACTAGGCAAGTCAGTTAAGAACAAATTCTCATTTACAAAGGTGGCCTACACTGGCCAAATTCGGGTGACGCTGGGCCAATTGGGCGCTGCCCTGTGGGACTCCCAATCACAGCTGGTTGTGATATACAGTGGGGCAAAAAAGTATTTAGTCAGCCACCAATTGTGCAAGTTGTCCCACTTAAAAAGATGAGAGAGGCCTGTAATTTTCATCATAGGTACACTTCAACTATGACAGACAAAATGAGAAATCAAATCCAGAAAATCACATTGTAGGATTTTTTATGAATTTATTTGCAAATTATGGTGGGAAATAAATATTTGGTCACCTACAAACAAGCAAGATTTCTGGTTCTCACAGACCTGTAAGAGGCAACTTTAAGAGGCTCCTCTGTCCTCCACTTGTTACCTTTATTAATGGCACCTGTTTGAACTTATCAGTATAAAGTCCACAACCTCAGTCACACTCCAAACTCCACTATGGCCAAGACCAAAGCAATTATAAGGAAATGGAAGACATACAAGACCACTGATAATCTCCCTTGATCTGGGGCTCCACGCAAGATCTCACCCCGTGGGGTCAAAATGATCACAAGAACGGTGAGCAAAAATCCCAGAACCACACGGGGGGACCTAGTGAATGACCTGCAGAGAGCCGGGACCAAAGTAACAAAGCCTACCATCACTAACACACTACGCCGCCAAGGACTCAAATCCTGCAGTGCCAGACGTGTCCCCCTGCTTAAGCCAGTACATGTCCAGGCCCGTCTGAAGTTTGCTAGAGAGCATTTGGATGATCCAGAAGAAGATTGGGAGAATGTCATATGGTCAGATGAAACCAAAATATAACTTTTTGGTTAAAAACTCAACTCGTCGTGTTTGGAGGACAAAGAATGCTGAGTTGCATCCAAAGAACACCATACCTACTGTGAAGCATGGGGGTGGAAACATCATGCTTTGGGGCTGTTTTTCTGCAAAGGGACCAGGACGACTGATCCGTGTAAAGGAAAGAATGAGTGGGGCCATGTATTGTGAGATTTTGAGTGAAAACCTCTCAGCAAGGGCATTGAAGATGAAATGTGGCTGGGTCTTTCAGCATGACAATGATCCCAAACACACCGCCCGGGCAACGAAGGAGTGGCTTCGTAAGAAGCATTTCAAGGTCCTGGAGTGGCCTAGCCAGTCTCCAGATCTCAACCCCATAGAAAATCTTTGGAGGGAGTTGAAAGTCCGTATTGCACAGCAACAGCCCCAAAACATCACTGCTCTAGAGGAGATCTGCATGGAGGAATGGGCCAAAATACCAGCAACAGTGTGTGAAAACCTTGTGAAGACGTTTGACCTCTGTCATTGCCAACAAAGGGTATATAACAAAGTATTAAGATACTTTTGTTATTGACCAAATACTTATTTTCCACCATAATTTGCAAATAAATTCATAAAAAATCCTACAATGTGATTTTTCTGGATTTTTTTTCTCGTTTGTCTGTCATAGTTGAAGGGTACCTATGATGAAAATTACAGGCCTCTCATCTTTTTAAGTGGTAGAACTTGCACAATTGGCGGCTGACTAAATACTTTTTTGCCCCACTGTAGTCTGGATTCGAACCAGGTTGTCTTAGACCACTGTGCCATTTGGGAGCCCTTTGTGCATGGTGAAGTTATTAATTACACTTTGGATGGTGTATCAGTACACCCAGTCACTACAAAGATACAGGCATCCTTCCTAACCCAGTTACCGGAGAGTAAGGAAACCACTCAGGGATTTCACCACGATGCCAATGGTGACTTTAAAACAGTTAAAAAGTTTAATGGCTGTGATAGGAGAAAACTGAGGATGGATCAGCAACATTGTATTTACTCCCCAATACTAACCTAAATTACAGAATGAAAAGAAGGAAGCCTGTGCAGAATACAAACATGCATCCTGTTTGCTAAAAGGCAATAAAGTAATACTGCAAAACATTTGGCAAAGTAATTCACTTTTTGTCCTGAGTACAAAGTGTTGTGTGTGGGGCAAATCCAACACACAATTACACTCTCCATATATTCAGGCATAGTGGTGGCTGCGTCGTATTATAGGTATACTTGTAAAGGACAGTGTAGTTTTTCAGGATAAAAGACATTAACTAAATGGAGCTAAGCACAGGCAAAATCCTAGGAAAACCTGTTTCAGGCTGCTTTCCTAACACAAGGCCAAATCTACACTGGAGTTACTTACCCAGGACAGTGAATGATCCTCAGCGGCTGAGTTACAGTTTTGAAAATGTTTACCTAACAATTCATTTTGAAAAGGATAATGGGGAAAATATTGTACAGGTGTGCAAAGCTCTTAGAGACTTACCCAGAAAGACTCACAGCTGTAATCGCCGCCAAAGGTGATTCTAACATGTATTGACTTAAGTGAATTATACATTTCTGTATTTCATTTTCAATAAATCTACAAACATTTCTAAAAACATTTTGTTCACATTTTCATTATGGGAAATTGTGTGTAAATGAGTGAGAAAAACAATCGTTTAAATAAATTTAAAATTCAGGTTGTGACACAGAATTCAGGCTGTGACGCATCAAAATGTGGAATAAGTCAAGGAGTATGAATCATTTCTGAAGGCACTTATTTGTCATGATTTGTTGTACATTTTCCACCGATGTGTTTAGTTGAGTTGTGCCTGTGACAAATAATGTTTTCCTTTACAGCATCTCAGTACATGAACTCCAAGAGGAAAGCAGAGACTTGGAAGAGGAACAGACGCCAGCTGGTGGGTGTCATGGAGCTCTGCCTACCTTCAATAACTACTCAGCTTCCCTTAAACCTCCTCATAAACACAACAGGGATGACTGTAGTATACGGTTTCACAATGACCTCTGTTTTTTAAACGTGTTGGTTGTGTTTATTTACTCATAGGAAAAAGTGTTCTCTCATGTGAAAGAGTAATAGCAGCTCCAAAGAAAATCCATTTTGTCACGCTAGAGAGCCTGTTGTTCGGTAGAGACTGTCTCTGGATGAAGTGAGGAATGGCAGCGTAGGAGCACAGACACAGTACAGTACACATCTGATGTGCAGGTGGTTGGAGTCCTGTCCCTGTAAGGAGATATACAGCACACTCACTGTTACGTCAGTTACATTTCCGCAGCAAGTGTATGGTAAGTCGCTCTGGATAAGAGCGTCTGCTAAATGACTTAAATGTAAATGTAATGTATCGTTAGAGAAACGTCTGAGGTCGATTTGGTAAATTCAGGACTTTTCTGGTAATGCAAATTTAACTTGTGAGCTACAGGTTGTTTTACTGTCTGGGCTATGGAGTTTGTTTTACTGTCTGGGCTATGGAGTTTGTTTTACTGTCTGGGCTATGGAGTTTGTTTTACTGTCTGGGCTATGGAGGTTGTTTTACTGTCTGGGCTATGGAGGTTGTTTTACTGTCTGGGCTATGGAGGTTGTTTTACTGTCTGGGCTATGGAGGTTGTTTTACTGTCTGGGCTATGGAGGTTGTTTTACTGTCTGGGCTATGGAGGTTGTTTTACTGTCTGGGCTATGGAGGTTGTTTTACTGTCTGGGCTATGGAGGTTGTTTTACTGTCTGGGCTATGGAGGTTGTTTTACTGTCTGGGCTATGGAGGTTGTTTTACTGTCTGGGCTATGGAGGTTGTTTTACTGTCTGGGCTATGGAGGTTGTTTTACTGTCTGGGCTATGGAGGTTGTTTTACTGTCTGGGCTATGGAGGTTGTTTTACTGTCTGGGCTATGGAGGTTGTTTTACTGTCTGGGCTATGGAGGTTGTTTTACTGTCTAGGCTATGGAGGTTGTTTTACTGTCTGGGCTATGGAGGTTGTTTTACTGTCTAGGCTATGGAGGTTGTTTTACTGTCTGGGCTATGGAGGTTGTTTTACTGTCTGGGCTATGGAGGTTGTTTTACTGTCTGGGCTATGGAGGTTGTTTTACTGTCTGGGCTATGGAGGTGGTTCTACTGTCTGGGCTATGGAGGTTGTTCTACTGTCTGGGCTATGGAGGTTGTCACATTTTGTGACATTTTGATGTTCTGAAGGTTTTTTCCCAACTAAGACCTCCTCTACAAAAACGTCAACATCTATTACAGATTTCTTGATTTATTTTAGATTAATTCTGACAACATAGCCAGTAACACTGTTGAAGCAGTGTTACTGGCTATGTTGTTGCTATGGTGTCTCAAAAGGGCCTTACAGTAATATTGCAGTAAGAACCTAGTCTGCAGGCACCTTAACCCTCTCTCCTCTCTACTCATCTCCCCCTCTCCTTTCCCCCTGTCCTCTCCCTCTCTCCTTTCCCCCTGTCCTCTCCCCTCTCTCTGTCCTTTCCCCCTGTCCTCTCCCTCTCTCCTTTCCCCCTGTCCTCTCCCTCTCTCCTTTCCCCCTGTCCTCTCCCTCTCTCCTTTCCCCCTGTCCTCTCCCTCTCTCCTTTCCCCCTCTCTCCCTCTCTCCTTTCCCCCTGTCCTCTCCCTCTCTCCTTTCCCCCTGTCCTCTCCCTCTCTCCTTTCCCCCTGTCCTCTCCCTCTCTCCTTTCCCCCTGTCCTCTCCCTCTCTCATTTCCCCCTCTCCTCTCCCTCTCTCATTTTCCCCCTCTCCCTCTCTCCTTTCCCCCTGTCCTCTCCCTCTCTCATTTCCCCCTCTCCTCTCCCTCTCTCATTTTCTCCTCTCATTCTCTCATTTTCTCCTCTCATTCTCTCATTTTCTCCTCTCCCTCTCTCATTTCCCCCTCTCCTCTCCCTCTCTCATTTTCCCCCTCTCCCTCTCTCATTTTCCCCCTCTCCTCTCCCTCTCTCATTTTCTCCTCTCCCTCTCTCATTTTCTCCTCTCCCTCTCTCATTTTCTCCTCTCCCTCTCTCATTTTCCCCCTCTCTTCACCCTCTCTCATTCCCCCTCATCTCCCTCTCTCATTCCCCCTCCTCTCCCTCTCTCATTTTCCCCTCTCTCCTCTCCCTCTCTCATTTCCCTCCTCTCCCTCTCTCATTTTCCCTCCTCTCCCTCTCTCATTTTCCCTCCTCTCCCTCTCTCATTTTCCCCCTCTCATTTTCCCCCTCTCATTTCCCTCCTCTCCCTCTCTCATTTTCCCCCTCTCTTCTCCCTCTCTCATTTCCCCCTCTTCTCCCTCTCTCATTTCCCCCCTCCTCTCCCTCTCTCTCTCCTTTCCCCCTCTCCCTCTCTCCATTTTTCCCCCTCTCCCTCTCTCCATTTTTCCCCCTCTCCCTCTCTCATTTTTCCCTCTCTCATTTCCCCTCTCTCATTTTCCCCTCTCTCATTTTCCCCTCTCTCCCTCTCTCATTTCCCCCCCTCTCCCTCTCTCATTTACCCCACCTCTCCCTCTCTCATTCCCCCCTCCTCTCCCTCTCTCATTTCCCCCTCTCCTCTCCCCTCTCATTTCCCCCTCTCCTCTCCCTCTCTCATTTCCCCCCTCCTCTCCCTCTCTCATTTCCCCCCTCCTCTCCCTCTCTCATTTCCCCCCTCCTCTCCCTCTCTCATTTCCCCCTCTCCTCTCCATCCTCTCTCATTTCCCCCCTCCTCTCCCCCTCTCTCTCATTTCCCCCCCTCCTCTCCCCCTCTCTCTCATTTCCCCCCTCCTCTCCCACTCTCTCTCCTTTCCCCCCTCTCCCTCTCTCATTTTCCCGCCTCTCCCTCTCTCATTTTCCCCCCTCCCACTCTCATTTTCCCCCTCTCCCTCTCTCATTTTCCTCCTCTCCCTCTCTCATTTTCTCCCATCCCTCTCTCATTTCCCCCCCTCTCCTCTCCCTCTCTCATTTCCCCCCTGTCCTCTCCTCTCACCATTTCTCAGGCATTCTCCACTGTGGGAACTCCAGACTACATTGCCCCAGAAGTGTTCATGCAGACTGGATACAACAAGCTCTGTGATTGGTGGAGCCTGGGGGTCATCATGTATGAGATGTTGATTGGTAGGAGGGATATCTGTTGATTGGAAACACAGGCCCTAACTTAAGAGTGGCATTAGTAACTGAAACCTTTGTGTAAATCACGCATTGATGTCAGTTTGATGCAAGTTATGATTGAATTAGGATTGCTGTCTAAATGTCTCTCTCTCTCTCTCTCTCTCCAGGCTACCCCCCTTTCTGTTCAGAGACGCCCCAGGAAACCTATAAAAAAGTGATGAACTGGAAGGAGACTCTGGTGTTCCCTCCAGAAGTACCTATCTCAGAGAGGGCCAAGGATCTCATCCTCAGGTCAACACCAGTACTACATATCAACATGTTGAAAAATAGAGCGAGATGAATAAACATTCTGTAGCTTACTGTACAGCATGTTGCTCTTGAGAAGAATGAACATCAACTAAATGGTTACAATGTAATCTCAAGCTAGTTCTGTATCTATGGCAAGCACACTTCTATATCCCTCTGTGGTTGTTCTCAGGATCTAAACATGTCTATTTTACTGCTTAGGTTCTGCTGTGAGGGAGACCATCGGATCGGGGCGACAGGAGTGGAGGAAATCAAGAGAAACCTGTTTTTTGAGGGAGTCGATTATGACCACATCAGGTACACAGGGACTACTCACAAGGAACAGTTTATATCTAAATCAATGAGGTTTTTATATCTCAGAGGTCCAAATGTCCAGGCCTCACTACAGTTTTGCATTTGTTACCCTGTCCTCTCGTCTCCCTCTCTCCTTTCCCCCCTCTCCTCTCCCTCTCTCCTTTCCCCCCTCTCCTCTCCCTCTCTCATTTCCCATCACAGGGAGAGACCTGCAGCGATCCCCATTGAGATTAAAAGCATCGACGACACGTCAAACTTCGACGAGTTCCCTGAGTCAGACATCCTTTCACCCACAGGTGAGAGAAAGACAGACAGTTTCAGCAGAAACTATTTTCCTGTGTCTGAGTTGATTATTATTCTGACTCTGTGTGTGTGTGGTTGTATAGTATACCCTGTGACTATCAACTATAAAGCTCTCTCCCTTTCTCCTGATCTATTTCCTCTCCCTCTTCTCTCTCCCTCTTCTCTCTCCCTCTTCTCTCTCCCTCTTCTCTCTCCCTCTTCTCTCTCCCTCTTCTCTCTCCCTTTCTCCTGATCTATTTCCTCTCCCTCTTCTCTCTCCCTTTCTCCTGATCTATTTCCTCTCCCTCTTCTCTCTCCCTCTTCTCTCTCCCTCTTCTCTCTCCCTCTTCTCTCTCCCTCTTCTCTCTCCCTTTCTCCTGATCTATTTCCTCTCCCTCTTCTCTCTCCCTCTTTCCTCTCCCACTTCTCTCTCCCACTTCTCTCTCCCACTTCTCTCTCCCTCTTCTCTCTCCCTCTTCTCTCTCCCTCTTCTCTCTCCCTCTTCTCTCTCCCTCTTCTCTCTCCCTCTTCTCTCTCCCTCTTCTCTCTCCCTCTTCTCTCTCCCTCTTCTCTCTCCCTCTTCCTCTCCCTCTTTCCTCTCCCTCTTTCCTCTCCCTCTTCTCTCTCCCTCTTCTCTCTCCCTCTTCTCTCTCCCTCTTCTCTCTCCCTCTTCTCTCTCCCTCTTCTCTCTCCCTCTTTTCTCTCCCTCTTCTCTCTCCCAAGCTGCAGCAGCTCCCACCAAGTCCCCAGCAGCAGCAGCTGCAGCGGAGGCTGACTATAAGAATAAGGACTGGGTCTTTATCAACTACACCTACAAGCGCTTTGAGGGCCTGACAGCCAGGGGAGCCATCCCTTCCTACATGAAGGGAAGTAAGAGATGAACTGTGACCCAATACCTTTCGCTGCAATGGCCCCCTGAACCCCTCACCTCCCAGCAACACCCAGATGTCTTCACTTCACTGTTCTATTTCATATTACCACAAATATGAAAAAAGCTAAATATCTGTTTATTTCGACAGTTCAGTTCAACTGTGTTCATGGGGTAAGTCAATTCCCTGCAGGCCTCCTGAACCAGGATTCATTATAGCCTGTGAATAAACGCTTGTGACCACTGTTTGACTTTTCTGCGAATGTAAAACTTGATCTTAGAAACCGGGATAGCAGCTCTGATTGAGTAGGACCCAATGTCTCAAAGCTGAAGCCTAACTCTAACCTTCCCAGCAGCACTGAACAGCCGTAGAGCCGCCCCCTTTGTGCCCCTCCAGAACCTTCTCCCTATTCCTCTCCTCAACCAGTCAGACTGTTCATAGGAAAACGTCTCTACTGTTCTCTGGGAGCTGGCAGGTTCCCAGCAGTCTGTATCACTTCCCCTGTGATGTCATCAGATCACTGCTTGCCTTCAAGGGAGGAGTTAGACAATTGCTATTTTAGGGTTCTATTTTGGGGATTTTTGTCATGTCACCAGTTAGTGAGTGAGAATGTTCAACAAAGGACAGAAAATTCCATCGTGGTCTTGCTACTCCTCTAGAAATATAAGCAAGAAGCACTTCTCCTTTACTGCATTTGTTGTGCCCAGTTATTTATCTTCTCTAATTTTGTATAATACAGACATTTTCAATAAGGTTGATTCTAAATGCTGTTGGATTGAAATAGTATTAGTTTTCAATATAACTAATGCTGGTTGTGTGTGTATGTTGAGCTGTCTGAATCTGCCTTTACCCAAAGAACTACAGGAGCTGTACAGTAGTTTAACATTTGAATCCCCCTTCTTTAATGTCAAGTTGTTTCATTGCATGATGGAAAGATCTGGACTTTCGCTCTCACAACTTACTTACTTGATTTTTCTTACAGCTGGACTTTCTAAAGCTGGTATTTAAAGAAAGGATTCTTATTTTAGTCTTCAGTTTTTTTCCATATAGTATTTTTAACTCACAAAGGTACCACTGTTTTATGAATAACGCTGGTTATTCATGAATTTCATGTACATTTTAGAACTTCCCTAAATATGGAATTTCAACTTTCATATATCTGTGTTTATAGCACTTTCAGGTGTGTGTGTGTGTAACCTTGTTCTCACTTTACTGGAGTAACTACAGGAGACTTTACTAGAGTAACTAGTAAATCATCTAATTACTATGCCATCTGGTAGTAGTACAGCTATGGAACGCTAACCATTTGTTCAAAGTCTTAGCATTGTATTCTCTTGAAAATGAAAATTCTAAGTGCTATGTAACTTCTTATGCTTAAAGGTCATTACAAAAGGTAATTCCCATATAGTTACCCTTTAGTAATATCTTTGTAAAGTGTCCTTTCCAGATGGACGACTGAATGACGTTGAAGTGTAGTTTTCACTCGAGTGCTTTAAGGTGTTTTTATTGCCGGAGAAGAAAGCCCTGAGTGGCTGAATGACAGACACACAGGCTGCGTTTACACAGGCAGCCCAATTCTGGTATTTTTTCACTAATTGGTCTTTTGACCAATTAGATCAGCTCTGATATTGATTTGATGTGAAACGAATCTGATGTGATTGGTCAAAAGACCAATAAGTGGAATAAAGATACCAATTGGGCTGCCTTTGTAAACGCAGCCTTACTACTGTAGTGCTGTTTGAAAAGGTAGACGTGACAAACAGGCGGTACAATACTTTCCATTATGTCTGCTGATGTGTTTCACAGATATCCATATGCAAATGACTACATGTATAAACCCCAATAATTCCTCTCTGCTGCATGACACACAGTATACTATGCATAGATGTGAGTGTGTGTCTTATTGAATACTTCTGAGGTTTTGAATGTATTCAGCTCAACCACATTTCTCTGCAAAGAAAAAAGCTTTAAATGCTAAAATGATATCATCATTCAATAAAAGTTTCTTCCAACTCTGTGGCATACTGTCTGTGGCTTCATGTGTATGTCTTTGTCAGGACAGCCATCCCTTATATAAGATGTCAACTTTAGGTTCTATTAGGCAAAACACAAAATCCGAAAGTTAGTTCAGTCGTCAATATATTTATTCAAATTTCCTCTGCAGCTGTGAAATTCTTGGAACAAATTATTTGAAGAAAAACTATGTATATAACCTTAAACTATGTATATAACCTTAAACTATGTACATAACCTTAAACTATGATACTGAACGGCAACCTTCATATAAACAATTTCCATCGAATGAAATGTAATCCGCCATAAAAGGAAAGAAAACAGCACAAACACACATTTAATATAACACATGGGGGTGAAGTATTAATAAGACAACTGAACAGATACACACTAGTAGGTCTGGTTATATGCTGTAAACATCCTCCAAATCCGTGTTTGTATGTGTGCGTGTTTGTATGTGTGCGTGTTTGTATGTGTGCGTACATGTACAGATGTAGAATCTTAATTTGACCGGTATTGTTGCAGCAAAATTATCCTGCAGCAACAGGATTTGAACATACACACTTTTCTGCCAATGTAATGTTGCTTGATCGGTGGTTAGGCTATTACCTGGCCAAAATTAAGCTACATTAAAAGTACAAAACTGTTCATACAACTGTGCATTAGTGTGGATTTCCAGTGAATTTATTTTATTCAGTGACCAAATATACAAGGTCAACTTCTATGCCTTCAAGTGTCATTGGAGGGTGGGGATCGGTGCTGATCAGCCTATCCAGCTCGTCAACCTGTGGGTGTGGTTGTGGGTCGTGGTGGCTCCCCCAGAGAGTCGATGATGTTGGGGACACACTGGAAGTCCGTCTTGGCCCTCCTATGTTGAACATAATAAACGGCTCTCTATCCACTGGATGTGTACCAAACTCACTAAAAGTGGCAGTAATAAAGCCTCTCTTGAAAAAGCCGAAACTTTCCCCAGAAAATATAAAAAACTAGCAACTCACCGCCTTCCTGAAAACAAACAATTTATACGAAATGCATCAGTCTGGTTTTAGACCCCATCATAGCACTGAGACTGCACTTGTGAAGGTGGTAAAGGACCTTTTAATGGCATCAGACCGAGGCTCTGCATCTGTCTCTGCATCTGTCCTCGTGCTCCTAGACCTTAGTGCTGCTTTTGATACCATCGATCATCACATTCTTCTGGAGAGATTGGAAACACAAATCTGACATCCCAAACCCAAATCTGAATCTGACAATTAATCTTGATGGTTGTACAGTCGTCTCAAATTAAACTATGAAGGACCTCGACGTTACTCTGGACCCTGATCTCTCTTTTGAATAACATATCAAGACTGTTTCAAGGACAGCTTTTTTCCATCTACGTAACATTGCAAAAATCTGAAATTTTCTGTCCAAAAATGATGCAGAAAAATATATCCATGCTTTTGTCACTTCTAGATTAGACTACTGCAATGCTCTACTTTCTGGCTACTCGGATAAAGCACAAAATAAACTTCAGTTAGTGCTAAATACGGCTGCTAGAATCCTAACTAGAACCAAAACATTTGATCATATTACTCCGATGCTAGCCTCCCTACACTGGCTTCCTGTTAAGGCAAGGGCTGATTTCAAGGTTTTACTGCTAACCTACAAAGCATTACATGGGCTTGCTCATACCTATGTTTCCAATTTGGTCCTTCCGTACATACGCTACGGTCACAAGACACAGGCCTCCTAATTGTCTCTAGAATTTCTAAGCAAACAGCTGGAAGCAGGGCTTTCTCCTATAGAGCTCCATTTTTATGGAATTGTCTGTCTACCCATGTGAGAGACACAAACTTGGTCTCAACCTTTAAGTCTTTACTGAAGACTCATCTCTTCAGTGGGTCATATGATTGAGTGTAGTCTGGCCCAGGAGTGTGAGGGTGAATGGAAAGGCTCTGGAGCAACGAACCGCCCTTGCTGTCTCTGCCTGGCAGGTTCCCCTCTTTCCACTGGGATTCTCTGCCTCTAACCCTATTAGGAGTCACTGGCTTACTGGTGCTCTTCCATGCTGTCCCTAGGAAGGGTGCATCACTTGAGTGGGTTGAGTCACTGACGTGGTCTTCCTGTCTGGGTTGGCACCCCCCCTTGGGTTGTGCCGTGGTGGAGATCTTTGTGGGCTATACTCGGCCTTGTCTCAGGATGGTAAGTTGGTGGTTGAAGATATCCCTCTAGTGGTGTGGGGCTGTGCTTTGGCAAAGTGGGTGGGGTTATATCCTAAATGTTTGGCCCTGTCCGGGGGTGTCATCGGATGGGGCCACAGTGTCTCCTGACCCCTCCTGTCTCAGCCTCCAGTATATATGCTGCAGTAGTCTATGTGTCGGGGGGCTAGGGGCACTTTCTCCTTACAGGTGGGGTACCCTGGGATACAGCAGGACCACACACACACATAATGTTCAGTATCTCTGTAGGGTTTCTGAGTCTATGTAGCCTATAGCATTGGAACACTTGGATTGCTTTACCTGGTTGTTTCCTTAGGATAAACACCAAAGGGGAAGAGGCTAGGAGAAGTGGCTAAGGGCCAATGGGTTAATTTGGGGCATGGGAAGTGACTCACCCTAGATGCCAATGCATGTTTTTCAGTCCTCTCTCTCCTTCAGTCGGGCTTTGGCCATGTTTCTGTTGTCAATGTACTTGAAGAAGCAGTAGAGCCTGGTGCTGTACAGAACTGGACACATTAAATAGCAAACAGGAAATAATATCAAACAGGAAGTAATATCAAACAATGTGTTCACTCCAAAATTAGGCTGGGTTGCTAGATCCTCAAGAATATAAAGTATAAACATTTGATGAACAGCACTGTCCAAAATATACATTTAAATGATCCATTTTATCAGTCATTTATTATTCATTCTAATTACTCTGAGACGGGCGTAGTACTATGGCACCTACTCTGTCATGCTCCCAATCCACTATGTCATCATCTGTGAGAACCACAATGTGACACTCCCTCTTCACCTCTTGAGCACTGGACATCATCACAGGGACAACAAGCTCCCCAAGGAACACCTCAAACTCAAGCTTAGCTCCATCATTACACAGCTCATGCAGTAACGCACCTGGGACAGGAACAGACAGAGGTCACATTATTTTAACTATGACCTCTGATTTGTTGTCATAGTTGATAGTTCACGTACTCTTGTGCATGGCAATATATTTATCTCAATACGGAACATTCAAGATGAAGAAGAATAAGCAATTAAAAACAGATTACCGTAGCGTTATTTAGTTGTACATGCAACGTTGCATAACATTACTCAACGTTTCGGTCTTGAACAGAGTCCTGGTCAGATCAGGTGTGACTGTGTTACTCACTGAGGTCTTGAACAGAGTCCTGGTCAGATCAGGTGTGACTGTGTTACTCACTGAGGTCTTGAACAGGGTCCTGGTCAGATCAGGTGTGACTGTGTTACTCACTGAGGTCTTGAACAGAGTCCTGGTCAGATCAGGTGTGACTGTGTTACTCACTGAGGTCTTGAACAGGGTCCTGGTCAGATCAGGTGTGACTGTGTTACTCACTGAGGTCTTGTTACCTGAAGGTGCTGTAGTGAAATTTAATACAGAGGTAGCTTCCCTGAGCTCAGACACTGACACCCCCTCTGGACACTTCAGGATACCCCCCTTGTAAAATTCCTAATAATAGACTGTACTATTGTATTCGACGTGGTGATGAACCACACTTGAGTGATTAGTAACCTTGCCTGAGACCTGAAGATTTAGCTCAGTGGGCTAGCCCAGTCTGTTACACTATAATAAAAGAGTATGATTGCTGCTGAGGGGTCTGGCCTGGTGGGGTCTGGCCCGGCATGGTGTCAGGGTGGTCTGTTACAGGGTGGGGTCTGGCCCGGCATGGTGTCAGGGTGGTCTGTTACAGGGTGGGGTCTGGCCCGGCATGGTGTCGGGGTGGTCTGTAAACAGGGTGGGGTCTGGCCCGGTATGGTGCCAGGGTGGTCTGTAAACAGGGTGGGGTCTGGCCCGGCATGGTGTCAGGGTGGTCTGTGAACAGGGTGGGGTCCACCATTAGGGTCACCCTCCCATGGGTGAGGTTTTTCTCACCCCTCCCCTCATGTTGGAAGTCTGACATCTCAATGTCTGGAGGAAGAACAAGCGCAATCACAGTTCATCTCATGGGTTCATACATTACATGAACAGACGTATGTGGACACCTGCTCGTTAAACATCTCATTCCTAATCAGGGGCATTAATATGGAGTTGGTTCTCTCCTATGCTGCTATAACAGCCTCCACTCTTCTGGGAAGGCTTTCCACTAGATGTTGGATCATTGCTGCTATAACAGCCTCCACTCTTCTGGGAAGGCTTTCCACTAGATGTTGGAACATTGCTGCGGGGACTTGCTTCCATTCAGCCACAAGAACATTAGTGAGGTCGGGCACTGATGTTGGGCGATTAGGCCTGGCTCGCAGTCGGCGTTCCAAAGCTGTTCAATGGCGTTGAGGTCAGAGCTCTGTGCAGGCCAGTCAAGTTCTTCAACACTGATCTCGAAAAAAAACATTTCTGTATGGACCTCTCTTTGTGCGCGGTGGCATTGTCATGCTGAAACTGTTGCCACAAAGTTGGAAGCACAGAATAGTCTATAATTTCATTGTGTGCTGTAAGATTTCCCTTCACTGAAACTATGGGGCCTAGCTGGAACCATGAAAAACAGCCACAGACCATTATTTATCATCCACCAAACTTTACAGTTGGCACTATGCATTGGGGCAGGTAGTGTTCTCCTCGTATCCGGCAAACCGAGATTCGTCCGTCGACTGCCAGATGGTGAAGCGTGATTCATCACTCCAGAGAACATGTCTCCACTGCTACAGAGACCAACGGCGGTGAGCGAAACACCACTCCAGCCGACATTGGCATTGCGCATGGTGATCTTAGGCTTGTGTCCAGCTGCTCGGCCATGGAAACCCTTTTTTTTCTCATTCTTTTTTTAACCCCAATTGTTAGTAGTTACTGTCTTGTCTCATCGCTACAACTTCCGTACGGGCTCGGGAGAGACAAAGGTCGAGAGCCATGCGTCCTCCAAAACACAACCCAACCAAGCCGCACTGCTTCTTACCCAGAAGCGAGCCGCACCAATGTGTCGGAGGAAACACTGTACACCGAGCGACCTGTATTAGTTACATGCTTCGTAGGACATTTAAAAAAATATTACATATAAAAAGCAGTGAAGGATTTGTAACAATGGTCTCTAATGTTGTGCACAGCATTCCACTGTACAGGTGGAAGACAGACAGGCAGGTTCTATGTAACACAATGATAACAAATTGTTTGATGGGATTCAAATGATAACACTTTCAGTAGAGCTGATAATATTGAACGGTGCAATGTAACAGAACTGGTAGACTAAGATGCAGTATATCGGGTTGGGGTCCAGTTGAACACCGGCAGTGACTGTCCTATTCATTTTAGTTTGCGTCCAGGATGTCGACGCTTTATCTGTGGCCATCCCTGCTGACTTGAGATAGCAACTTGACGTTGTAGCCTGGTCTCATAGACTACACGTAACATGGTACATGTCAATCCGGGACACACAAATGTGTATGATATGTTACGTTGGTATGGTTGCATAAATCAGAATGATGATGATGGACATCCACAAATTAACACGTGTCATATCAAATGTAACATAGAACCGGATTTACGTAAAGAATAATACGAAATGCTCCGAGACCAGGTTAAAGAGCTATGAATTATGCTGCTCTATGTCACAGCCAGCGGTGATTGGGAGTCCCATAGGGCGGCGCACAATTGGCCCGTCGTCCTGGTTTGACTGGGGTAGTCCGTCATTGTAAATAAGAATTTGTTCTTAACTGACTTGCCTAGTTAAATAAATAAATAAAATGTTACATGTCTGGAGCTTAAGTGGCCGCATCACCGTCTGCATACGTAATAACCGAAATACAGAGCGGTATTATAAAATACCATATAAACATTCAGACAGTTGCAGGCATATTATATTACCAAAACATAAACTAATCTCGGCGGAGAAGAGACATTGACTAACCACCAGACTCACAAGAATGTCTAGTGTTGACCGCTGTTTTCTATACCCGGTCTGTCACAACCAGAACGATGGACCCGCCTTGCTCAGGGACACGTCAACAGATTTTTCACCTTGTCTTCCAGCGACCGTTCGGTTAAGGCCCAACGGTCTAGTCTAAACCCTAGGCTACCTCTCACTCACGAGACCCAACCATAAAAATCTCCAATAATTTGACTGGGAAAATGTAAGAATTCTCACTTTATAAAATATTTTTTATTGTGATCATATAGTTTAAACTTTAGAGAAACAATATTGAAACAGATCTCAGAAACAGAGAGAAAGCAATAAAATGTCTCAAATAACGTTATCAAAATGACCATGACAAAATGTCTGTTGAAAAGTTAATGGCAGTAGTACATACTCTAGATGAATGCAAAACACCTCTGTTTAAAAAGCTCAATGGGAACAACTGATTTTATTATTCAAAACCTTTTGGGATTCACGTTTTTACTTTGCCTTCTAATTGGCCTTCGTCACATTACAGCTATTTTATTTAGCCTTTATTAAACCAAATAACAGTGACATGCCACTGTCTCTCAAAATACAATGTAATCTCTTTTAGACTGAAAAAATAATGAAGAATCAAAAAGGACATTTTCACAAAAAGAGGCTGTTTCAACCAAAAGGCTTACATCAAAAGAAAATGAACGATATTGTTGAAAATAGAATAATAGACAAAATGGCATCATCAGACCTTTCACCCCTGGTATTCTACACCATAAGTTGTCCATATCTGACCCTTACACACAACTTTCTATTCACAAATATACGATTCCAACCACTGTACCTCAACTTATCATTCATCTCCATCTTTAACCACATCCTCTTATCTACACTTTGTTGCATTCTACTGTAGCATGGCCAGCTAGTGGCTACCCTACACCAGAAATATTTTCCCTTATGTTACACCACAGGGTCATCCATCCTGTCTATACTAGAGATGATGTACATGTTTCAGATATAGGATATTTAAAGTGAAAGAAATATCCAGGTATTGTGAAGAAGATATGTTGATGTGTGGAGACCTGGGCAGAATCTGTGTATCTTGAACATGCACGTTAGCTTTCTCCATATAGCCTACAGAGATTGTCCTTATATGGACAGTGTATACATGATCCAGCCCAGAAACATCGTGGTCCAGCCATGTCTTGCCTTGTCATCATGATAGAACTCAGAAAATGCCCCCTGACAAGTAACACCCTTCTCTTTCCCCATCAGCCAGTCATTGGCACAACCATGTTCAACACCTATGCAGCTATCGGTGGATCAGTGGGAGGGAACAGGGAAGGACACTAGTTTTCAAACAGGGCCAAACTTTAATGCCAGCAAAAATTCCTCAAGTTGAGACTCAAGAACATGTTAGTCGGGACGACGTGATGTTCGCCTGAAGTCAACATAAGTCCGGACAGTAGTCTGTACTGTGAACAAAATAAACATGGTAAAGAAAGTCTGCTCTCTAGCAGGAAGAGTATTTCCTCTTTAAATGAACCAAGAGAGAAATCATCCAGTCTGAATGACACCACAACAATGACGTCACAGGTGCCATAAAGCCTGCTTAACCAATCAGATGATATTACTCGCTATAAAGGCGCCAAAAAAGGACTGTTCTATTTGTAGAATGTGACATTTAATGCCTCAGCACGTGAAGTCACTCCATGACATGCTGCTTTGCGGGACGGGCCTATTGGCCTTAACAAGATCGATGACATGCTGCATTGCAGGACAGGCCTATTGGCCTTAACAAGATCGATGACAGGCTGCATTGCAGGACAGGCCTATTGGCCTAAACATGATCGGTGGGTTTTGTTAATTGATTGGCCTTTCTCTGTGATCTGCGAGGGGGCCTGATTGGAGGTGTGGTGAACCTCCCTCTACGACCATTCATAAGGTCAGTGGCGGAACTCTCCATCTCCACCGGGTCAAAGTTCAAAGCTTCGGCCATTTCCTGTTTCGTCACCGACACAAAACAAGAGTCCCTGGCCAAGCTCTCCAACCCCCCATTTATCAGGACCTGGTAGAGGTGAAAGACATGAGAAGAGAGATAGAGGACAGAGAGGGGATGACTAAGTACCCAACGTTAATGTCATTGATAAAATATGTATTTATGGAATAATGGAATATATTATACGCCTGGTCTCTCCAGTCACCTCCTTTATGAGTGTGTCGAAGGTGCTGTCTGGGGTCTGGGTCTGGGCCTGCTGGGGGCTAGGGGTCTCTCTGGGAGTCTCATGGTCCTGGCTGGGTCCAGGTACTGTCTGTAGCTGCCAGTCTGTGGTGTCTCGGGGAATTCTGCTGGTTGAGATGGTATAGACCTGCACCCTGTCATCTGTCTCATAGGGAAAACTACAGAAGGGCAAATAGTCAGTCAGATTGTTATAACTGTTTTATTACTGTGTCATTTGACCTCTCAAGTAAGGAAAACAAAAACACAAATGTTAGCAAGCACACGCAAACTCACCTCTCCCCGGCATTGTTGTTGACATTGTTGTTGTTAGTTTTGTTAGGCATTGTGGGGAAGAATTCCTCGTTTGCATGGTAGGCAGGTGAGCTGGTCGCCTCACCCTCATCTGACTTGCTCATTTGCAGGGGCCGCTGGCTGGTCACCTACACAGAGACACAGACGGCTGAGTTACCGCCACAGGGACAGGAGATTTTCCTGACAATGTGATGTGAACAAACTCCAGGTCCATACAGTACTACGTGAAGCACTTTGAGTCTGAAGAAGGTTACATACTAGAGGTGATGGCACTGAAATGATTGAAATGATTACCTGTGTAGCGTTAGGGTTATGGCTTCCTTCCTCCATGGTGAAGGAATCAACATGGTTCCCAAACAAACCGCCCGCCCGCTGACCACAGGAACACACAGAAAGGTACAACATTCAGAGACAGGAGTTTTATTCTGTCTTCTCACTCTGAACTTGTCCTCCCTCCTCTCGTTCCGCAGCCTCCCTGCCTCCCCCTCCCCCATCTTCCCTCTCTCTCTCTCCTCTCACCCTGAAGATGCCTTCCTCCTCTGCATCCTCCATGGCTCTGTCCATCTCCTCCTCGTTCATCAGGTCTCCCGAGATGGCTCTCTGCAACTCTGGAGCCACCTCCTCCTCAATGCTCCTCAGACCCGCCTGGGGTGGAGGGAGAGACAGAGGGGAAAGGAGGGGTTAGAGAAAGAATGAAATTGTGATGAAAATGAAGAATTGTTAGATCGTGTACAGGATTATTACATGAAACATCAGTAACATCACTAGAAGAGTTGCCAATCACATTTAATGGCTTATTGCCCTACAGGTTTCCCATTATGAGGTTGGTGTGGGCTCACCTGTATCTCGTTGGAGGCGTTCTTCTTGGTGGGGCGGAAACCATAATACTCTTCCTGTCTCTTCTTTAACTTCCTGAAGTAGTCCTGGATCAGGAAGGTGGCATAGAACTTCCCCACGGTTACCTCATCATCTGACACACACCAATCAAACATGCCAGCAAATTAGAATGGGCAGCTTGTTTTGGGACCATAAAGTTGAGGATTACAATAGAATGTTTTAACTCACCTCCGATTGGTGGGATGACCTGGTCCAGCAGCTTCATACTGGTGCGTTTCCAGATCTTCTTGATGATGGCCCTCAACTCCTCATTGGCCTGCTCAAAGTTACCTGACCAATGAGATAACGACAGTGAGATGGGAATATAGATGCTTAACGTTCAATTGGCCCAAATACCAGTAAAAATACAGTACTCTGCAATTGACTGACACACACACACACCTTCGGTCTTAATCTTCAATGCGGTCCTGACCAGCGAGAACAGCGTAGCATTAAAGGTGACCGTTCCATCACTGTTGAGTGGCATGTTCATAGACACCAGTCTCTGCAGTCAGAATAAATAAAGATATCTTTCAAAAATATGTTTGCTGCATGAATAGACAAGTCAGATGAACACACAAAATAAATAAACAGATCCCTTCCTTTTAGTTTCTCACCTTGCAGGCCACTCTATGGGGACAGAACTTTCCAAAGCCCAGGGGAGGCTGGATCCTACGCAGCAGAGTCACTACGTCCAGGTGCTTAATACGACCCCTGCAGGACAGAACGGGAAACAACAGCTAACAGCAGTAATACATTGAGAGGATAAAAAACGAATTGAAAAGACTGATCATATATTCTTATAGGGGGTTATAAAAAAGAAACAGAAAAACAGACTCACGTGGCCTCTGGGTCGTACTCTGCCCAGATCTTCTTAAACTCATCCAGGTGATGAGGACCCAGGATGGACCAATCACGGGTCAGGTAGTCAAAGTTGTCCATGATGACCGCCACAAACAGGTTGATGATCTGTGGAGGACAACAGAATCATATGCATGTGTGTGACTGTGTGTGTGCGCGCATGCGAATGTGTGTGTGTGTATATGTGTGTATGCATGTATGTTTGTTAATGTATGTGTGTATGCATGTTTGTGCATCATTTACCAGGAAGGCACAGAGCATGTAGAAGCTCATGAAGTAGATGATGGCAAAGCTGGCTCCACAGGTCATCTCCTCTCCAGGCAGGTAGTCTGACTTAGGGTCACACCTCTTCCCATACAGACATGCCAACATCACTTCCTGCCACGCCTCACCTGTCGCACACCTGGAGAGAGAGAGAAAGAGGGATAGAGAGAGGGAGGAAGTGGGAGAGAGGGGAGTGGGGCAGAGAGAGAGAAGGATGGATAGAGAGAGGGAGGAAGTGGGAGAGAGGGGATTGGGGCAGAGAGAGAGAAAGAGGGAAGAGAGAGGGAGGAAGTGGGAGAGAGGGGAGTGGGGCAGAGAGAGAGAAGGATGGATAGAGAGAGGGAGGAAGTGGGAGAGAGGGGAGTGGGGCAGAGAGAGAGAAAGAGGGCGAGAGAGAGGGAGGAAGTGGGAGAAAGGGGAGTGGGGCAGAGAGAGAGAAAGAGGGAGAGAGAGAGGGAGGAAGTGGGAGAGAGGGGAGTGGGGCAGAGAGAGAGAAAGAGGGATAGAGAGAGGGAGGAAGTGGGAGAGAGGGGAGTGGGGCAGAGAGAGAGAAAGAGGGAGAGAGAGAGGGAGAAGTGGGAGAGAGGGGAGTGGGGCAGAGAGAGAGAAAGAGAGGGATAGAGAGAGGGAGGAAGTGGGAGAGAGGGGAGTGGGGCAGAGAGAGAGAAAGAGGGATAGAGAAAGGGAGGAAGTGGGAGAGAGGGGAGTGGGGCAGAGAGAGAGAAAGAGGGATAGAGAGAGGGAGGAAGTGGGGAGAGGGAGTGGGGCAGAGAGAGAGAAAGAGGGATAGAGAGAGGGAGAAAGTGGGAGAGAGGGATGGGGCAGAGCGAGAGAAAGAGGGAGAGAAGGGTGGGAGAGAGGGGAGTGGGGCAGAGAGAGAGAAAGAGGGATAGAGAGAGGGAGGAAGTGGGAGAGAGGGGAGTGGGGCAGAGAGAGAAAGAGGGATAGAGAGAGGGGAAAGTGGGAGAGAGGGGAGTGGAGCAGAGAGAGAGAAAGAGGGATAGAGAGAGGGAGGAAGTGGGAGAGAGGGGAGTGGGGCAGAGAGAGAGAAAGAGGGATAGAGAGAGGGAGGAAGTGGGAGAGAGGGGAGTGAGGCAGAGAGCGAGAAAGATGGATAGAGAGAGGGAGGAAGTGGGAGAGAGGGGAGTGGGGCAGAGAGAGAGAAAGAGGGATAGAGAGAGGGAGGAAGTGGGAGAGAGGGGAGTGAGGCAGAGAGCGAGAAAGATGGATAGAGAGAGGGAGGAAGTGGGAGAGAGGGGAGTGGGGCAGAGAGAGAGAAAGAGGGATAGAGAGAGGGAGGAAGTGGGAGAGAGGGGAGTGGGGCAGAGAGAGAGATTACAACTTGTTTTCAGCCCTTTTGTGTTGTCATTGTAATTACTAAGTGTAAGGGTCTCTTGCTATACAAGTCTGCTGTGCAAAGGGACCGCAAAGTCAATGGAAGATAATGGAAACTGACTGAGCGACTGATAAATCAGATCACCCACCTGAAGAGCAGCAGCACAGCATGGGGGAATGTCTGGAAGTTGTTGTTCCTGTTGATGTGTGTCCCATCTATCAGCGCTATTTTACCAAATATCTACAGGAGACATACACACAACTCATCAGAGAGTGCTGTGTGTGTATGTTTGTGTGTGTGTGTTTGTGTGTGTGTGTGTGTGCAGTACCTGCATCCCAACAACAGCGTAGATGAAGAATAGCATGAGGATGAGCAGGGCGACGTAGGGCAGAGCCTGCAACACAGCAACCAATCACGTCGTCAGACTCACGCACACTGACCAACCAAAACCTGGGAATTTTGAACAACAACATTTTCATGTATCTCACAGAATGTAAGGCACAGAATTGGAATGAACTTTGACCTGGAAGGACTTGATGAAGGTCCACAGAAGATTCCGGATCCCCTCAGAACGGTTCAGCAGTTTAACCAGACGCATCACACGGAACAGTCTAAAGAAGGTGATAGACACACGGGCATTTTCCGAAGCCGCTATGGCTTGCATTGGGTTCACCTCCTGAAAGCACAAATTAAATAAACAGTCACTGAAAATGCTGCTTGTTTTGGCTTCAGCTCTAACTAAAATTGAAGATGTTGTTACTCTAATTAGCACAGTTTTAGTTCAATAGGGGCAACATGCCAGCAAAACCCAGCAGTCTGTAAGGACACAGGTCTCACCTCTCACAGGGTATCTGAGCAGTCATGTACTGGAGGAGTCTGGTTAGTGTCAGAAGGAGCCAAGCAATGGGTGCATTTTCTTCAGATAATTATAGAACCATTTCATGTTGAAGTGGTTCCTAATATTGTAAAAACACCTTAATTGGCAGCATGCTGTACAGACATTTAACCTGTTTGGGATAGGGGGCAGCATTTTCACTTTTGGATGAATAGCATGCTCAGAGTGAACTACCTCCTACTCAGTCCCAGATGCTAATATATGGATATTAGTATTGGGCAGAAAACACTCTGAAGTTTCTAAAACTGTTTGAATGATGTCTGTGAGTATAACAGAACTCATATGGCAGGCAAAAACCTGAGAAGAAATCCAAACAGGAAGTGGGAAATCTGAGTTTTGTCATTTTTGAACTCAGCCCTATCGAATACACAGTGGGATATGGGTCAAGATGCACTTCCTAAGACTTCCACTAGATGTCAACCATCTTTAGAAACTTGAATGAGGCTTCTACTGTGAGGTGGGACCGGATGAGAGCTGTTTGAGTCAGTGGTCTGGCAGAGTGTCACAGCCTCATGACGCGCAGTCACGAGAGAGTTAGCTCTCGTTCCATGGCTTTTCTACAGACAATGGAATTCTCTGGTTGGAACATTATTGAACTTTTATGATAAAAACATCCTAAAGATTGATTCTATACTTAGTTTGACAAGTTTCTTCAACCTGTAATATAACTTTTTGAATGTTTCGTCCGACTGGACCAGATTGTGCTTTTGGATTTGTTTACCAAAAGCCCAAACAAAAGAAGCTATTGGACATAAATGGACATAAATGATGGACATTATTGAACAAAACAAGCATTCTGATGAAGATCATCAAAGGTAAGTGAATATTTATAATGCTATTTATGAATAATGTTGACTACCCAATATGGTGGATATTTCTCTGGCTGGTTTGGCCTCTGTGCGCCGTTCTCAGATTATGCTTTTTCCGTAAAGTTTTTTTGAAATCTGACGCAGCAGTTGCATTAAGGAGAAGTGTATCTAATGTTCCATGCATAAGACTAGAATTTTCATCAACATTTATAATGAGTATTTCCGTGAATTCATGTGGTTCTCAGCACAATCACTGCATGTTTTACAACTACTGAACGTAACGTGCCAATGTTAAATTAGATTTTTTTATATAAATATCCACTTTATTGAACAAAACACACATGTATTGTGTAACATGAAGTCCTATGAGTGTCATCTGATGAAGATCATCAAAGGTTAGTGATTAATTTGATCTCTATTTGTGCTTTTTGTGACTCCTCTCTTTGGCTGGAAAAATGGCAGGGTTTTTCTGTGGCTTGGTGGTGACCTAACATAATAATTTGTGGAGCTTTAGCTGTAAAGCATTTTTGAAATAAGACACTGTGGCTGGATTAACGAGAATTTTATCTTTAGAATGGTGCCTAATACTTGTATGTTTGAGAAATTTGATTCATGAGACTTCTGTTGATTTGTATTTGGTGCCCTGCAATTTCATTGGCTGTTGGCGAGGGGTTCCGCTAGCGGAACGGGTTTAAGGAAAACATGGATGATCAGGCAAAGAACTTGCAATGCTCACGCAATGTGTTGTTGCAAAGTTTCCTCCTATGTTTTATACATGTTCATGCAATGTCTCGTAGAATTAGTATACCATGCTCATACAATGTCTTGTAGAATTAGTATACCATGCTCATACAATGTCTTGTAGAATTAGTATACCATGCTCATACAATGTCTCGTAGAATTAGTATACCATGCTCATACAATGTCTCGTAGAATTAGTATACCATGCTCATACAATGTCTCGTAGAATTAGTATACCATGCTCATACAATGTCTCGTAGAATTAGTATACCATGCTCATACAATGTCTCGTATAATTAGTATACCATGCTCATACAATGTCTTGTAGAATTAGTATACCATGTTCATACAATGTCTCGTAGAATTAGTATACCATGCTCATACAATGTCTTGTAGAATTAGTATACCATGCTCATACAATGTCTTGTAGAATTAGTATACCATGCTCATACAATGTCTCGTAGAATTAGTATACCATGCTCATACAATGTCTCGTATAATTAGTATACCATGCTCATACAATGTCTTGTAGAATTAGTATACCATGCTCATACAATGTCTCGTAGAATTAGTATACCATGCTCATACAATGTCTCGTATAATTAGTATACCATGCTCATACAATGTCTCGTAGATTATTATGTATACAATGTCTCGTAGAATTAGCTCATACAATGTCTTGTAGAATTAGTATACCATGCTCATACAATGTCTCGTAGAATTAGTATACCATGCTCATACAATGTCTCGTATAATTAGTATACCATGCTCATACAATGTCTCGTATAATTAGTATACCATGCTCATACAATGTCTCGTAGAATTAGTATACCATGCTCATGCAATGTTTCGTATGATTTCATGCAATGTTCTTGCAGTGTCTACAGGCGAATAATTACAGCGCAGCCGTGGAGACAGTATAGTCCTCCAGAGGAGGCCAGGGCTGCCTGTGAAGGGGAAAGACAGAGACACACCAAGTGAAGTCAGACAGGAAGCAACATCATCAGACACAGGTGGTGGAACAGGAAGTGGCGAAGGGAGCGGAGTCAGCCATGGAGGTATGCATGGAGCAAAGTTGAAAATAGAAAATGTAGGATGAAAGACTGCAGTATGGAGGGAGAGGGAGGGAGAGAAGGCATGTGAGCACAAAAACAACCAAGGACAACGTTGTAATAAATGACTGGATGACGGCTGAGGGGTGAAGAGGTGAAAATGGTTGATGGGGTCTCTGAAGGTTTACTGTAGTGGCAACTTGAACTCTCTTTTCATTTCAAAAAATGACCTTTACTTTTCTGAAGCAAGATAGTGTGAAACGCTGCTTTAAATCTAGAACCTGATGCCGAACCTGTTGGCTCAGTCCCTTGTACAGGAATCCCAGTAAAAACTACAGAGGGATGTCACTTTCTTACTTACTAGCAGGAGTGCTGGAGATCACTGAACATATGGTGGTGGGAGGTGAAACAAAAAGACAGTGGTTGTTTTCTGCCCTTAACAACTGATTTGGAATCAGCCCTCTCTTAAATAAAGGTTAACTAAAAATACAAAACAAAAAAAATCCTAGTTTTAAACAGTGACACCAATGAGGGAAACGACCAGGTCTGGGACCAGGTGTTATGTTAGGGGCATAAAGTAACCAAGCAGACAGGTTGTGGGTTGGCTTTCAAGGCGTGGAAGGTGGGTGAGGCAAGCTGCAGCCAGGTGCTGCAGGGCTTCAGGGGGCAACACACAGTGACTAGGGTCGGGTGGCTGGTGTGAGGGTCACCCCAATGACGAATACTGACCACATCCTCAGTGCTATTGTTGGGGCCAAGTGCTGACAGGGGAGCCTGGCCTGTATGTCTCTAAGTGGATGGATGGATGGATGGATGGATGGATGGATGGATGGATGGATGGATGGGTGGGTGGGTGGGTGGGTGGGTGGATGGGTGGGTGGATGGGTGGGGTGTCAGACAGAGGTGTAAACACAGTCCAGACAGTCAGATGACAGGACAGAGCTTTTATTGTGAAATGTCTGTAGCTGTTCCCCAACTTGACTATCTGCTTCTTATAAACAATAACTGAAACCAATGGGAGAAAAAATGAAAATGCGAGAACAAAAATGTCCAGTGGTTCTGCCTGAACTGTTATATAAACCTTTTAGGAACAGTGGGAACTGTGTATTATAGTACATATCATGGACAATACCTACATATTTCTGGTGAACATTACGCAATGACAATACTCACATCGACCTCACTCAGGATGACGTCAACAACGCTGCCGATGACGATGACAAAGTCAAAGACGTTCCATGGGTCCCCAAAGTAACCCTAGGGAGGGAGAGGGAAGGGCATCTGTCAGAAGTGTGTGTATAAAAGGTTTCTTCATCTACACACTCCAGCTCTGAACTTTGACAAGAGGGTTGTGCACAGTGAAGAAGTATGAAGTAACTGTTCTACATAACCACAGTCCTATTATTCTGGAATCATTCTGATCTTACGTTGAGTTGCACTGCATCTTGGGTAATGTAGTGCGTACAGGACATCCCTATGGACAACTGACCTTAGCTTTGTAGGCCATGAGTTTGAGGACCATCTCCACAGTGAAGAGCACAGTGAAGATCACATTCAGCATGTCAGACAGGTCGGTCACATGGGTTGACTGGTTACAGTGCTGGGAGAGAAGAGAGAAGAAGGAAAAGACAAATGGAAGATTTTGATTTTATTTGACATTTTCCCCAAAAAATGTAACCTCTATTTAACTAGGCAAGTAAGTTAAAGAACAAATTCTTATTTTCAATGATGGCCTAGGAACAGTGGGTTAACTGCCTGTTCAGGGGCAGAATGACAGATTTGTACCTTGTCAGCTCGGGGGTTTGAACTTGCAACCTTTCGGTTACTCGTCCAATGCTCTAACCACTAGGCTCCTCAATGATGAAACCTCTTGAGATGCTCATCTCATTTCAAGTGTCCAAATAAAAAATAAACATAAAAAACTCCTTGATACGAAGAAGGGATGCTTCTAGTAGGAACCTCTGGCAGGAGCATTACATTGATGTGATGCAGGAGAAGTACTTTTAAAGTTTCACGTTTTGTATTTGAAATGCTAATGTTTGTCAAAGATACTCATCACCCCAACGCAGTTCCCTGAACCACCTCCAATAGCGTTACCTGCATCCCCAGACACATGGTGTTCAGCATGATGAGCAGGAACATCAGGTACTCAAAGTAGCAGGACGTGACGATGTACCACACGTTGTACTGATACTGGTTCTTAGGAATGTAGCAGCGCAGCGGCCGGGCTTTCAGGGCGTACTCGACACACGCACGCTGTCAGAGGGAGGACAGCACACACAGGAGTTACACACTGCTGTTGGAAAGAGGGTGTTAGAACAACTAACAAAACATACACACACACACACACACACCTGGTTCTTGTCCAGCTCACAGTTCTTGTACTCCTGCTCTCCTTGCTCCTGAAATGTAACGATGACGAAGCCGACGAAGATGTTCATCATGAAGAAGGCGATGAGGATGAGGTAGATGATGAAGAAGATGGAGATGGCAACGCGGTTGTTGTAGATGGGACCAACATCCTCCATGTTAGAGTCTATGGCCTTGTACAGCAGTCTGCACACATACACACAAAGGCACGTTAGCAAGTGTGAAATACATACACCTTCATGTTTTCCATAGTACTGTATTAGGCATGTCATGATGTACAGTATACAAACTCCCAGGCTTGTATGTGAGGCTCACTTTGGCCAGCCCTCAAAGGTGGAGACAGTGAAGAGAGCCAGCATGCCCTCAAGGATGTTGTCAAAGTTGAGCTCTGAGTTGATCCACTCTCTCTTATGGATCGTCATTGGATGGATGGCACCTTCCTGGTACCTAATATAGTTACCCCTGCGAAGAGGGGAAAGAGCGAGAGAGAGAGAGAGAGAGAGAGAGAGAGAGAGAGAGAGAGAGAGAGAGAGAGAGAGAGAGAGAGAGAGAGAGAGAGAGAGAGATTAATCAGTGAAACTGAGGGCATGGGAGAGGTGAGAGTGTGGCAGAGATGTCCCATTCTGTACTGTCATGTAATGTCCCATTCTGTACTGTCATATAATGTCCCATTCTGTACTGTCATGTAATGTCCCATTCTGTACTGTCATGTAATGTCCCATTCTGTACTGTCATATAATGTCCCATTCTGTACTGTCATGTAATGTCCCATTCTGTACTGTCATGTAATGTCCCATTCTGTACTGTCATGTAATGTCCCATTCTGTACTGTCATGTAATGTCCCATTCTGTACTGTCATGCAATGTCCCATTCTGTACTGTCATGTAATGTCCCATTCTGTACTGTCATGTAATGTCCCATTCTGTACTGTCATATAATGTCCCATTCTGTACTGTCATATAATGTCCCATTCTGTACTGTCATGTAATGTCCCATTCTGTACTGTCATGTAATGTCCCATTCTGTACTGTCATGTAATGTCCCATTCTGTACTGTCATATAATGTCCCATTCTGTACTGTCATATAATGTTGTGTGCGAGGACAATATCACCGGTATCTTACCTACACTCCTCCTCTGTCATTTTGTCAGGATCTGTGCAGGAGTAGAATTGTCCCTTCAGGAATGAACACACACACAATACATGAGTGATAATAAAAGCTTTGGTGGAATTCTGTTTTCATCATATGGTTCAAAGGCCACCATGTACAGAACTATCTAGAGCTCACCTTGAAGAGCTGGACTCCAATGCAGGCAAACATGAAGTCTAGCAGCATGGTGACCAGCACGATGTTGCCAATGGTTTTGATGGCCACAAAAACACACTGGACCACATGCTAGATCATAAGAGACAGCAGAAACCAGCATGTCAGATCGGATCTCCATGACCAGAACTAGAAAAACATGGGGCGGCTGGGTTGGTCTAACTATTGCATTAGGTAATGGGAACATGTAAAAGACCATTATGAATGGGAATACTGTCAGTGGAGTAAAGGAGAAGAGGAGTAGAGGAGTGGAGGAGTAGAGGAGTGGAGGAGTAGATGGTTTGGAGGACAAAGAGGAGTGGAGGAGTAGAGGAGTAGAGGAGTGGAGGAGAGAGGAGTAGAGGAGTAGAGGAGTGGAGGAGTAGAAAGGTGTAGAGGAGTAGAGGAGTAGAGGAGTAAGGATAGAGGAGTAGATGGTAGAGGAGTAGAGGAGTAGAGGAGTAGAGGAGTAGAGGAGTGGAGGAGTAGAGGTGTAGAGGAGTAGAGGAGTAGAGGAGTAGAGGAGTGGAGGAGTAGAGGTGTAGAGGAGTGGAGGAGTAGAGGAGTGGAGGAGTGGAGGAGTGGAGGAGTAGAGGTGTAGAGGAGTAGAGGTGTAGAGGAGTGGAGGAGTAGAGGTGTAGAGGTGTAGAGGTGTAGAGGAGTAGAGGAGTAGAGGAGTAGAGGAGTGGAGGAGTAGAGGAGTAGAGGAGTGGAGGAGTGGAGGAGTGGAGGAGTGGAGGAGTAGAGGAGTGGAGGAGTGGAGGAGTAGAGGAGTGGAGGAGTGGAGGAGTGGAGGAGTGGAGGAGTGGAGGAGTGGAGGAGTAGAGGAGTAGAGGAGTAGAGGAGTGGAGGAGTGGAGGAGTAGAGGTGTAGAGGAGTGGAGGAGTAGAGGTGTAGAGGAGTGGAGGAGTAGAGGAGTAGAGGTAGAGGAGTGTAGAGGAGTGGAGGAGTGGAGGAGTAGAGGAGTGGAGGAGTAGAGGAGTGGAGGAGTAGAGGAGTGGAGGAGTGGAGAAGGGGAGTAGAGGAGTAGAGGAGTGGAGGAGTGGAGGAGTAGAGGAGTAGAGGAGTAGAGGAGTGGAGGAGTGGAGGAGTAGAGGTGTAGAGGAGTGGAGGAGTAGAGGAGTAGTGGAGTGGAGGAGTGGAGGAGTGGAGGAGTAGAGGAGTGGAGGAGTAGAGGTGTAGAGGAGTGGAGGAGTAGAGGTGTAGAGGAGTAGAGGAGTAGAGGAGTGGAGGAGTGGAGGAGTGGAGGAGTAGAGGAGTGGAGGAGTAGAGGAGTGGAGGAGTAGAGGAGTGGAGGAGTGGAGAAGGGGAGTAGAGGAGTAGAGGAGTGGAGGAGTGGAGGAGTAGAGGAGTAGAGGAGTAGAGGAGTGGAGGAGTGGAGGAGTAGAGGTGTAGAGGAGTGGAGGAGTAGAGGAGTGGAGGAGTGGAGGAGTGGAGGAGTAGAGGAGTGGAGGAGTAGAGGTGTAGAGGAGTGGAGGAGTGGAGGAGTGGAGGAGTAGAGGAGTAGAGGAGTGGAGGAGTGGAGGAGTGGAGGAGTAGAGGTGTAGAGGAGTGGAGGAGTAGAGGAGTAGAGGAGTGGAGGAGTGGAGGAGTAGAGGTGTAGAGGAGTAGAGGTGTAGAGGAGTGGAGGAGTAGAGGTGTAGAGGAGTAGAGGTGCGGTGGTCCTGTAGCTCAGTTGGTAGAGCATGGCGCTTGTAACGCCAGGGAAGTGGGTTCAATCCCCGGGACCACCCATACGTAGAATGTATGCACACATGACTGTAAGTCGCTTTGGATAAAAGCATCTGCTAAATGGCATATATTATTATATTATTATTATTATAGAGGAGTAGAGGAGTGGAGGAGTGGAGGAGTAGAGGAGTGGAGGAGTAGAGGAGTGGAGGAGTAGAGGAGTAGAGGAGTAGAGGATTAGAGGATTAGAGGTGTAGAGGTGTAGAGGAGTGGAGGAGTGGAGGAGTAGAGGTGTAGAAGAGTGGAGGAGTAGAGGAGTGGAGGAGTGGAGGAGTAGAGGTGTAGAGGAGTAGAGGTGTAGAGGTGTAGAGGAGTGGAGGAGTAGAGGTGTAGAGGTGTAGAGGTGTAGAGGAGTAGAGGAGTAGAGGAGTGGAGGAGTGGAGGAGTAGAGGAGTGGAGGAGTGGAGGAGTGGAGGAGTGGAGGAGTAGAGGAGTAGAGGGTGGAGGAGTAGAGGAGTAGAGGAGTGGAGGAGTGGAGGAGTAGAGGTGTAGAGTAGTGGAGGAGTAGAGGAGTAGAGGAGTGGAGGAGTGGAGGAGTAGAGGTGTAGAGGAGTGGAGGAGTAGAGGTGTAGAGGAGTGGAGGAGTAGAGGTGTAGAGGAGTGGAGGAGGAGGAGTGGAGGAGTGGAGGAGTGGAGGAGTAGAGGAGTGGAGGAGTAGAGGAGTGGAGGAGTGGAGAAGGGGAGTAGAGGAGTAGAGGAGTGGAGGAGTGGAGGAGTAGAGGAGTGGAGGAGTGGAGGAGTGGAGGAGTAGAGGTGTAGAGGAGTGGAGGAGTAGAGGAGTGGAGGAGTAGAGGAGTGGAGGAGTAGAGGAGTGGAGGAGTAGAGGTGTAGAGGAGTGGAGGAGGGAGAGGAGTGGAGGAGTAGAGGAGTAGAGGAGTAGAGGAGTAGAGGAGTAGAGGAGTGGAGGTGTAGAGGAGTGGAGGAGTAGAGGAGTAGAGGAGTGGAGGAGTGTAGGAGTAGAGGTGTAGAGGAGTAGAGGTGTAGAGGAGTGGAGGAGTAGAGGTGTAGAGGTGTAGAGGTGTAGAGGAGTAGAGGTGTAGAGGAGTAGAGGAGTAGAGGAGTGGAGGAGTGGAGGAGTGGAGGAGTGGAGGAGTAGAGGAGTGGAGGAGTAGAGGAGTGGAGGAGTAGAGGAGTAGAGGTGTAGAGGAGTAGAGGATTAGAGGTGTAGAGGTGTAGAGGAGTAGAGGTGTAAAGGAGTAGAGGAGTAGAGGTGTAGAGGAGTAGAGGAGTAGAGATGTAGAGGTGTAAAGGAGTAGAGGAGTAGAGGTGTAGAGGTGTAGAGGAGTAGAGGAGTAGAGGTGTAAAGGAGTAGAGGAGTAGAGGAGTAGAGATGTAGAGGAGTAGAGGTGTAGAGGAGTAGAGGAGTAGAGGAGTAGAGGTGTAGAGGAGTAGAGGTGTAGAGGAGTAGAGGAGTAGAGGTGTAGAGGAGTAGAGGTGTAAAGGAGTAGAGGAGTAGAGGTGTAGAGGAGTAGAGGTGTAAAGGAGTAGAGGAGTAGAGGTGTAGAGGAGTAGAGGTGTAGAGGTGTAAAGGAGTAGAGGAGTAGAGGTGTAGAGGAGTAGAGGTGTAGAGGAGTAGAGGTGTAGAGGTGTAAAGGAGTAGATGAGTAGAGGTGTAGAGGAGTAGAGGTGTAGAGGTGTAAAGGAGTAGAGGTGTATAGGTGTAGAGGAGTAGAGGTGTATAGGTGTAGAGGAGTAGAGGTGTGGAGGATTAGAGGAGTAGAGGTGTAGAGGTGTAAAGGAGTAGAGGTGTAGAGGTGTAGAGGAGTAGAGGTGTAAAGGAGTAGAGGAGAAGAGGTGTAGAGGAGTAGAGGAGTAGAGGATTAGAGGAGTAGAGGTGTAGAGGAGTAGAGGTGTATAGGTGTAGAGGTGTAGAGGTGTAGAGGAGTAGAGGTGTAAAGGAGTAGAGGAGTAGAGGTGTAGAGGAGTAGAGGTGTAGAGGTGGAAAGGAGTAGATGAGTAGAGGTGTAGAGGAGTAGATGTGTAGAGGTGTAAATGAGTAGAGATGTATAGGTATAGAGGAGTAGAGGTGTATAGGTGTAGAGGAGTAGAGGTGTGGAGGATTAGAGGAGTAGAGGTGTAGAGGTGTAAAGGAGTAGAGGTGTAAAGGAGTAGAGGTGTGGAGGAGCAGAGGATTAGAGGATTAGAGGAGTAGAGGTGTAGAGGTGTAGAGGTGTAGAGGTGTAAAGGAGTAGAGGAGTAGAGGTGTATAGGTATAGAGGAGTAGAGGATTAGAGGATTAGAGGAGTAGAGGATTAGAGGATTAGAGGTTTAGAGGTGTAGAGGTGTAGAGGTGTGGAGGTGTAGAGGTGTAAAGGAGTAGAGGTGTGGAGGAGTAGAGGTGTAAAGGAGTAGAGGTGTGGAGGTGTATAGGTATAGAGGAGTAGAGGATTAGAGGATTAGAGGATTAGAGGAGTAGAGGTGTAGAGATGTATAGAGGAGTAGAGGATTAGAGGATTAGAGGATTAGAGGAGTAGAGGTGTAGAGATGTAGAGGTGTAAATGAGTAGAGGTGTGGAGGAGTAGAGTTGTAGAGGTGTAAAGGAGTAGAGGTGTAGAGGTGTAAATGAGTAGAGGAGTAGAGGAGTAGAGGTGTAGAGGTGTAAAGGAGTAGAGGAGTAGAGGTGTAGAGGTGTAAAGGAGTAGAGGTGTGGAGTAGTAGAGTTATGATGGGGATAAGTGAGGGATAGACAGTAGGACAGGAGAACAGGGGGACAGGTGGATTGCACTGGTAAACTCACCTTGAGACCCTCAGCCCTGTTGATGGCCCTTAGGGGCCTCAGCACCCTTAACACCCTGAGGATCTTCACCACAGATATAGCACTGGACCTAGATAGGGCAGGCACAACATTTGCTTGTCTATAATCTGTATTTCTACCTGGACAAAGACACACAATCATAACTGAATGATATATCGAGCACGGTAGATTCAGTTGTCACAAGAGTGCAATGACATTTTACATTCCCAGGGACTACTTACTCCATGAGCATGGAGAGGAGGGATACGGTGACAACTATCAGATCCAAAATATTAAAGGAGTTCCGGCAGAAGGAGCCAGGGTGCATTATGGCTCCATATACGGTCATCTAGGGGAGAGGAGGATGGATTCTGACATGATGAGATTGGTTGAAACATAAACCCTCTCAAAGCAACAAACCATGAACCCACATGAACCACAGCTGCTCATGTGAAAACATATACTGTAGAACTCTTCTGCAGTGCACAATAAAAAATAAATTAAGTGCTGCAAAAGTGGATGTAACATATTGTCGAGAGAGTTTGTCACATGAACTATTTAAGTGTGTAGCCCTTTCCTGGGGTCAATGACTGAAAGCACCCTCTTGGGCCTCATGGGAGGAATGTTAATCATATTTTTCATAATTTCATAATTAATGATGTATTTATTTTTTATGATGAAAATCCGGTATTTGTATGCCAAACAGTGTGGTCTATGTATATAAAGTGTAATATTGGGATGCAAACTCAACATGGGATACATTTAAACTATATCTGACACGGTAAAGGTGTCCTCTTTCTTTAAAGCCCTTAACAATGTATATATTTTTGTTTCAGTGGATTTGTTTAAGACTACCAAGAAACACTCTGTGTGACCCTGATTTAGCCCACTGCAGTAAAAGGTTAACCCATTCATGTACTTGGTAATGTAAATGTACTTTTTCATGTAAGACATGATCCCATTCAGAAAAGTGATTTTTTTCAACCAGTACAACTCTACTCGTAGTGGAAAAGACAAGCCGTGCCTGGTTACCTTGAGGACAACTTCCACGGTGAATACTGACGTGAAGACAACGTCAGCGGAGGCCAGCACCTACACAGCAGAGACAGGGCAACATCATCTCAGAGCAGTATCAGTGCACCAGAGTCCTGTAGCAGAATCTCCAGTGTAGACCTCCTTATAGTCTAGGTAAGGCAGTCTGTGTCCACTAAGACAGTGATGCTTTATACAATACAGAGCAATAAAGCAGAGAAATCCCCTTGTGTCAGTTATGTTGTCAACATTATATCCCTTTACTGAAAAAAGTGATTTTCCCTTTGAGATAAGGGGGTGAATGATACAGCAGGCATATCTGTGGGCACCTGGTTCCTGAAGGACATGGGGTCGATGGGGTCCTCGGCGGCTAGGGAGATGCTGCTGAGGAGGATGAAGAGGAGGATGGTGTTGGTGAAAGTGGTTGCGTTGATGATGCGGTGGCACAGCTTACGGAACCTGGAGGGGGACACAGCTCACATCACATGCTGCAGACTTCTATACTGAGTAACTGACAGTCAAATAAGGAGGCAAAATAACCACACCAACATCATAATCCATTCTTCATCATCATCATCACCATCCTATTTCATTCATCACCATCATCACCATCCTAATTCATTCATCATCATCATCACCATCCTATTTCATTCATCACCATCATCACCATCCTATTTCATTCATCACCATCCTATTTCATTCATCACCATCCTATTTCATTCATCACCATCCTATTTCATTCATCACCATCATCACCATCCTATTTCATTCATCACCATCATCACCATCCTAATTCATTCATCACCATCCTATTTCATTCATCACAATCCTATTTCATTCATCACCATCATCACCATCCTAATTCATTCATCACCATCCTATTTCATTCATCACCATCATCACCATCCTATTTCATTCATCACCATCCTATTTCATTCATCACAATCCTATTTCATTCATCACCATCCTATTTCATTCATCACCATCATCACCATCCTATTTCATTCATCACCATCATCACCATCCTATTTCATTCATCACCATCATCACCATCCTAATTCATTCATCATCATCACCACCATCCTATTTCATTCATCACCATCATCACCATCCTATTTCATTCATCACCATCCTATTTCATTCATCACCATCCTATTTCATTCATCATCATCATCATCACCATCTTAATTCATTCATCACCATCCTATTTCATTCATCACAATCATATTTCATTCATCACCATCCTATTTCATTCATCATCATCATCACCATCTTAATTCATTCATCACCATCCTATTTCATTCATCACCATCATCACCATCCTATTTCATTCATCACCATCCTATTTCATTCATCATCATCATCACCATCCTATTTCATTCATCACCATCATCACCATCCTATTTCATTCATCACCATCATCACCATCCTAATTCATTCATCACCATCCTATTTCATTCATCACCATCATCACCATCCTATTTCATTCATCACCATCATCACCATCCTATTTCATTCATCACCATCATCACCATCCTATTTCATTCACCACCATCATATTTCATTCATCACCATCATCACCGTCCTATTTCATTCATCACCATCATCACCATCCTATTTCATTCATCACCATCCTATTTCATTCATCACCATCCTATTTCATTCATCACCATCATCACCATCCTATTTCATTCATCACAATCCTATTTCATTCATCACCATCCTATTTCATTCATCACCATCCTATTTCATTCATCACCATCATCACCATCCTATTTCATTCATCACAATCCTATTTCATTCATCACCATCCTATTTCATTCATCACCATCCTATTTCATTCATCACAATCCTATTTCATTCATCACCATCCTATTTCATTCATCACAATCCTATTTCATTCATCACCATCCTATTTCATTCATCACAATCCTATTTCATTCATCACCATCCTATTTCATTCATCACAATCCTATTTCATTCATCACCATCCTATTTCATTCATCACCATCCTATTTCATTCATCACCATCCTATTTCATTCATCACCATCCTATTTCATTCATCACCATCCTATTTCATTCATCACCATCCTAATTCATTCATCACCATCATCACCATCCTATTTCATTCATCACCATCCTATTTCATTCATCACCATCCTATTTCATTCATCACCATCATCACCATCCTATTTCATTCATCACCATCCTAATTCATTCATCACCATCATCACCATCCTATTTCATTCATCACCATCCTATTTCATTCATCACCATCATCACCATCCTATTTCATTCATCACTATCATCACCATCCTATTTCATTCATCACAATCCTATTTCATTCATCACCATCATCACAATCCTATTTCATTCATCACAATCCTATTTCATTCATCACCATCCTATTTCATTCATCACAATCCTATTTCATTCATCACCATCCTAATTCATTCATCACAATCCTATTTCATTCATCACAATCCTATTTCATTCAACACAATCCTATTTCATTCATCACCATCCTATTTCATTCATCACAATCCTATTTCATTCATCACCATCCTATTTAATTCATCACAATCATATTTCATTCATCACCATCATCACCATCCTATTTCATTCACCACCATCATCACCATCCTATTTCATTCATCACAATCCTATTTCATTCATCACAATCCTATTTCATTCATCACCATCATCACCATCCTATTTCATTCATCACCATCATCACCATCCTATTTCATTCATCACCATCATCACAATCCTATTTCATTCATCACAATCCTATTTCATTCATCACCATCATCACCATCCTATTTCATTCATCACCATCCTATTTCATTCATCATCATCATCACCATCTTAATTCATTCACCACCATCATCACCATCCTATTTCATTCATCACCATCCTATTTCATTCATCACCATCATCACCATCCTATTTCATTCATCACCATCCTATTTCATTCATCATCATCATCACCATCTTAATTCATTCACCATCATCATCACCATCCTATTTCATTCATCACCATCATCACCATCCTATTTCATTCACCACCATCATCACCATCCTATTTCATTCACCACCATCATCACCATCCTATTTCATTCATCACCATCCTATTTCATTCATCACCATCCTATTTCATTCATCATCATCATCACCATCTTAATTCATTCACCACCATCATCACCATCCTATTTCATTCATCACCATCATCACCATCCTATTTCATTCATCACCATCCTATTTCATTCATCATCATCATCACCATCTTAATTCATTCACCACCATCATCACCATCCTATTTCATTCACCACCATCATCACCATCCTATTTCATTCATCACCATCCTATTTCATTCATCATCATCATCACCATCTTAATTCATTCACCACCATCATCACCATCCTATTTCATTCATCACCATCCTATTTCATTCATCACCATCATCACCATCCTATTTCATTCATCACCATCCTATTTCATTCATCATCATCATCACCATCTTAATTCATTCACCATCATCATCACCATCCTATTTCATTCATCACCATCATCACCATCCTATTTCATTCCTCACCATCATCACCATCCTATTTCATTCACCACCATCATCACCATCCTATTTCATTCACCACCATCATCACCATCCTATTTCATTCATCACCATCCTATTTCATTCATCACCATCCTATTTCATTCATCATCATCATCACCATCTTAATTCATTCACCACCATCATCACCATCCTATTTCATTCATCACCATCCTATCTCATTCATCACCATCATCACCATCCTATTTCATTCATCACCATCCTATTTCATTCATCATCATCATCACCATCTTAATTCATTCACCATCATCATCACCATCCTATTTCATTCATCACCATCATCACCATCCTATTTCATTCCTCACCATCATCACCATCCTATTTCATTCACCACCATCATCACCATCCTATTTCATTCACCACCATCATCACCATCCTATTTCATTCACCACCATCATCACCATCCTAATTCATTCATCACCATCATCACCATCCTATTTCATTCATCACCATCATCACCATCCTATTTCATTCACCACCATCATCACCATCCTATTTCATTCATCACCATCCTATTTCATTCATCACCATCATCACCATCCTATTTCATTCACCACCATCATCACCATCCTATTTCATTCACCACCATCATCACCATCCTAATTCATTCCTCACCATCCTATTTCATTCACCACCATCATCACCATCCTATTTCATTCCTCACCATCCTATTTCATTCATCACCATCATCACCATCCTATTTCATTCCTCACCATCATCACCATCCTATTTCATTCACCACCATCATCACCATCCTATTTCATTCCTCACCATCCTATTTCATTCACCACCATCATCACCATCCTATTTCATTCCTCACCATCATCACCATCCTATTTCATTCCTCACCATCATCACCATCCTATTTCATTCATCACCATCATCACCATCCTATTTCATTCATCATCATCATCACCATCTTAATTCATTCATCATCAACATCATCATCATCATCATCATCATCATCACCATCTTAATTCATTCATCATCAACATCATCATCACCATCATCATAATCATCATCACAATCATCATAATCATCAACACCATCATCATCAACATCATGATCATTACTTGTTCTCAGAGCTGAAGATGTAGAAGGAGCTGGCCTCTGGAATCGGTACCACCTCCTCCTTCAGCTGCAGGTCTGCCATTGGTCGGGGCCTCGGGGCGTCAGGGATATCAGGCTCTTCCTCCTCATCATCGCCTGGACGACAGAAAGAACAGAAGAACGTGACACGTTCTAAATTCTGAATTCTGTTAGATCCAGATTCCATTGCATGGATGTGCCCAGAGGTGTGTGAGATAGTGGGATATACCAGGGAAGTCAGCAGGGGGGAAGGGGTCCTTGATCTCATTCACGTTGGACTCAAACTCGTCTACTTTCAGCTGTGACATAAACAACATTTTTATTAGAGGGAGCATATGGGTTGTAATCCCACCGGCTACACTGATGTCTACTGTGGGGCAGGTCTGTCTGTGGACAATAGTTGACAGTGTGAAATATCTGGGCCTGTTTTCATAAAGCATCTCAGAGTAGGAGCTCTGATCTAGGATCAGGTTCTCCATGTCCTTATAATAATCATTCTATTATGATCGCATGGGCCCTGACCTTGGCTGTAGTAGGGATGCCCTCTATTTTAGCCCTCTCTGCTGCCAACTTCTTGGCCAGGAGTGCCTTCTCTTCTGTTGCCTTGTCAGGCATGTTAGCCCTGAGCAGCTTCTTGCGTTTCTTCTCCTCAGACTTCTCCTTCTGGGCCATGGTCAGACTCTCGGCCTCCGCCAGGTTGTCCACGGCGATGGCCAGGAACACATTCAGCAGGATGTCTGAGGGCTAAGGGTCAAAGGTAATTACGGTCGGCAATGTAAGAGAGACACTTATTTACCCTAGGACAGTAGGACCGTCAGATTTCTGTCTGATAGAGGGGTTGGACTGAGTTTGGTTGGTTTTAGTTTAGACTAGCAATTCATGTGTGCAGACTCAACACACACACACACACACACACACACACACACACACACACACACACACACACACACACACACACACACACACACACACACACACACACACACACACACACACGCGCGCGCGCAGGCACGCACGCACACACACACACACACACACACACACACACACACACACACACACACACACACACACACACACACACACACACACACACACACACACACACACACACACACACACACACACACACACACACACACACACACACACACACACACACAGGATACAGTTTCCGCAGACAAAGAGGATGATGAAGTAGATGCTGACGAGGATCCCGGGCATTGTGGGACCGCCATGCGCCATGATGCCATCATACATCACAGCGTTCCAGTCCTCCCCCGTCAGGATCTATCAGAGAGACAGAGTGAGAGAGAGAGAGAGAGAGAGAGAGAGAGAGAGAGAGAGAGAGAGAGAGAGAGAGAGAGAGAGAGAGAGAGAGAGAGAGAGAGAGAGAGAGAGAGAGAGAGAGAGAGAGAGAGAGAGAGAGAGGGAAATTATTAGCCTTTTCCAGAGGGAATCAAACAAAAAGCAAGCTCTAATGTCCAACATTTACATATCATACAGCTTCATATGCGCCTCCAGATGGTCATATCATCTTTCCCACATTGTGTGCTAATTGTGTTATAATGATGATTGGTTGTGTATTCCTCCCTACCTGGAAGACACTGATGAGGGCCTGGGGGAAGCTGTCGAAGGTGCTGCGGGGTTTGGGCTGGTTGGGGAAGTTGAATTTTCCCCCGAACACCTGCATGCCCAGCAGAGAGAAGATGACGATGAAGAGGAAGAGGAGGAGGAGCAGGCAGGCAATGGACTTTGTGGAGTTCAGCAGGGATACCACCAGGTTACTGAGAGATGTCCAGTACCTGACACACACACACACACAGATAAAGAGAGAGAGAGAAAGAGAGAGAGAGAGACAGGAGGGGGGGTGTGTTACCTACTTCCTGATTAGCTATTGCCCTCTGGGGGATGAGGATGTAAGACACAATCAATCAACGTATCAATAAATGAACTGGACCAATCTGGAGAGCCATGGTGTGTGCAGGCTAGTAACCTCCTTTTCGTTCCACTCGTCTGGCTGTTCTTCAGTGGGCCACTCTGCCAAGTTAGCTGGCTGTTCGAGGCACTCTTTTGGTTCCATCACTAACACACCTGCAATCCTAATGCAGCCTATTGTAAAAGTCTTACTTGGTGACTTTGAGCAGCCTTAGCAGTCGTATGCAGCGCAGCACAGAGATGCCCATGACGGTCATGACGTCCATGCGGACCAGGATGAGTTCCAGAATGCCGGTGGAGACCACGAAGCAGTCGAAGCGGTTGAACAGAGACATGAAGTATTGCTGGAGGCCCAGGGCATACATCTTTATTATCATCTCAATGGCAAACAGAGACAGCAGAACCTTGTTGGCAGTGTCTGGGAGGGGGGGAGAGAGAAGGAGAGCAGTTTTAAGCAGACCAACATAGTGCCTGTGCCCAAGAACACTAAGGTAACCTGCCTAAACGACTACCGACCCCTAGCACTCACATCTGTAGCCATTAAGTGCTTTGAAAGGCTGGTCATGGCTCACAACACCATTATCCCAGAAACCCTAGACCCACTCAAATGTGCATACCACTCCAACAGATCCACAGATGATGCAATCTCTATTGCACTCCACACTACCCTTTCCCAACTGGACAAAAAGAACAGCTATGTGAGAATGCTATTCATTGACTACAGCTCAGCGTTCAACACCATAGTGCCCTCAAAGCTCATCAATAAGCTAAGGACCCTGGGACTAAACACCTCCCTCTGCAACTGGATTCTGGACTTCCTGACGGGTCGCCTTCAGGTGTAAGGGCAGGTAACAACACATCCGCCACGCCGATCCTCAACACAGGGGCCCCTCAGGGGGGGTGTGTGCTCAGTCACCTCCTGTACTCCCTTTTCACTCATGACTGCATGGCCAAGCATAACTCCATTAAGTTTGCCGATGACACAACAGTGGTAGGCCTGATCACTGACAACAATGAGACAGCCTATAGGGAGGAGGTTAGAGACCTGGCCGTGTAGTGCCAGGACAACAACCTCTCCGTCAACGTGATCAAGACAAAGGAGGTGGACTACAGGACAAAGAGAACCGAGCACACCCCCATTCTCATTGACGGGGCTGCAGTGGAGCAGGTTGAGAGCTTCAAGTTCCTTGGTGTCCACATCACCAACAAACTAACATGGTCCAAGCACACCAAGACAGTTGTGAAGAGGGCACTACAAAACCTACCCCCCCTCAGGAGACTGAAAATATTTGGCATGGGTCTTCAGCTCCTCAAATGGTTCCACAGCTGCACCACCCCCACACATTGACTCTGTACCAGTACTCCCCTGTATATTGTCTCGCTATTGTTATTTCACTGCTGCTCTTTAATTACTTGATACTTTTATTTCTTATTCGTATCCGTATTTTTTAAAAACTGTAAGCATTTCACTGTAAGGTCTACACCTGTTGTATTTGGCGAATGTGACTAATACAATTTGGTGAGGCTAATGTGCCGCTAACAGGATTCCTTCCTCCAATGTCCCTGTCCCGTACCAGGCTTGAACTAGTGATCCTCTAATCACAAACACCCGGGACCACCTTCCTTGACAACATACCAAGCAATTGAGCTATAGAAAAGGATCTAATTCCCTAGCTACATTGGCGACATTTTAAGCTAGTTGTAGAGTAAGCTTATGGCACACTCCTAACTCAGTTACATGTATATCGGTTTATTTTTTATATACATACTCTAGTGTAGATATGCTATAGATATGTGTAGATAGTGACCTTGCCACCAGTTAGTTTATTTGATAGATATGTTATAGATTTGTGTAGATACTGACCTTGCCACTCGTGAGTTTATTCTATAAATGTGTAGATGTGTAGATGTAGACATGTGTTGGCACACTATTGATTTGTGTAGATACTGACCTTGCCACTCGTGAGTTTATTCTATAAATGTGTAGATGTGTAGATGTAGACATGTGTTGGCACACTATAGATTTGTGTAGATACTGACCTTGCCACTCGTGAGTTTATTCTATAAATGTGTAGATGTGTAGATGTAGACATGTGTTGGCACACTATAGATTTGTGTGGAGCGACAGGTAACCTACTGTTTAGAGAGTTGGACTAGTAACCACAAGGTTGCAAGATCAAATCCCTGAGCTGACAAGGTAAAAATATGTTGTTCTGTCCCTAAACAAGGCAGTTAATGATGGCAGTAGGCCATCATTGAAATTAAGAATTTGTTATAACTGACTTGCCTCGTTAAATAAAGGTAAAATATAAAAATAAAAAAATTGTATAGATATGTGTAGATACTGACCTTGCCACTCAGTGAGTTGCTGGGACTGCTTGTGGTGTTCAGTAGCGATGGCCAGCGTGTTCAGAAACACCAGAAAGATCACCCACCAGTAGAACATACGGGATTTCACATACACAAGACACTTACGCCGGAAGAAAATGTTCCATTTACGAGCAAGCTTGCTGAACAGTGAGAGATGAGGGAGAGGAGGAGATGAAGAGATGTCATGTTAGGAGATGTGTCAGACTCATGAGATCTGTTTTCCTTTCATTAAGACACCTGAGTGTTGTCCCAGTCAGAGGCAGGTGTTGGTGTACTTACTAGTAGTACATGATTTTTTGCATTGTGTCCATGTCCTTTAGACTCCCTGCCTCAGATTCTCCATCTTCCAGGGGTAGCAGGCCTTGGGACAAGAGACACTGTTGTCACTGCATGGTGTTTGATAAGGGCTGACTCATATTGTACTCTTCTATTCTATTCTGATTGATCCTGTTGTGTGTTGGTGATTGGGTTAGGAAGCTATAAGTACCCTGTCCCTCTCCGTCTGCGTCCATGACTTCGGCCTGTGTGATCCACTCCATGTAGCCCTTCACATCCTCGTCCAGCTGCTGGGTCTCCCTCATCTCTGTGTACTCACCGCGCGCCTTGCCCTTCTCTCGCTCCTTAGTGAATTCACTGACGGAGGTAAAAGAGAGATAGAGAAAATATAAATATGAGATAAATGGAGGAGAAAGAGAGACAGACCAGGTGATGTGTGTGTGTCTCCACTTACCCACTGAGCACGCCCAGGACCAGGTTGAGCACAAAGAAGGAGCCAACCAAGATGAGGGTCAGAAAATACATCCATGGCCACTCCATACCAATAGCATCATTCACCTAGGAGACGGAGATAGAGAGATGGGGAGAGAGAGAGAGAGAGAGGTGGAGAGACAGGGGAAGAGGGAGAGAGAGAGAGAAAGAGAGAGAGATAGATGGAGAGAGAAAGAGAGGTAGAGAGAGAGATAGATGGAGAGAGAAAGAGAGGTGGAGAGACAGGGGAAGAGGGAGAGAGAGAGATAAAGAGAGAGAGATAGATGGAGAGAGAAAGAGAGGTGGAGAGACGGGAAGAGGGAGAGAGAAAGAGAGAGAGATAGATGGAGAGAGAAAGAGAGGTAGAGAGAGAGATAGATGGAGAGAGAAAGAGAGGTGGAGAGACAGGGGAAGAGGGAGAGAGAGAGATAAAGAGAGAGAGATAGATGGAGAGAGAAAGAGAGGTGGAGAGACGGGAAGAGGGAGAGAGAGAGAGAAAGAGAGAGAGATAGATGGAGAGAGAAAGAGAGGTGGAGAGACAGGGGAAGAGGGAGCGAGAGAGAGACAGAGAGAGAGAGATGGAGAGAGAGAGAGAGGTGGAGAGACAGGGGAAGAGGGAGAGAGAGAGATAAAGAGAGAGAGATAGATGGAGAGAGAAAGAGAGGTGGAGAGACGGGAAGAGGGAGAGAGAGAAAGAAAGAGAGAGAGATAGATGGAGAGAGAAAGAGAGGTGGAGAGACAGGGGTAGAGGGAGAGAGAGAGAGAAAGAGAGAGAGATAGATGGAGAGAGAAAGAGAGATGGAGAGACAGGGGAAGAAGGAGAGAGAGAGAGACAGAGAGAGAGAGATGGAGAGAGAGAGAGGTGGAGAGACAGGGGAAGAGGGAGAGAGAGAGAGAAAGAGAGAGATAGATGGAGAGAGAGAGAGATGTGGAGAGACAGGGGTAGAGAGAGAGAGAGAGAGAAAGAGAGAGAGATGGAGAGAGAGAAAGAGAGGCGGAGAGAGGGGAAGAGGGAGAGAGAGAGAGAAAGAGAGGTGGAGAGAGGGGTAGAGGGAGAGAGAGAGAGAAAGAGAGGTGGAGAGACAGGGGTAGAGGGAGAGAGAGAGAGAGAAAGAGAGAGAGATGGAGAGAGAGAGAAAGAGAGGCGGAGAGAGGGGAAGAGGGAGAGAGAGAGAAAAAGAGAGGTGGAGAGACAGGGGTAGAGGGAGAGAGAGAGAGAAAGAGAGCGAAATAGATGGAGAGAGAGAGAAAACCAAAGAAAACATTAGAAGCAAAAAACATTTTGATAACGAATGTAAAACAATGTAAAACAAATGTCAAATGAAAAACATAAGTACCAAAACAACCCAGAGCTAAGCTAGGAATAGTTTGAAACTCTGAAAAAGTATAAACATACACTGAAATGCAAAACATTGAATTATAACAGCAAGACACTTGAGATTGAAAACGCAATTGAACAACATCAGTTGTGGGACATGTGGAACAATTTAAGCAGAACAAAGCTACAAGAATTAGCCAAACTTATTTTGATAATCTATACAAAAACATCCCACACAAAGACTTACAGCATAGCCAATTAGACATCTGAGCAAAGTTTAACATCCTTCAATCAGTCATTTAAAAACAACCAAAATCCATTAGATTCTCAATAACCCAACAAGAACTAAATGAAAAGCTCAAATCTATAAAACCAAAGAAGGCCTGTTGTCTAAATAACATCAGAAATGAAATGCTGAAAAACAGCATATGTGAGTTGCAAAATGCTGTTCTTAAATTGTTCAACATGGTACTAACTTCTGGCTGCTTCCCTGATGTCTGAAACCAGAGGCTCATCTCCCCTGTCCACAAAAGTGGAGACCTCGATAATTACTTGGGAATTTGCATAAACAGCAACTTGGGAAAGCATTTTGAAGTTAGGAATTAAAACCTTTCTTCAAGAATAAATTTAATGAGTAAATGTCAGATTGACTTTCTCCACAACCATCGCGGCAGGGTAGCCTAGTGGGGCCTAGTGGTTAGAGCTTTGGACTAGTAACCAGAAGGTTGCAAGTTCAAACCCTTGAGCTGACAAGGTACAAATCTGTCATTATGCCCCTGAACAAGCAGTTAACCCACTCCACTGTTCCTAGGCAGTGATTGAAAATAAGAATTTGTTCTTAACTGACTTGCCTAGTTAAATAAAGGCACAATAAAAAATTGAACTACTTTCCATATATACACCCACTAATAAGTACACACACTAATTAATAAACACATCCACTGAAAAAAATAGGGCAAAATCTTTGCTTACAATATTGACTATAAAAAAGCATTCGATTCTATTTGGCACGGAGGTCTATTCTTCAAAATTCTCCAAAGTGGGGTTGATGGTAAAGTGTATGACTTAATAAAATGTATGTACACAGAAAACATGTGTGCAATAAAAATCCAAAACCAAAGAACATTATTATTTTCGCAATGTCGAGGTGTGAGACAAGGCTGCAGTTTGAATCCAAACCTTTTCAACATTTATATCAATTAATTAGCAGACATGTTGTAACATTCTGCAGCTCAATGAATCACAATATTTGACATAGGTAAAATGTCTGCTATCTCCTTTGTGGACGGACATGTACAACACTGCCTCCCTCAGCCAGTGGGGGGGGGGGGGCAGCCAGTTTATGCCACAGGGAGGATGCCACCAGGTTGTTGATTATCAGCATCCTCCCTCTACATGACACTTGGGCCAGGAGCCACCTCCACCTGGCCAGTCTTGACACCACTGCATGTGACAGCCCTAACCAGTTCTTCCTGACTCACGTCTCCGAGCCCAGGTACACCCCCAAAATGTTAAGCCCTTCACAACTCCACAACAAACGCCCTGGAAGCAGAGGGGAGGCCCTATCCCTCCATACCCCACATAACAGAGCTTTGTTCTTGCCCCAGTTCATCTTAGCTGAAGAAGCTCTCGTACACCTTCAGACTAGTCTCTAGTGCCTGCATATCCTGCCCATCACTGCCCATCCCAGAAACGTCAGCGGCACTGGCCCGATAGGGGGCATCCTTGTCTAATGCCCCGCCTCATCCAGACCGGCATACATGATGCCCCAGCATACAACATCTTCACACAAGCCAAAAACCTTTCCCCAAACACAGACATCACATTGAACATATACTCATGGTCCACTCTATCAAAAGCCTTCTCTTGGTCTAAAGAGACCAGTCCAAAGTTCACGTTAGAAACTTTCGACAAGTCCAACATGTCCCTGATTAAGAACAAGTTGTCCGTGATTGAGTGTCCCGGTTCACAATATGCCTGGAAAAAACTGCCCAGGTCCCTACGTAATTCAGCTAAATTAGCCTGGAGGCCTACATTGTCTTGCCCCACCAGCTCTACCTCCACTTCACTGATACTATGCTCGAGTTCCCCCAATACTCTCCTAGCCTCTGAGGATGAGAGAGCTGTATACTGTTAACCTCTTCAACCTATGGGTGCGCTATGTCATTGGATAAAAAGACGTGCCCATTTTAAGCTCAATATTTTGTCAAGAAAAGATGCTCGACTATGCATGGAATTGACGGCATTGGAAAGACAAAACTCTGACGTTTCCAAAACTGCAAAGATATTATCTGTGAGTGCCCCAGAACTAATGCTACAGGCGAAACCAAGATGAAGTTTCATACAGGAAATGCCCCACATTCTGAAGGCGCTGTGTTCCAATGTCTCCTTATATGGCTGTCAATGCGCCAGGAATGAGCCTGCCCTTTGTGTCATTTCTCCAAGGTGTCTGCAGCATTGTGACGTGTTTGTAGGCATATCATTGGAAGATTGACCATAAGAGACTACATTTACCTGGTGTCCCGCCCGGTGTCCCGTGTCGAAATTATTGCGTAATCTGTAGGTCCATGCGCGTTCCATTTCCTCAGAAGAGAAAGTCAACTGCCACGAAGGGTTTTTATCGTCGATAGATATGTGAACAACACCTTGAGGATTGATTCTAAACATCGGTTTGCCATGTTTCTGTCGATATTATGGAGTTAATGACTTAATTTAATGACTTAATTTTCGTTTTTTTCCTTACCCAAACGTGATGAAGAATGATGAAGAAAACGGACCGATTTGTCAACACAAATAATATTTTTTGTAAAAATGGAAAATTTGCTATCTAACTGAGAGTCTCCTCATTGAAAACATCTGAAGTTCTTCAAAGGTAAATGATTTTATTTGAATCCTTTTCTGGTTTTTGTGAAAATGTTGCATGCTGAAAACCAGGCATAAATCCTATGCTAGGCTATCAATACTGTTACACAAATGCTTGTTTAGCTATGGTTCAAAAGCATATTTTGAAAATCTGAGATGACAGTGTTGTTAACAAAAGGCTAAGCTTGAGAGCAAATAGATTAATTTCATTTCATTTGTGATTTTCATGAATAGTTAACATTGCGTTATGGTAATGAGCTTGAGGCTGTAGTCACGATACCGGATCCGGGATGGCTCGACGCAAGAAGTTAACAGAAAAGCAGAATTTTGACTTTTTTCACATCCGACCATTGACTCAAAGACTCATACTCCTCTCTTCGCTGCCCCCACCTTTCCCAAAAAGTCTGGAAACCTGAGCAAAAAAAACGTGGCATCTTGTAAGAGCTTGACTTTAAACTTCCAATAGGATTCCTGCCGAGGCCCTGGTGAAATAGACAGCCAAGCCATGGTTATGTGGCAATCCATAAAACCCACCGGGAGAATGGTAGCGCCCAACAGCCTATTGCTCTGATTCCTGGACATGTAAAACAGCTCTAGTCAGGCTGCACTCACCCTAGCCCCAAAGACCTTCACCCATGTATACTGTCATGTGTTGGGATGTTTAGTTCTCCAAACATCCACTAGGTCAAACTGCAACCTCTAAAGATTCTGACCCTTTTTCTCCCAATTTTCACCTAATCTGACATACCCAAATCTAACTGCCTGTAGCTTAGAACCTGAAGCAAGGATATGCATATTATTGATACCATTTGAAAGTAAACACTTTGACGTTTGTGGAAATGTGAAATTAATGTAGGAGAATATGACACATTAGATCTGGTAAAAGATAATACAAAGAAAAAACATGAGTGTTTTGTACCATCATCTTTGAAATGCAAGAGAAAGGCCATAATGTGTTATTCCAGACCAGGCACAATTTAGACTTTGGCCACTAGATGGCAGCAGTGTATGTGCACAGTTTTAGACTGATCTAATGAACCATTGCATATCTGTTCAAAATGTTGTATCAAGACTGCCCAAATGCGCCTAAATGATTTATTAATACATTTTGAAGTTCATAATTGTGCACTCTCCTCAAACAATAGCATGGTATTATTTCACTGTAATAGCTACTGTAAATTGGACAGTGCAGTTATATTAACAAGAATTTTAACTTTCTGCCCACATCAGATATGTCTGTTCTAAGATTTTTTTGTTTGTTTCTTACAACCTCATGCTACTCACATTAGCCTACGTTAGCTCAACAGTCCCACGAGGAGGACACCGATCCTGTAGATGTTTTTAATGATGTTTCTAAACACCACACTGAGCCTGAATGAGACTCCTCCCCATTTCTATCTTTCCTAAAATCCATCATACCACCAGCGTCTCCTCAGGCGCTACCTGTGAGATTTCCTGTCTAAGACACCCCCCCTCTCTCCCTGTGTTAGGTGCATACACATTTATAAGGACAAAACCCTTGTTGTTAATGTCTGATTTTACTACAAGCAGTCTACCCCTACACACCTCCTTTTTACGGAGCAAATTCTTACCACCATACCCAGTGCAAAAAAAAACCCTGCACAAACATTTGTTCCACGACTCAGCACACTTACCCTTTTCCAACAGAGCCCCCAATTGACTTCATTAATTGCATCACTATGAGTCTTCTGCAAACACAGTACCTGTACTTTTTTTGGTTTTACATAATTCACCCAACACACTCCTCTTTCCTGCATCTCTGGCACCATTTATATTAAGTGAGCCTACCCGAAGAGTCTCCATAAGTGGGAGAAAGGCCCGCAATGAAAGAGACCAATAACAAAGCTCAAAAAGCCCCAGTGCCAGAAAAAAACTATTAATCTAAACAGCATCTGAAGGTCGACCCTTACGCACGGTTGTGACCCACTTCCTCAACCTAAAACGTTTCCTTGGTAAGAGGATACCATGCCCCTCATTTTTCATTGCGTGTTGCACTGACCTTACAAACTTTCAAAAAAAGCTTCAAGATGAACCTTTTTCCCCTCAGTCTCATTCAGGAACCTTGACAGTTCCCTCATCGTGTACATTGACACCTCTGCCTGACAGGCTGTCAGCTCTGGACCCATTGAGGAAGAGTCTGAAAAGAAAGCCTCCTCATTGTCCTATTCCTCAGACTCACCTTCCACCTCCTCATCTACATCTCCCATTCTGACCACCTGCCCTTTCTCTCTAGTTGGGACCTCCCCCCAGCACCAGGCAAAGCTTCCTTAGTGCCTTTGACCACACCAGCCTCTCCCCTCCCACCTCCTTTCTCTCCCCCTTTTTCCTCTTCCACCTGACACCCTCCTCCACCACCCCTGGTTGCTTGCCCTTCCCCACTATACTCTCCTCATCCACTAGCATAACCTGACTAGGCACAGCCTCATCTACACCACCATCTATAGCCTGACTAGACCCAGCCTCATCTACACCACCATCCATAGCCTGACTAGGCTCATCTACACCACCATCTATAGCCTGACTAGACCCAGCCTCATCTACACCACCATCCATAGCCTGACTAGACCTAGCCTCACCATTCACCACAATCTATTGCATGGGTAGGCCCAGCCTCTGCTGCCTGCGTCTCATTCCCACCTGCACGTTGATCTTGATTTCCCCCACTGGCGCTTGTGCCCTCACCTTGTCTACAGCCTTTATGTACCTTTATGCCCAAAATCCACACACTCAAAACACTGGCAAATCCCCACACACTGGGCTAGGAAACCCCAAGTAGAGCTCCTCTCCATGCCCCACTTTAAAAATGCACATTTAACTGTTGTTCATTGTTATTCAGAAACATGAATACTTTCCTTCCGGAATGAAACCAAATGCTTAATGGCGTCTGCCTGAAAACCTGCCGACAGTACACAAAAACTTACAAAACAGACTCAGCTCTTTCCGGATTTGATCAGTCATAATAAATGGAGGCAGATTTGCAACTACCACCCTAGTCGAAAGAGGAGAAATTGGCACTACCTACCAAATGTACTATTTTCATGAACACAACCACATCTTTGTTCATTCTGGATGCAGAATGTATAAATTCAGCTCCTGCCTGTTCGCAGACCGCGAGCTGAATCTCCTCCACCATATCAGGACACACCTGAATCCACAACGTAACGACAGTGTTTCCTCCGCAATAGGCTGCGAAGCCATAACAGTGCGTTGAACCTACACCATAGAAAATAAACATTTGAAGACAAGACTAAGGAAAGAATCAAGAAAATAAGTAAGGACAGAGCCCTCCACACGGCCTCTCAACTACAAACCACTCCCAGCATGCACCGAAAGAGAGAGAGAGAGAGAGAGAGAGAGAGAGAGAGAGAGAGAGAGAGAGAGAGAGAGAGAGAGAGAGAGAGAGAGAGAGAGAGAGAGAGAGAGAGAGAAATAGAAATAGAGATGGAGAGAGAGAGAGAGAGAGAGAGAGAGAGAGAGAGAGAGAGAGAGAGAGAGAGAGAGAGAGAGAGAGAGAGAGAGAGAGAGAGAGAGAGAGAGAGAGAGAAATAGAAATAGAGATGGAGAGACAGACATGAGACAGAGTGATAGTATAGATATGGGCTACATTAACTGAGGCAACTTAAAAGAAACGATGAACCTGCATACTGCTCTTGCTAGTATCACTGTTTTTTATTTAAGCTTATGTGTTGGCCTCTTGGATTTCCTCAGAGCTTTTGACGAATGCCATGAGGCCGATAGGTAACAGTCAATACAAAAAGAGTGATACTAGCAAGAGCAGTGTACGGGTTTCTCTTTTCTTTTATGTTACGTCGTTGTTACCATGCTCTTACAACCAGATAGCTCAAATATGCAAGTGCCTTTTTGAAATTTGAACTTCATTAAGTGGGGTAAATCAGAGATATACAATACAGTAGTAATTGTGATGTAATACAGTACCCAGTATAACACGTCGGTCCAACCCTGGGTAGTGATGCACTGGTAGACAGTGAGCATAGCGAAGCCCAGGTTGTCAAAGTGTGTGATGCCATTGTTGGGTCCGGCCCAACCTGCCCTACAGTCTGTCCCGTTGATGGTGCAGCGCCGCCCGTTCCCGGCTTGGGCACAAGGAGATGGCTTCTCATTCTCCACCGTGGCTATGATATCTGAAGGACAATTGGGGAAAATATATAGGCAGGGTGAGTGTGTGTGCTTGTGCATGTATATGCATAAATGTGTGTTCTGTTCCTTACTTGTGCCTGTGTAGTAGCAGGTTTTGTGCATCTTGCACTTGAAGAGCTCCAGTCCCACGATGGCATAGATAGTGACCATGAAGAATACCAGCAGGGAGATGTGGAACAGAGGTAACATGGACTTCAGGATGGAATTCATCACCACCTGCAGGCCTGGAGGGTGACCACACATTATAAACGTCATAGGCCTTGTAGTCGACCAATGTTAAGTTAACTTAATCAGACTGCAAACACACTGGAATTATCAAAATCAAGAATTTGACACTAGCATTGTCGCTGAAGGAAAGTGTTTTCGGAATGTGGTTGTGGTGAGCACAAGGCTCCTCTCACCACCAACGTGCTCTCTGCTTCCTGTAACGGACACAACGTGCTCTCTGCTTCCTGTAACGGACACAACGTGCTCTCTGCTTCCTGTAACGGACACAACGTGCTCTCTGCTTCCTGTAACGGACGCAAGGTGCTCTCTGCTTCCTGTAACGGACACAACGTGCTCTCTGCTTCCTGTAACGGACGCAAGGTGCTCTCTGCTTCCTGTAACAGACACAACGTGCTCTCTGCTTCCTGTAACGGACACAACGTGCTCTCTGCTTCCTGTAACGGACACAACGTGCTCTCTGCTTCCTGTAACAGACACAACGTGCTCTCTGCTTCCTGTAACAGACACAACGTGCTCTCTGCTTCCTGTAACGGACGCAAGGTGCTCTCTGCTTCCTGTAACGGACACAATGTGCTCTCTGCTTCCTGTAACGGACACAACGTGCTCTCTGCTTCCTGTAACGGATGCAAGGTGCTCTCTGCTTCCTGTAACGGATGCAAGGTGCTCTCTGCTTCCTGTAACGGACGCAAGGTGCTCTCTGCTTCCTGTAACGGACGCAAGGTGCTCTCTGCTTCCTATAACGGACGCAAGGTGCTCTCTGCTTCCTGTAACGGACGCATGGTGCTCTCTGCTTCCTGTAACGGACACAACGTGCTCTCTGCTTCCTGTAACGGACACAACGTGCTCTCTGCTTCCTGTAACGGACACAACGTGCTCTCTGCTTCCTGTAACGGACACAACGTGCTCTCTGCTTCCTGTAACGGACACAATGTGCTCTCTGCTTCCTGTAACAGACACAACGTGCTCTCTGCTTCCTGTAACGGACACAACGTGCTCTCTGCTTCCTGTAACGGACGCAACGTGCTCTCTGCTTCCTGTAACGGACGCAACGTGCTCTCTGCTTCCTGTAACGGACGCAACGTGCTCTCTGCTTCCTGTAACGGACACAACGTGCTCTCTGCTTCCTGTAACGGACGCAACGTGCTCTCTGCTTCCTGTAACGGACGCAAGGTGCTCTCTGCTTCCTGTAACGGACGCAAGGTGCTCTCTGCTTCCTGTAACGGACGCAAGGTGCTCTCTGCTTCCTGTAACGGACACAATGTGCTCTCTGCTTCCTGTAACGGACACAATGTGCTCTCTGCTTCCTGTAACGGACGCAACGTGCTCTCTGCTTCCTGTAACGGACACAACGTGCTCTCTGCTTCCTGTAACGGACACAACGTGCTCTCTGCTTCCTGTAATGGGGGCAACGTGCTCTCTGCTTCCAGTAACGGGGGCAACGTGCTCTCTGCTTCCTGTAACGGGGGCAACGTGCTCTCTGCTTCCTGTAACGGGGGCAACGGGCTCTCTGCTTCCTGTAACGGGGGCAACGGGCTCTCTGCTTCCCGTGACAATAGGGCGATCATTGTTTTGAATGCGCCCAAATTCTCCGCAAATAATTTACTCCTTAATCCTCGTAATTTCCCAGTAATTTAGAATGTTAGTGTTTGCTTATATCAACCATTTCTGTTAAGTTATTAAATATATTAGGCTAGGGCTATCGCGTTAATTTACCGTTCTCATACTTAGAATTTAGACATTGTTTGCAGAGTTTACAAACTAGGCTACACTAGTGAGAAAACAGTTTTGGTTATTTTGTACATTTCTCTGATGTCTTTTGTTTGGATCGCTCCGTGTTTGTCTGGTTTCTCCGTCACGCCAAGGCGCCAAATACTGAGATAGAACGCAACAAATACGTGGTGTCACGTGACTCCTCAGAGTCAGTATCCTATGCCTACTGTGAGTTGAGATAAAAGTGTTCAGTTTAGGAACTGTGATGTTATATCATAATTAAGTATAATTTTGACTCGTTTTTTTATGTAATGATTGATATGGCAATTGCCCTAAATGAACCAGTTTCTTGGTAATTGCCCATTTGGTTGGCCCAGTGCATACAATAGGCCTTGTGTTTGAGGTCCTTAAAGGCAGATTCATTTTGGTTTCTCAAGGGCAGGCTGTCTGTCATTCAGGACTGGTTAAGCCAGATTCAGAGGCTATTTATTTTGACTGTTGTATCTATATTGTAAAACTATGATTACTTTTTGCTTGAATATGTTGTATTATATGGATCACCAAGACTTGTAAATAAATCTATACTTTAACCTGCCTTGCCTTCTGCTGATTTCCTGCCCTTATGACTGCTACAAGGTCTCTATTTTACAGTGATCCTTACTGGGGACTCCAGAGACCAGCCTGAGGGGCCGGAGCACCCTGAACGCCCTGAGGGCCTTCATATCGAAGCCTCCTCCCTTCTCCCCTGGTTGAGCCTCCACACCACTGATATAGGTGATGGAGTCACCGATGACTGCGAACAGCCTGGAGAGAGAGAGAATGGGGGAGGATAGGGAGAGGGGGAGAAGAGAAGGGAGAGGAGAGACAGAGGGAGAGGGAAGAAGTTCAAAGATGAGGAGCACAAAGGGAGATAAACAACATCATATGGGTTCACAGAAAGAAAAGTTATAACATGGCAGTACATTTCCATCTCCATATCCGTTGTCCCTACTCACCCAACAGACACACAGACAAAGTCCAGTATGTTCCAACAGTTCCGTAGATATGCATTCTCGTGAAATAGAAATCCATAGGCTACTATCTTTAGAAAGCACTCTATGGAGAAGACGATGAGGAAGATGTACTCCAGACTTTCCTGTAAAACATCAATGACGGCTTGTTAGGGTATCATGAAGTACTAACTAAAGTTCCCATATTTCTATGTGTAATGGACTACAATTCATTGATTCTGCTTGGTAGCAAATGCTCCAAACATGCTATAACTGATAACAATCATTTCTAGTATATTCTTTTTACACTACACAGGGAATATTGAGTCATTTTGTAGTATTTACAAGAGTTAATCTGACTAAGTCATTGGTCCTGCTTGGTAAAAATCCCCCAGTATAGCTCCCTAATCTGTGTATTTGTGTCTCTCCTCTCCCATTACAGGCCAGGCATACAGGGAATGGCCCCGCTGACTAACAACTGAACACTTCAGAGCTAAGGTCCCTGAAATGGCACCTACTCACTCACCGCCCTGTCTGATTTTATTAACCCTTCACATCCCTCACATAATACTCAGACAGCACCCAGGTCTCCCTCCAGACAGAGCTTCCTTATCTCCGTGGGACTTATAGTTTAGAGATAATGGTTATTAGTATACACAATTATCTGCCTTCATTATATTTAAATCTACAAAGCAGTATACCAATTAATCAGGCTACTTATTTATATTTTTACGGTCTGTTACATAGGGGCCCTTGACTTACAAGATATCTCATTTGTATATACTTTTGTGCTTGTATCATAACTTGGCAAATGAACTTAAAGTTGAACTTGAAACGGGATCTTGAGCGTGGGCAAGCGATAAATATGCCTGTGACGACAGATACACCAGCAAGCGGCCATGGGTAACGTGTTCTATTTGAGGTATGATTTCTTAATAGGGCCTGACTATTCATCCCACCAAGGTAAGGGCATGTGTAAGCAGTCTCACAGCGTAAAAACAATACCTTTAATAACGCTTCAAAGTGCTGTACTGTATGTAGCACAGTGAACCTAAATTACACTGGGGTTAGATTCTGTCAAGTCATGAACATTCCTATAGGGGCATTTATAGAATGTGTCTTTGGGTTTCACATACTAACACACACACACACACACACACACACACACACACACACACACACACACACACACACACACACACACACACACACACACACACACACACACACACACACACACACACACACACACACACACACACACACACACACACACACACACACACACACACACACACACACACACACACACACACACACACACACACACACACACACACACACACACACACACACACATATTGATTTCATGATGCGGCTCAACAGTGGCGTCACACATTCCTCTGGTGCCCCACTGAGTCCATGTGGTGTGGTAGGTGGATGGAAGAGGGGCGGTCTATATATATAGCCTTTACACACCCAGCTGAGGGGAGGGGACCAGGAGGGGGAGAGGGAGCACCTGTCCCTCTCAGTCAACTGGGTCGAGGACATTATGCTGCAGGGACAGGGCCAGTCTCTCTATGGGTCTGTGCTTTACAGGTCAAAAAAAAACTTTTGTAACCTGATGGCCACTGCTCTGGTGTGAACAGAGGCCCTCTGTCTCTGACATGACAATGTGGCCCAGGTTAAGATCCGTAGAACAGACATCATGACTAGAAGGAACAAATGATGTTTTTTAAGCCAAGAGGCAATTTTGGAATCGGTTGCATCAAGCTCACAGCTATACATGTTTACTCTACTGTAGCCTAAGCTGCAATTGCAAACATGTAAAGTTTGAATCTGGATCACTGCTATTTCAGCAACTCTATGAAACTCTCTTTCCTCTCTATCTGTCCTATCCAAAAAATAAAGCAAAAACATACGAGAGGAGTGGGACAGCCCCACTCCTTAAAAAAAAGAAGAAGAAGAAAATGAAATGTTGCCATGCTACTGTACAGCTGTAGCTTATCAAAAGAGAAGACGCAGCACAGCATCAGTCTGTATTTCCTTCATGATACTGTTCTTATGCCTACTCTCTAGTGGATGTCTGTGAGCTAAAAAAATGACCAGCCTTTATTAGGGATGCAAAAAATATCCTCTTGGAGATGGCCTTTGATGGGTAGACAACTTAGCTCTAGTACAATCTGACCCAGTATTTCACAGCCTATAATAACTGAGACCACTATAATTATCCATAACAGTATTCCAACTAGTACACCACAGTATAACAACACTACAACAGCACTTGTACATCTTGCTCTGATGTTACATTACAAAAAACATATTTTTCTTTTCAGTACACACAATATTTGGAAAGTGCACATTCAGCCATGGCGAAAGGTGAACTGTATCTTAGATCGTTCAAAAAGCCAGACCCCAAATAGCACAAGTCATTACAGTTACAGAACACCCCATCCCTTCCACCTACAGGCAGATGAAACTGAGCCTGGATCTGTGTCTCTGTAACTGTAAGTGACAGATGACTGAGATACTGCAGGCATCAGGTCAGTGGTTCCACCCCAGCCAAAGCATATGGCAGCTGCTTCTCATGTGGCTGATTAAGAAAACTGCACACCCCCTCACTACATGATTCTCAGTAATAGGGTGTAGTGGGCCGAAAAGTATCCCTGTTCATTCCTGTCCTCACCCTGCTTCAACATGGCTGGATTCATACGCCAAGCAACAGGTCACTATCATCCCAGAGGACATGGACATAGTACAGTATATTGATGCATCATCAGGTTTCTCTGACACACAAATATACTCATATTGTACAGCAGTCCACACTCACACATGTCCACTGATGATGACATACAGAGATGATAGGGTGCAGGGCTTCTTCACGTCTGTTTTGACAACCTCTATATTTATCTCCTGACTGGGTCACTCAGAAAAAGACATCTCGGTCTCCCCATTTCTTAAACGGGCATTTTGTGGTTGAATTCATTATATTTTTCAGACAAAACTCAAAATGAGTAGAACTATCATAGTTGTATAGCAGTTAGTTCCAGTCTGGCATCAGGTCCACAACATTTCAATCCTTTGCTGCTAGATCAAATTGCACTGAAACTGGATTACACCAAACATCCAGGCCTTCGTGCCTGTTATAAGTCATGAGAAGTTAAGCCAAGATGGCCACACTAGGCTCCAGATCCCAGTCTGATTGATTTATGAACTGTGCTCTTACAACAGAACAGTGACCAATTTGCAGTAGGGCCACAAAATAACCAGCTCATTCACCTCCATGATCGAGGTATGAATGTGGTGCTCACTACACATTCAGACATACATGTTCTGTGTATTCATGTCAGACAGGGAGGCTTCCTGTGAAAACCCTGCTTCCCAACCTCAATTCATTCAACCACAACTAGTAGAACAAGATGCTCTGCATCATATGAGATGTGAGATGGGTACTGGGTCCATACGGGTCCATACTCACCAGGTTACTATTGGTGTTGTTGCTGTCCTCCTCAGGCATGGGAAGAAACACAGCCAGGGCCACACAGTTGGCAAAGATGGTCAGCAGGATAATGATCTCGAAAGGTCTGAAGGCAAACACTTAGGAAAGGTTCAACTTACACTGTTTACACACATCCAGTGGATTACAGAGATGCAAGTACTAGCGGAAAAATGACCCAATTTTCATACTTGAGTAAAAGTAAAGATACCTTCATAGAAAATGACTCAAGTAAAAGTGAAAGTCACCCAGTAAAATCTTACTTGAGCAAAATTCAAAAAGTATTTGGTTTTAAATGTACTTAAGTATTACAAATAAATGTAATTGCTAAAATGATTTCAAATTCCTTATATCAAGCAAAACCTTGTTTTTTAAATTTACGGATAGCCAGGGGCACACTCCAACACTCATACATAATTTACAAACAAAGCATTTGTGTTTAGTGAGTCCGCCAGATCAGATGCAGTCGGGATGACCAGAGATTTTATTTTTAAGTGTGTGAATTAGACCATTTTCCTATCCTGCTAAGCATGTTAATGAGTACTTTTGGGTGTCAGGGAAAATGTATGGAGTAGAAAGTACATTATTTTCTTTAGGAATGTAGTGGCATAAAAGTAGAAGTCAAAAAAATAAATAGTAAAGTAAAGTACAGATGCCCCCAAAAATGACTTAAGCAGTACTTTCAAGTATTTTTACTTAACTAAGTACTTTACATCACTGGATGCAAGATGTATAGTATTAACATCATTTCAAAAGACAGTGAGATACTCACAGAGTATCTAAACGGTGTGTGGGGTATGCTCATTTATTTTCAAACACACAGGAACACACTGATATTACCTAACCAAGCAGTATGGATGGATATGGATAGCTATTCCACTGTTCGAGGCCTTCAGGTAACACACATGCATCTCGATGAGATCTTACAACCTCACCCAACTATCAGATGACTGATCTAAATAGCCTTAAGGTGTACAGTATGGTTTAACAGGCCTCATGTTACAGTGAACTCGTGCTCTAGCTGGTTTTGTGTCAGTTGTTTGTCCAGGGCTACAACAACAATGTCTGCTGTTCAGGGGTATTGGAGGAGCTGAGAATCACTAGGTTACTGGATAACTATTAACAGCGTAACCATTGCAATCTTGGCAATCTGAATCATAAAAATGTGAGTCATCAATAAAGTGAGTATGCTGTATGTGCATGTTAGTGCCACCCAACCCCTCAATAGGGACGTCCCCATATCTAAAACACTGGAAGACGTTTGAGGCCAACACAATGGGTCAGTTACAAGAAAATCTGACCTATTTACATTGCCACCTGTGGTAAAGATCAATCAATCAAATGTATTTATAAAGCCCTTTTTACATCAGCAGATGTCACAACGTGCTGTACAGAAACCCAGCCTTAAACCCCAAACAGCAAGCAATGCAGATGTAGAAGCATGGTGGCTAGGAAAAACTCCCTAGAAAGGCAGGAACCTAGGATGAAACCTAGAGAGGAACCAGGCTCTGAGGGGTGGCCAGGCCTCTTCTGGCTGTACCGGGTGAAGATGGTGGAGAGTTCAAATATCTGTCTCCCTTCAGTACAGCACATTCAAATGGTCAATCTTGTGTAGTATTACACTCCTGGATGTGTAATAAATACAAAGCCATAATCAGGGTACTATCATGGATGATATACCACAACTACATTATCATCACCATTCCATTCTTGTGGGCCGGCTAAGGAATATTGGTGTCTCTGAGGGATCTTTGGCCTGGTTTGCTAACTACCTCTCTCAAAGAGTGCAGTGTATATAGTCAGAAAATCTGCTGTCTCAGCCATTGCCTGTCACCAAGGTAGTACCCCAAGGCTCAATCCTTTGCCCCACACTCTTCTCAATTTACATCAACAACATAAGTCAGGCCGTATGAAGCTCTCTCATCCATTTATATGCAGATGATACAGTCCTATACTCAGCTGGCCACTACCCGGATTTTGCGTTCAATGCTCTACAACAAAGCTTTCTTAGTGTCCAACAAGCTTTCTCTACCCTTAACCTAGTTCTGAACACCTCCAAAACAAAGGCCATGTGGTTTGGTAAGAAGAATGTCCCTCTCCCCACATGTGTGATCACTACCTCTGAGGGTTTAGAGCTTGAAGTAGTCATCGCATACAAGTACTTGGGAGTATGGCTAGATGGTACACTGCCCATCTCTCAACATATAACAAAGCTGCAGGCTAAAGTTAAATCTAGACTTGGTTTCCTCTATTGTAATTGCTCCTCTTTCACCCCAGCTGCCAAACTAACCCTGATTCAGATGACCATCCTACCCATGCTAGATTAATTTATATAATTTATAGATCGGACGGAAAGGATGTTCTCGAGCGGCTAGATGTCCTTTACCATTCGGCCATCAGATTTGCCACCAATGCTTCTTATAGGTCACATCACTGCACTCTATGCTCCTCTGTAAAGTGGTCATCTCTGTATAACTGTCACAAGACCCACTGGTTGATGCTTACTTATAAAACCCTCTTAGGCCTCACTCCCCCCTATCTGACATATCTACTGCAGCCCTCATCCTCCACATACAACACCCATTCTGCCAGTCACATTCTGTTAAAGGTCCCCTAAGCACACACATCTCTGGGTCGCTCCTCTTTTCAGTTCGCTGCAGCTAGAGACTGGAACGAGCTGCAACAAACACTCAAACTGGACAGTTTTATCTCAATCTCTTCATTCAAAGACTCAATCATTGACACTCTTATTGACAGTTGTGGCTGCTTAATGTGATGTATTGTTGTCTCTACCTTCTTGCCCTTTGTGTTGTTGTCTGTGTCCAATAATGTTTTACCATGTTTTGTGCTGCTACCACTTTGTGTTGCTACCATGTTGTTGTTAGGTTGTGTTGCTACCATGTTGTTGTCATGTTGTGTTACTACCATCCTGTGTTGTCATGTGTTGCTGCTTTGCTACGCTGTTGTCTTAAGTCTCTCTTTATGTAGTGTTGTGTTGTCTCTCATGTTGTGATGTGTGTTTAGTCATATTTATTTTGTATTTAAAAAATGCTTTTAAATCCCAGGCCCCCGTCCCTGCAGGAGGCCTTTTGCCTTTTGGTAGGACGTCATTGTAAATCAGAATTTCTTCTTAACTGACTTGCCTCGTTAAATAAAGGTTCAATAAATCAAATAAATACATATCATGCTGTGCCCTCTCAGACTGCAGTACCCAGTCCCACCACCAGTCTGTATCTGAGGCAGCGTTCTCACAGCTTAGCGTGTCTGTTTTTAGGCTGTGACGAGGGAGGACAGGTGTCCGTACAACCCCAGGAATATCATTACGCTGCCGCTTTAACAAGCTCATATTTTACATGTCCAAAAATGTCCATCAACGGCTTTATCCAGAACACCATGTGGAAAACACTACTGGGTTATCCAGACCCCCATGTGGAAAACACTACTGGGTTATCCAGATCCCCATGTGGAAAACACTACTGGGTTATCCAGACCCCCATGTGGAAAACACTACTGGGTTATCCAGACCACCATGTGGAAAACACTACTGGGTTATCCAGACCCCCATGTGGAAAACGCTACTGGGTTATCCAGATCCCCATGTGGAAAACACTACTGGGTTATCCAGACCACCATGTGGAAAACACTACTGGGTTATCCAGACCCCCATGTGGAAAACACTACTGGGTTATCCAGATCCCCATGTGGAAAACACTACTGGGTTATCCAGACCACCATGTGGAAAACACTACTGGGTTATCCAGACCACCATGTGGAAAACACTACTGGGTTATCCAGACCCCCATGTGGAAAACGCTATTGGGTTATCCAGACCCCCATGTGGAAAACACTACTGGGTTATCCAGACCACCATGTGGAAAACGCTACTGGGTTATCCAGATCCCCATGTGGAAAACACTACTGGGTTATCCAGACCACCATGTGGAAAACACTACTGGGTTATCCAGACCCCCATGTGGAAAACACTACTGGGTTATCCAGACCCCCATGTGGAAAACACTACTGGGTTATCCAGACCACCATGTGGAAAACACTACTGGGTTATCCAGACCCCCATGTGGAAAACGCTACTGGGTTATCCAGATCCCCATGTGGAAAACACTACTGGGTTATCCAGACCACCATGTGGAAAACACTACTGGGTTATCCAGACCACCATGTGGAAAACACTACTGGGTTATCCAGACCCCCATGTGGAAAACACTACTGGGTTATCCAGACCCCCATGTGGAAAACACTACTGGGTTATCCAGACCACCATGTGGAAAACACTATTGGGTTATCCAGACCCCCATGTGGAAAACACTACTGGGTTATCCAGACCACCATGTGGAAAACACTACTGGGTTATCCAGACCCCCATGTGGAAAACACTACTGGGTTATCCAGACCCCCATGTGGAAAACACTACTGGGTTATCCAGACCCCCATGTGGAAAACACTACTGGGTTATCCAGACCCCCATGTGGAAAACACTACTGGGTTATCCAGACCACCATGTGGAAAACACTACTGGGTTATCCAGACCCCCATGTGGAAAACACTACTGGGTTATCCAGACCCCCATGTGGAAAACACTACTGGGTTATCCAGACCACCATGTGGAAAACACTACTGGGTTATCCAGACCCCCATGTGGAAAACACTACTGGGTTATCCAGACCACCATGTGGAAAACACTACTGGGTTATCCAGACCCCCATGTGGAAAACACTACTGGGTTATCCAGACCCCCATGTGGAAAACACTACTGGGTTATCCAGACCCCCATGTGGAAAACACTACTGGGTTATCCAGACCCCCATGTGGAAAACACTACTGGGTTATCCAGACCCCCATGTGGAAAACACTACTGGGTTATCCAGACCCCCATGTGGAAAACACTACTGGGTTATCCAGACCCCCATGTGGAAAACACTCCTGGGTTGAATTGGCCATCAATACAAGACCAAACTAAAGGTGCATTATCAGTGTCATCAACAGTCATTTGCTATCCTGCAGGTCCAAAGACAGGCTTCACTATCTGGCCATGTAAGAAACAATAAAAGTGCAGTGATTTCAAACCATGAATGCCTAAGAGCATGACCCTGGTTCATGGTTAAAACCTTTTGATACCTAGTCTGTTTGTGCTGTGTTGACAAGACAGCACAAACAGATCTGGGACCAGGCTACATCATATCTACATGACTCTGAGCATGGCTATCAAGTGACAACCCGTCCAATTTTCCCACACACTCCTGTATCCTGACCCCTGACCCCTGGCCCCTGGCCCCTGACCACTAAAGGATACTTCCATTCCACGATGTTAATGGCAGCCTTGCGGAAAGGGTTCTTCAGCGTGAGGAAGAAGAGAGAGCGCGCGGGCCGAGGGTTTCCTCCAGTGGCCAGGAGCTTCTTTAGCTTCTCCTTCTGCTTTCTCTTCAGAGTTTCCTCGTCCATAATGTAGGACTGCAGGTTCGGTTCGCCACCACTGTCCCCCATCTTGACTCTACCTGGAAAGTTTAGATGAAGTGAAGTCGGTCGCTAAAATGGCCTCCTCAGCCAGCCACCTACTGTACTCCCAAACGGATCTGGTCCTCCAGATATTGGCCCAAGGTGGCCCAAGTGAAGATGGTTGCCTTCGGTGCTGTATTCCACCAGGTCACCTCGCTCAGCTAATCTAGGTCTGCTCTGGCAAGGTAATCCTACTCGTTCTCTTCATAACCTGCTGGGTCTGCTCCCCTCTCTCCTCTCTGCTGTCTATATCTCCCTGTCCTCTTTCTTGGTCATACACTCTATGACTGACAGTGTCTGACTGTCTCTCTCCTGTTCCCCTCACTCTCCACCCCCCTCCCTCTCTCTCCCTTTCTGATACGACAGGACTGTGCCTCTCTGTGAGAGTATTGGTTGAAGGAACAGTTGGTCAGCGGAATAATAAATATAGACAATCATTGTCATTCTGCTGTGGAGGGGTGACATGGGGGACATGGGCAAAGATATATGAGAGGGGCGAGTGGGCATGGCTGGATGTATGGTGTGTGTGTGTGTGTGTGTGTGTGTGTGTGTGTGTGTGTGTGTGTGTGTGTGTGTGTGTGTGTGTGTGTGTGTGTGTGTGTGTGTGTGTGTGTGTGTGTGTGTGTGTGTGTGTGTGTGTGTGTGTGTGTGTGTGTGTGTACATTTACCAAGACTGAAACTTATGGCAGGGTAAGACACGTACTATGTCGTTCTCGGCCTTACAGTAATATTGTGTCATTGGCTAAAAGGGTTGGAGGGGTGTCCTGTCATTGGTCGTAGCAGACATTGGCTTTGCTGTATGACTTTCAATGACTTTTTAGCTGCCTTGACAGACATGACTTCTACCACTGGAGTTGAGGATTCTCCTCATTGGCTGACTGAACCCTCCATGACCTCTGATGTATGTTTGGGAATCAAGTGCAGTGCTAGTTCATACATGATGAACGGAGGAAATAAATGATCCCATTCCCATGAATGTGTTTCTTCTGAGTCTGCCTTTGATGTATCCATGACAGTGAAGGATGACGTGAACTGTGGTTTCTGTTGCTGGACAGTTGGGACATCAACTGTGTTGTGCTTTCCTATTTTATGAAGAGAGCGGTTAAGGCCTAGCTAGTGGTGAGAGAGAGGTTAAGGCCTTGCTAGTGGTGAGAGAGAGGTTATGGTCTAGCTAGTGGTGAGAGAGTGGTTAAGGCCTAGCTAGTGGTGAGAGAGAGGTTAAGGCCTTGCTAGTGGTGAGAGAGAGGTTATGGTCTAGCTAGTGGTGAGAGAGTGGTTAAGGCCTAGCCAGTGGTGAGAGAGTGGTTAAGGCCTAGCTAGTGGTGAGAGAGTGGTTAAGGTCTAGCTAGTGGTGAGAGAGTGGTTAAGGCCTAGCTAGTGGTGAGAGAGTGGGTAAGGCCTAGCTAGTGGTGAGAGAGTGGGTAAGGCCTAGCTAGTAGTGAGAGAGTGGTTAAGGTCTAGCTAGTGGTGAGAGAGTGGTTAAGGCCTAGCTAGTGGTGAGAGAGTGGGTAAGGCCTAGCTAGTAGTGAGAGAGTGGTTAAGGTCTAGCTAGTGGTGAGAGAGTGGTTAAGGCCTAGCTAGTGGTGAGAGAGTGGGTAAGGCCTAGCTAGTAGTGAGAGAGTGGTTAAGGTCTAGCTAGTGGTGAGAGAGTGGTTAAGGCCTAGCTAGTGGTGAAAGAGAGGTTAAGGTCTAGTTAGTGATGAGAGAGAGGTTAAGGTCTAGCTAGTGGTGAGAGAGTGGTTAAGTTCTAGCTAGTGGTGAGAGAGTGGTTAAGGTCTAGCTAGTGGTGAGAGAGTGGTTAAGGCCTAGCTAGTGGTGAGAGAGTGGGTAAGGCCTAGCTAGTGGTGAGAGAGTGGGTAAGGCCTAGCTAGTGGTGAGAGAGTGGTTAAGGTCTAGCTAGTGGTGAGAGAGTGGTTAACGCCTAGCTAGTGGTGAGAGAGTGGTTAAGGTCTAGCTAGTGGTGAGAGAGTGGTTAAGGCACACACCTGTCTATATAAGGTCCCACAGTTGACAGTGCATGTCAGAGCAAAAACCAAGCCAAGAGTTCGAAGGAATTGTCTGTAGAGCCCAGAGACAGGATTGTTCCAGAAGGACAACAATTTCTGCAGCACTCCACCAATCAAAACTTTATGGTAGAGTGGCCAGACAGAAGCCACTCCCCAGGAAAAGGCACATGACAGCCCGCTTGGAGTTTGCCAAAGGGCACCTAAAAGACTCTCAGACAAGTTAGCTTTGTTATTTATAAAACATTGCACATAGTTGTCATGGCGTGTTGCCTGTACCGCTGGTAAGAGCAAACATAAAGATTATTGAGATATATTTACTAATGCTTTGTTGTTCCACTATTGCCCCGTCAATGCACTGGCCTTAGCCTCTATGCCCAGAACGTTGGACGTCTGGGCACTTACCTGTAGTGTGTTTTATTCACTGTCATCCATTAGTGGTCACTTCTCTGGTCTTTCCCCAACTACTACCAAATAGTAGGGGGATAAAAGTATTGGTTTCCTCCCAGATTTCCCCTAAAAGGATAATGAATGCATTCTTTTGGAGAACACCATTGTGTTCATCAGAGACTCATATTTCCAAAGAGTGGTTAGTATGTAGGCAAACCAATTTCATGAGAAGAACAATTTTCAGGATGCCTCCTGCTCTGACAAACAGCATTGTAGCTCTGACACTTATCCCCGCAGATGCTGAAGGCCGACGTAAGCGGATGTGTTGGATTGAGACACAGCCCATACAAAGAAAAGGATATCTCTAGTTTAAGGCCAGGCACCACAACCTATTAAGGATTTTTAAAAATCTTAATCATATCAGAATCAACATTTACCAGTTGAATGTAGACATAATATAATATATATTTTGATGTAGTAACTATTTTTGGTTACGACATGATTCCATATGTGTTATTTCATAGTGTTGATGTCTTCACTATTATTCTACAATGTAGAAAATACTACAAATAAAGAAAAACCCTTGAATAAGTAGGTGTGTTCAAACTTTTGACTGGTATTTTTTTTAAACTGGAAAATCAAGTTTTGACTGCACTGCCCCTTTAACTTCACCAATCGTAATTAATGCCTATACTTAACCATCAAACTCAATGTTTATCCCCCCCCGGACAAATGTCAAATATTGACTGTGTCAAACCATGAAATCTTGTTGGAATTATTGCCAGTGAGATCTACACTACTGTTCAAAAGTTTGGGGTCAATTAGAAATGTCCTTGTTTTAGAAAGAAAAGCACATTTTTTGTACATTAAAAAAACATCAAATTGATCAGAAATATGGTGTAGACATTGTTAATGTTGTAAATGACTATTGTAGCTGGAAACGGCTGATTTTTTTAATGGAATATCTACATAGGCGTACAGAGGTCCATTATCAGCAACCACCACTCCTGTGTTCCAATTGCACGAGGTGTTAGCTAATCCAAGTTCATCATTTTAAAAGGCTAATTGATCATTAGAAAACCTTTTTGCAATTATGTTAGCACAGCTGAAAACTGTTATTCTGATTAAAGAAGCACTAAAACTGGCCTTCTTTAGACCAGTTGAGTATCTGGAGTGTCAGCATTTGTGGATTATAGGCTCAAAATGGCCAGAAACAAAGAACTTTCTTCTGAAACTCGTCAGTCTATTGTTGTTCTGAGAAATGAAAGTTATTCCATGTGAAAAATTGCCAAGAAACTGAAGATCTCATACAATGCTTTGTACTACTCCCTTCATAGAACATCGCAAACTGGCTCTAACCAGAATAGAAAGAGGAGTGAGAGGCCCCGGTGCACAACTGAGCAAGGGGACAAGTACATTAGAGTGTCTAGTTTGAGAAACAGATGCCTCTCAAGTCCTCAACTCGCAGCTTCATTAAATAGTTTTTTTTTTTATTTTACCTTTATTTAACCAGGCAAGTCAGTTAAGAACATATTCTTATTTTCAATGACGGCCTGGGAACAGTGGGTTAACTGCCTGTTCAGGGGCAGAACGACAGATTTGTACCTTGTCAGCTCGGGGGTTTGAACTCGCAACCTTCCGGTTACTAGTCCAACGCTCTAACCACTAGGCTACGCTGCCGCAAAACACCATTCTCAACTTCAACATTGAAGAAGCAACTCTGGGATGCTGGCCATCTAGGCTGTTTCCGGCTTACAATAGTCTTTTACAATATTAACAATGTCTACACTGTATTTGTGATCAATTTTATGTCATTTTAATGGACAAAAATGTGCTTTTCTTTCAAAAACAAGGACATTTCTAAGTGACCCCAAACTTTTGAACGGTAATGTAAGTCAACAGTTGCCACTCTTATGACTCTTGCTATTTATAGTATCAGTTCATGCTCTATCATTTCTAATGCTTTGTGCAATATATGTGAAAGGCTTTGTGCTGTATATATACATGTAGAACCCAAATACAGCAACCAAACATTTGTGACAGGCACTTAGTCCGTTGCCTGACTCAGACCTACCCAGACTCATTGCTCTGGCCTAACCCCATGCCTATGAACGTTTCGCAAACAAATTTAGTTTGAGTCATCAGTCAACTAAGTCTGAGGAATGAGCACAATTATGCCAAACTATTACAACTAATTAGACAGGTATCAGTTGTCCCGTTGTAGAATCTGCATCTTTTCCAATACGATGTGTGTTAAAAAAGGAATCAAATGTCTGTTTTTTCACTCAATATCACACTGAAATTTCCAAAAGAAGTAATGCGCTGTAATAAAATGAACGTTTATTTTGATAACAAACCATAATGTGTCGCTACAGTGATCAGTTTCTCCTTTCGAAATACAATAAACATTGCATACTTATTCAAATCAAATCAAATGTATTTATATAGCCCTTCCTACATCAGCTGATATATCAAAGTGCTGTACAGAAACCCAGCCTAAAACCCCAAACAGCAAACAATGCAGGTGTAGAAGCATTATTGAATTCATTGCTCTCAGAGATTCAGGTGTTGGTCTTAAAATCAGAAGTGTATTTTTTTTTTTACATAATCAGATTTCCAAAGTGGTTTGGTACAACATTTTAGTGTCACAAAACAATACACATTGCCAATACATAACACAGTATCAAATGGAAAAGTATTACATTGTTTATCTTTGTGCTCAGGGTGTGATGTTGTGGTGAGCAGTCCTTGGAGAGGGGGTACTCACACCCTTTCTACAAATGTCCATCCACAGTCCCTCTCACAAACGACACTACCCATAATCCCCTAGGTCCCAGAGCCCTCTGTCTCCCCACAGTCTACCCCCGGGGAGATACTGGAAGAGTGTGAGACAGAGCGAGTTGACCCCCCATCTCTGTGTCCCGAGTCCTCTGTCCTACATGGAGCAGAACTGGGGCTGTGGCATGCCTGTTCCTCCTCATGCCCCTCTCTCCCTTTCCCCTGCCCCTCCACCAGACCCTGCAGGTATTTAATATGACGAATCGCTGCCCTGAGTGTCTCCACTTTACTGAGCCTCTTCTCACTGGCGCCCCCTGGCAGATGGTCCCTAAGCTTGGCATAGCCCTGGTTCACACACTTCACCCTCTGACGCTCCCGCTCGTTCCTCTTCTGTAGAAACGCCGGCTCGAAGGGACATTCATACACCCCGAAGCGCCCATGGTGGAAGGGAGATAAGTACGGGAGCAGGGTGGGGCCTCGGGGGCCCCGGAACGAGGCGTCATAGAGGCCTCGGGGATCCATGGTGGTGGGATAGAGGAGTAAGGGCACGGTGTGGGCCAGAGGGTCAGAGTGGAGGTGGTGGGAATGGGAGTGGGTGCGGTTCTCAGAGTGGCCACTAGAGGGCAGGATGCTGCCTCTGTTAAGGTAAGTGGGCCGCTGATCTACGAATGGGTGGGAGAAGGCGAATGGGTGGGAGAAGGCAGCACTCATGTTGATGGTGTAAAGGAACAGAGATAGAGAGCCTCTGTGGACAAATTGATGGATTAGGAATCGAAGAGGCAAGTTAGTGAATCACTTTGTTTTGTTGTTTCCTCCACTCGTGACATCCAGTTTTCTGGGGAACTTGTTCCCCTCAAGTGGAAGGAGAAACCAGGTGAAGCTTCATCATCAAACACTCTCCTCTGCTCTCCTCTCCTCTTGTAGATCTGTGGATGTGAATTAAGACAGGATGAAAGTTTAGAGCTTATTTAAATGAGACGCCTTCATCAAACAAGGGACTTTTTGAGGATAATGATGATTATTGCATGTATATAAAGATGAAGTGAGGCTATATATAAACTTCAGAGGTAAGGGATTAGGTAGCTGCACTTGAGGATCTTTTCGGTTCCTTGAGAATCTTAATTTTTTTATTGCAATGAGAGTATGCAAATTCTGGACTATTCTGGCTTTAATCTACTTGGACTTTTTTGTAAATCAAAAGTCAATTGTTCTGAGAAGCAACAATGAACGTCACATGAAAGGGATAATATTGTGGGCGGAACTGTAATTTCCCTCAATAATCTTAAAATATATTCTAATCCCTCTCTCCCTCCTCTTCTTCTCCTCTCTTTCTTTCATTCTCTTCTCTCCCTCTACTGCACAGATAGAGAGAAAGAGAGAGAGAGAGAGAGAGAGAGAGAGAGAGAGAGAGAGAGAGAGAGAGAGAGAGAGAGAGAGAGAGAGAGAGAGAGAGAAAGAGAGAGAGAGAAGAGGAATTCCCCTCTCTTTAAGCCAGTGTTGGGTTTCCCAAATACAGTGGAACTTCTGCCAAAACCACTTTGGCATTTGAAAGAGAGGGTTATTGTATACAACATTGACAGTTGTATATGTCTTTTGAAGTAACAATTTTAAACACACACACAGATACACACACAGGCACACACCACCCCCACCAGATAACGCTGTATTTTGAAGTACTGGGAAAAAAACAATCATCAAGAGGAGGAATCATGTCTGCTGAGTCTTTCTTTGCATTCAAAGTATGCTGTATCGCATTAGTGGAAACCAAGACTGTTCTCAGGGCTGGGCTGGTTTTGACGAGCAAAAGTGACTTTTCGTAGCAGGTTAGGAGGACTTACACAGCTGGTTAGGAGAATTATCGTTGCAGGTTAGGATAATTAGATTAAGGTTAGAAAAAGGGATAGGGTTAGCTAAAATGCTAAAATTGTCCCTGACGTGACTCAAACATGTCTAGCTACAACCAGGTCTGCCCTGAGAACAGTCTTGGTTTCCACTATTGCGATGCTGCTCAAGGTATTAGGACTTAGATAGAATAGATGGAATACAAGCAGAATTACAATGTCTTGTAATTCATAAGTACCATGGTATTCATATAATCTAAAACTATATTATGAATAAGAATTATCTAGCTATACTCGCCATCTATATATACCTCTATCTATATACTGTCTACATTCTACGTATTATCATAGAACCAAACATAAGATATCATATTAAAGCATAATGTACAATGCATTCTTTTTCAGTCCATTGAATCGAACTTACTGATATATAAGACAGAACAAATAATATATATTTACTGTAGATATTTAGGCCTACTATGGATATTTACTGTTTGGCCACACTAACACCTCTTCATCCTGCATTATTTACATGTCACATGACACAGTTCATTGCATTTATTTGCATGGACTCGTACATAATGCAAAAAGTCAAATGTGTTTCCTCCATTGAAGATGTGTTCATTCTACTCTCTCCATCTTACCTTCAGATGAACAGATGAGACTCAGGTTCCTCCACATTGAGTACCAGGCCTCCAGGTGCTCAGGGGGGAGACAGGAAAGTCCTTAGCCAGCCTGGGGTAGTCTCTCTCTGCAGTCAGGACCTCAGTGCGGTCCCTCTCAGGTATTCCGTGGTGGTGTGGTCTCTCTGTAGTTGTGTGTTACGTTGAAGGTGGATCCCAGCTCTTACCTGCTCTCACCCCTGGAGGCCCTGCCCACAATGAGATGGTTGGGAAATCAACTGAGATGAAGAAAGTGTTTGTAGCATAAAGAAGTGGAATTGTATAAACACACCCATTCCCAATGTTTGATTCAAGAATGTAATGATAGTTTGACATTAATGACAAGCTTGTCAACACTGCAGTAAGTAATGTCGAGTCAGACACATTTAGCAGACGTCCTTATCAAGAGCAACTTACAGTAGCAAGGGCACACATTCTGGTACCTTTCCAGACTGGACCCAGTGGGAATCAAACCCACTACTCTGGTGTTGCAAGCACCATGAACTACCAACTGAGCCACACAGGACTCAATGATCTCTGAGACAGAGCATCAGTGCCAGTAATTCAGCATGAAAAAAACCTCATTACACTATTGATTTGTGTTTAATTTCATATTGCTGATTGAGTCAACTGCAGTAAGCATTGTCTTAAAGAGAATGACATTGTTCTGACAACTAAGGATCATCTCCTTTTTCATCCTGTTGTTCATTGTCTTAAAGGAAGGGACTGTTCAAACTGCCGCTAAATGTCAGTTGCAGTAATAGCCAGGTTTACTGGTTCAGAGCAGAATCACAGAGCTTCATCCTGAGAATGACTGTTTGCTGTTTCCTATCCCTAATCCTCTACTTCCAACACTGATTAAACAGTCTAGTCATTTAGGTAGAACCATAGAAATCACTGAAGATATTTAATAAATAAAGGTTCTCATTGGGTGGACCCCCTTTCTAGAAAGCACACTCTTCCTGTTCTCCTACAATGTGAACTATACACTGAATTTACACGGGGCACAGACTCTACAAGGTGTTGAAAGCATTCCACAGGGATGCTGGCCCATGTTGACTCCAATGCTTCCCAAAGTTGTGTCAAGTTGGCTGAATGTCCTTTGTGTGGTGGACCATTCTTGATAAACACAGGAAACGGTTGAGCCCAGCAGCATTGCAGTTCTTGACACAAACCAGTGCACCTGGTACCTACTACCATGCCCCGTTCAAAGGCATTTAAATCTTTTGTCTTGTCCATTCACCCTCTGAATGACACACAGACACAATCCATGTCTCAATTGTCTCAAGGCTTAACAGTCCTTCTTTAACTTGTCTCCTCCCCTTCATCTACACTGATTAAAGTGGATGTAACAGGTTAAATCGATAAGGGATCATAGCTTTCACCTGGATTCACCTGGTCAGTCTATGTCATGGAAAGAGCAGGGGTTTCTTATGTTTTGTACACTCAGTGTAGATCCATTAATTAAACAGAGCAAATGCACAGACCCAGTAAATGCTATAGTACCTGATTCTGCTATTAACCATCGTCTGAATCAACATTGTTCTTTATCATCATCTGATTGTGTTTACTATATGGCATTGATTGCACTGCACTGTGTTTGCTGCTGTGTGTTCATCGTGGTATGTTGAACATGTAAGATACTCTGTGTGTTCATCGTGGCATGTTGAACATGTACGATACTCTGTGTGTTCATTGTGGTATGTTGAACATGTAAGATACTCTGTGTGTTCATTGTGGTATGTTGAACATGTACGATACTCTGTGTGTTCATCGTGGTATGTTGAACATGTAAGATACTCTGTGTGTTCATCGTGGTATGTTGAACATGTAAGATACTCTGTGTGTTCATCATTGTATGTTGAACATGTAAGATACTCTGTGTGTTCATTGTGGTATGTTGAACATGTAAGATACTCTGTGTGTTCATCGTGGTATGTTGAACATGTAAGATACTCTGTGTGTTCATCGTGGTATGTTGAACATGTAAGATACTCTGTGTGTTCATTGTGGTATGTTGAACATGTAAGATACTCTGTGTGTTCATCGTAATATGTTGAACATGTAAGATACTCTGTGTGTTCATCGTGGTATGTTGAACATGTAAGATACTCTGTGTGTTCATCGTAATATGTTGAACATGTAAGATACTCTGTGTGTTCATCGTAATATGTTGAACATGTAAGATACTCTGTGTGTTCATCGTAATATGTTGAACATGTAAGATACTCTGTGTGTTCATCGTGGTATGTTGAACATGTAAGATACTCTGTGTGTTCATCGTGGTATGTTGAACATGTAAGATACTCTGTGTGTTCATCGTAATATGTTGAACATGTAAGATACTCTGTGTGTTCATCGTGGTATGTTGAACATGTAAGATACTCTGTGTGTTCATCGTAATATGTTGAACATGTAAGATACTCTGTGTGTTCATTGTGGTATGTTGAACATGTAAGATACTCTGTGTGTTCATCGTGGTATGTTGAACATGTAAGATACTCTGTGTGTTCATCGTGGTATGTTGAACATGTAAGATACTCTGTGTGTTCATCGTGGTATGTTGAACATGTAAGATACTCTGTGTGTTCATCGTAATATGTTGAACATGTAAGATACTCTGTGTGTTCATCGTGGTATGTTGAACACGTAAGATACTCTGTGTGTTCATCGTAATATGTTGAACATGTAAGATACTCTGTGTGTTCATCGTAATATGTTGAACATGTAAGATACTCTGTGTGTTCATCGTAATATGTTGAACATGTAAGATACTCTGTGTGCCACTTGTTTCTTACCATGTCATTTAAAAAAGAATTAGACCCATTTCTTGACTTCACTCTTTCTATTTAGTTAAAACAATTATAAATGACTCAAATGACAATTAATGTAAATGTGATGTGATTTGCAGGGTGGCCTGGGACAGGTCTGAGCGTGTGCTCTCTGTGATTAGAGAAGAGTAAGGTTCACACAAGAGTCTGGGACTGAGTCACAGACAGTCAGGGAGAGGGGGATTGAGTTGCAGCCGTGTCTGTCTATTACACACATCACACACGTATGCACACACACACACTCACATCAAAAGCAGACGACATACTTTAAAGACCCCAAACATCAGTCATCTCCAGATAACGATTAGTGTGGACTCGAATGGCCAGCCCGTAAAAACAACATCAATATGCCCTCATTAAGTTGCTATTTGACGTGCTCCTCCTCCAAATATGGAGCTGGATTGAGATCCTCAACCATCTAGAGGGAAATACAATCACTGAAATACTGCCACTATACTAGTACAACAACTCCACACTCACACCACTAGCAAACATCTACCATAACAACTTCATCAACTCAATTTTTATCAACAACATCATGCAAATTGTTGGGAATCATATATATTGTCCTGTGAATGTGATTACAGATTCAATTTAGCGAACAAAAACCAAAAGTAAACAGCAAATATTACTTTGAAGAGCGATGGAGATGTGAAGAGCGTCTCTCACCATCGGAAGTATGGGAAAACAAGGATGCCTAGAGTGTACAAAGCTGTCATCAGTTTATAAATATACAGTGCATTCAGAAAGTATTCAGACCCCTTGACTTTTTACACATTTGGTTACATTACAGCTGTCAATGAGATGTATATGTTTAAATGAATGATTAGAATATTCCACCCTGAAACAATATGATTGTATGAAATTGATTAGAGTCACAAAATCTACTCCAGAGCGCTAAGGGACCTCAGACTGGGGCAAAGGTTTACCTTCCAACAGGACAATGACCGTACGCACACAGCCTATAGGCAGAAACTCAAACAGGAAGTACCCGTGCAAATGACTATTCAATGCTGGTCTGACCAATCGGAATCCACGTTTCAAGACTGTTTTGATCACGTGGACTGATATATGTTCTGGGTAGCCTCAGAAAATAATATTGACGTATATGCTGATTCGGTGAGTGAGTTTATAAGGAAGTCTATAGGAGATGTTGTACCCACTGTGGCTTTAAAAACGTACCCTAACCAGAAACTGTGGATCGATGGCTGCATTCGCGCCACCACTGAAAGCTCAAACCACCGGATTTAACCATGGAAAGGTGACTGGGAATATGGCCGAATATAAACCGTGCAGTTATTCCCTCCGCAAGGCAATCAAACAAGCAAAATGTCTATATAGAGACAAAATGGAGTCGCATTTCAACAGCTCAGATATGAGAAGTATGTGGCAGGGAATACAGACAATCACAAAAGGAAAACCAGTCATGTTACCGACACCTACGTCTTGCTTCCAGACAAACTAAACATCTTCTTTGCACGCTTTGAGGATAATACAGTGCCACCGACGCGGCCCGCTACCAAGGACTGTGGGCTCTCCTTCTCCGTGGCCGACGTGAGTAAGATATTGAAAAGTGTTAACCCTCGCAAGGCTGCCGGCCCAGACGACATCCCTAGCTGCGTCCTCAGAGCATGCGCAGACCAGCTGGCTGGTGTGTTGACGGATATATTCAATCTCTCCCTATCCCAGTTTGCTTTCCCCACATGTTTCAAGATGGCCACAAGTGTTCCTGTACCCACCAAAAATTCTGAGATTTCCATCCCCAACTACAACATTTTCCGTCAAGATAGAACTACCAAATAGAACTACCTGGTCGTTCTTTAAAAGTAATTTCCTCACCACTGGTTCCAGGTCATCTACAAGACTCCCCCCCTTATCTGGAAATTTCCTCTCTTTACCAAATCATGAGAGCAAACCACAACACAAGTCAGAGTTAGTTACCAAAGTCCATCTTTAATTATATTTTTACATTTACATTACATTTAAGTCATTTAGCAGACGCTCTTATCCAGAGCGACTTACAAATTGGTGCATTCACCTTATGACATCCAGTGGGACAGTCACTTAACAATAGTGCATCTAAAACTTAAGGGGGGGGGGGGTGCGAGGGATTACTTATCCTATCCTAGGTATTCCTTAAAGAGGTGGGGTTTCAGGTGTCTCCGGAAGGTGGTGATTGACTCCGCTGTCCTGGCGTCGTGAGGGAGTTTGTTCCACCATTGGGGGGGCCAGGGCAGCGAACAGTTTTGACTGGGCTGAGCGGGAATGTAAATGTAACTGTACTTCCTCAGTGGTAGGGAGGCGAGCAGGCCAGAGGTGGATGAACGCAGTGCCCTTGTTTGGGTGTAGGGCCTGATCAGAGCCTGGAGGTACTGAGGTGCCGTTCCCCTCACAGCTCCGTAGGCAAGCACCATGGTCTTGTAGCGGATGCGAGCTTCAACTGGAAGCCAGTGGAGAGAACGGAGGAGCGGGGTGACGTGAGAGAACTTGGGAAGGTTGAACACCAGACGGGCTGCGGCGTTCTGGATGAGTTGAAGGGGTTTAATGGCACAGGCAGGGAGCCCAGCCAACAGCGAGTTGCAGTAATCCAGATGGGAGATGACAAGTGCCTGGATTAGGACCTGCGCCGCTTCCTGTGTGAGGCAGGGTCGTACTCTGCGGATGTTGTAGAGCATGAACCTACAGGAACGGGCCACCGCCTTGATGTTGGTTGAGAACGACAGGGTGTTGTCCAGGATCACGCCAAGGTTCTTGGCGCTCTGGGAGGAGGACACAATGGAGTTGTCAACCGTGATGGCGAGATCATGGAACGGGCAGTCCTTCCCCGGGAGGAAGAGCAGCTCCGTCTTGCCGAGGTTCAGCTTGAGGTGGTGATCCGTCATCCACACTGATATGTCTGCCAGACATGCAGAGATGCGATTCGCCACCTGGTCATCAGAAGGGGGAAAGGAGAAGATGAATTGTGTGTCGTCTGCATAGCAATGATAAGAGAGACCATGTGAGGTTATGACAGAGCCAAGTGACTTGGTGTATAGCGAGAATAGGAGAGGGCCAAGAACAGAGCCCTGGGGGACACCAGTGGTGAGAGCGCGTGGTGAGGAGACAGATTCTCGCCACGCCACCTGGTAGGAGCGACCTGTCAGGTAGGACGCAATCCAAGCGTGGGCCGCGCCGGAGATGCCCAACTCGGAGAGGGTGGAGAGGAGGATCTGATGGTTCACAGTATCGAAGGCAGCCGATAGATCTAGAAGGATGAGAGCAGAGGAGAGAGAGTTAGCTTTAGCAGTGCGGAGCGCCTCCGTGATACAGAGGAGAGCAGTCTCAGTTGAATGACTAGTCTTGAAACCTGACTGATTTGGATCAAGAAGGTCATTCAGAGAGAGATAGCGGGAGAGCTGGCCAAGGACGGCACGTTCAAGAGTTTTGGAGAGAAAAGAAAGAAGGGATACTGGTCTGTAATTGTTGACATCGGAGGGATCGAGTGTAGGTTTTTTCAGAAGGGGTGCAACTCTCGCTCTCTTGAAGACGGAAGGGACGTAGCCAGCGGTCAGGGATGAGTTGATGAGCGAGGTGAGGTAAGGGAGAAGGTCTCCGGAAATGGTCTGGAGAAGAGAGGAGGGGATAGGGTCAAGCGGGCAGGTTGTTGGGCGGCCGGCCGTCACAAGACGCGAGATTTCATCTGGAGAGAGAGGGAGAAAGAGGTCAGAGCACAGGGTAGGGCAGTGTGAGCAGAACCAGCGGTGTCGTTTGACTTAGCAAACGAGGATCGGATGTCGTCGACCTTCTTTTCAAAATGGTTGACGAAGTCATCTGCAGAGAGGGAGGAGGGGGGGGGGATTCAGGAGGGAGGAGAAGGTGGCAAAGAGCTTCCTAGGGTTAGAGGCAGATGCTTGGAATTTAGCGTGGTAGAAAGTGGCTTTAGCAGCAGACAGAGGAGGAAAATGTAGAGAGGAGGGAGTGAAAGGATGTCAGGTCCGCAGGGAGGCGAGTTTTCCTCCATTTCCGCTCGGCTGCCCGGAGCCCTGTTCTGTGAGCTCGCAATGAGTCATCGAGCCACGGAGCGGGAGGGGAGGACCGAGCCGGCCTGGAGGATAGGGGACATAGAGAGTCAAGGGATGCAGAGAGGGAAGAGAGGAGGGTTGAGGAGGCAGAATCAGGAGATAGGTGGGAGAAGGTTTGAGCGGAGGGAAGAGATGATAGGATGGAAGAGGAGAGAGTAGCGGGGGAGAGAGAGCGAAGGTTGGGACGGCGCGATACCATCCGAGTAGGGGCAGTGTGGGAGGTGTTGGATGAGAGCGAGAGGGAAAAGGATACAAGGCAGTGGTCGGAGACTTGGAGGGGAGTTGCAATGAGGTTAGTGGAAGAACAGCATCTAGTAAAGATGAGGTCGAGCGTATTGCCTGCCTTGTGAGTAGGGGGGAAGGTGAGAGGGTGAGGTCAAAAGAGGAGAGGAGTGGAAAGAAGGAGGCAGAGAGGAAAGAGTCAAAGGTAGACGTGGGGAGGTTAAAGTCGCCCAGAACTGTGAGAGGTGAGCCGTCCTCAGGAAAGGAGCTTATCAAGGCATCAAGCTCATTGATGAACTCTCCGAGGAACCTGGAGGGCGATAAATGATAAGGATGTTAAGCTTGAAAGGGCTAGTAACTGTGACAGCATGGAATTCAAAGGAGGCGATAGACAGATGGGTAAGGGGAGAAAGAGAGAATGACCACTTGGGAGAGATGAGGATCCCGGTGCCACCACCTCGCTGACCAGACGCTCTCGGGGTGTGCGAGAACACGTGGGCGGACGAAGAGAGAGCAGTAGGAGTAGCAGTGTTGTCTGTGGTGATCCATGTTTCCGTCAGTGCCAAGAAGTCGAGGGACTGGAGGGAGGCATAGGCTGAGATGAACTCTGCCTTGTTAACCGCAGATTGGCAGTTCCAGAGGCTACCGGAGACCTGGAACTCCACGTGGGTCGTGCGCGCTGGGACCACCAGAGTAGGGTGGCCGCGGCCACGCGGTGAGGAGCATTTGTATGGTCTCTATATGAGCTCTATCACAACCCTGTGACTCTCAGATCAATTCAGTGTCTATCAATGAATTATCTGAGAGCCCCCTCTACATTGCAAATGAGATCCTTTAATAGCAAAGATCCACCCCCCACCTAGACAACATGACAAACCACAGGTCTTAGGAACTTACACAAAGAAAATACTTTACTTCAGAGAGGAGTATCCCCTAGCCAGACAGAGTTGGCTATAAATTATCATTCAGTTTGGTCTCCTAAACAAAGCTCTTATTTCGTCCTTGGTACAAAATGGTACCAAGACATTACCCCCACCCTATGATATATATCAAATTGTCATATAGATACAACCAATTCTAAATACAACCAATCCTGGACAAACTCACTGAGAGGAGAGTGAGGCTATAGGTCAACAAAAGAGGGAGCATAGAATGATTCCAGACACTGCCCTCCTCCTCTCCCCGATGGGAAAAGTAGGGAGTGACTGGCACACAGACACAGTGGAGAAAAAGACATGTTTACACATGATGACACCTTGACCTCTCCCCTCTCTGCGGCCCAAACAACTTAGTCTTGACAGAGAACAGATAACTGCCAATGGCCACCACTATAGTACAACAAAATACATTCTTATGACAAATAACTCATAAGCATATGATGAATATAAAACATCTTACCAATGTTACCAACCAATTTTGATTATTCCCCAACACTGGTCACCATAGCAGCACCCACCTGTAGCACGCGCTCCAGCAGGTACAGTGGGGCAAAAAAGTATTTAGTCAGCCACCAATTGTGCAAGTTCTCCCACTTAAAAAGATGAGAGAGGCCTGTAATTTTCATCATAGATACACTTCAACTAATACGGCTGCGAGAATCCTGTCGAGAACCAAATTTTTTTATCATATTACTCCACTGCTAGCCTCCCTACACTGGCTTCCTGTCAAGACAAGGGCTGATTTCAAGGTTTTACTGCTAACCTACAAAGCATTACATGGGCTTGCTCCTACCTATCTCTCTGATTTGGTCCTGCCATACATACCTACACGTACGCTATGGTCACAAGACGCAGGCCTCCTAATTGTCCCTAGAATTTCTAAGCAAACAGCTGGAGGCAGGGCTTTCTCCTATAGAGCTCCATTTTATGGAATGGTCTGCCTACCCATGTGAGAGATGCAAACTTGGTCTCAACCTTTAAGTCTTTACTGAAGACTCATCTCTTCAGTGGGTCATATGATTGAGTGTAGTCTGGTCCAGGAGTGTGAAGGTGAACGGAAAGGCTCTGGAGCAACGAACCGCCCTAGCTGTCTCTGCCTGGCCGGTTCCCCTCTTTCCACTGGGATTCTCTGCCTCTAACCCTATTACAGGGTCTGAGTCACTGGCTTACTAGGGCTCTTTTATACCGTCCCTAGGAGGGGTGCGTCACTTGAGTGGGTTGAGTCACTGATGTGATCTTCCTGTCTGGGTTGGTGCCCCCCCTTGGGTTGTGCCGTGGCGGAGATCTTTGTGGGCTATACTCGGCCTTGTCTCAGGATGGTAAGTTGGTGGTTGAAGATATCCCACTAGTGGTGTGGGGGCTGTGCTTTGGCAAAGTGGGTGGGGTTTTATCTTTCCTGTTTGGCCCTGTCCGGGGGTGTCATCGGATGGGGCCACAGTTTCTCCTGACCCCTCCTGTCTCAGCCTCCAGTATTTATGCTGCAGTAGTTTATGTGTCGGGGGCTAGGGTCAGTTTGTTATATCTGGAGTACTTCTCCTGTCCTATCCGGTGTCCTGTAAGAATTTAAGTATGCTCTCTCTAATTCTCTCTTTCTCTCTTTCTTTCTTTCTTTCTCTCTCTTGGAGGACCTGAGCCCTAGGACCATGCCTCAGGACTACCTGACATGATGACTCCTTGCTGTCCCCAGTCCACCTGGTCGTGCTGCTGCTCCAGTTTCAACTGCTCTGCCTGTGATTATTATTATTTGACCATGCTGGTCATTTATGAATATTTGAACATCTTGGCCATGTTCTGTTATAATCTCCACCCGGCACAGCCAGAAGAGGACTGGCCACCCCACATAGCCTGGTTCCTCTCTAGGTTTCTTCCTAGGTTTTGGCCTTTCTAGGGAGTTTTTCCTAGCCACCGTGCTTCTACATCTGCATTGCTTGCTGTTTGGGGTTTTAGGCTGGGTTTCTGTACAGCACTTTGAGATATCAGCTGATGTACGAAGGGCTATATAAATACATTTGATTTTATTTGATTCAACTGTGACAGACAAAATTATTTAAAAAATCCAGAAAATCGCATTGTAGGATTTTTTATGAATTTGCAAATTATGGTGGAAAATAAGTATTTGGTCAATAACAAAAGTTTATCTCAATACTTTGTTATATACCATTTGTTGGCAATGACAGAGGTCAAACATTTTCTGTAAGTCTTCACAAGGTCCATTCTTCCATGCAGATCTCCTCTAGAGCAGCGATGTTTTGGGGCTGTTGCTGGGCAACACGGACTTTCAACTCCCTCCAAATATTTTCTATGGTGTTCAGATCTGGAGACTTGCTAGGCCACTCCAGAACCATGAAATGCTTCTTACGAAGCCACTCCTTCGTTGCCCGGGCGGTGTGTTTGGGATCATTGTCATTCTGAAAGACCCAGCCAAGTTTCATCTTCAATGCCCTTGCTGATGGAAGGAGGTTTTCACTCAAAATCTCACGATACATGGCCCCATTCATTCTTTCCTTTACACGGATCAGTCGTCCTGGTCCCTTTGCAGAAAAACAGCCCCAAAGCATGATGTTTCTACCCTCATGCTTCACAGTAGGCATGGTGTTCTTTGGATGCAACTCAGCATTCTTTGTCCTCCAAACACGACGAGTTGAGTTTTTACCTCTTCAAAGGGGGGGACACTCTTGACCCAAACTGCTACAGACCTATATCTATCCTACCCTGCCTGTCTAAGGTCTTCGAAATCCAAGTCAACAAACATATTACCAACCATTTTGAATCCCACCGCACCTTCTCCGCTATGCAATCTGGTTTCAGAGCTAGTCATGGGTGCACCTCAGCCACGCTCAAGGTCCTAAACGATATCTTAAACGCCATTGATAAGAAACAATACTGTGCAGCCGTATTCATTGACCTGGCCAAGGCTTTCGACTCTGTCAATCACCACATCCTCATCGGCAGACTCGATAGCCTTGGTTTCTCAAATGGTTGCCTCGCCTGGTTCACCAACTACTTCTCTGATAGTGTGTCAAATCGGAGTGCCTGTTGTCCGGGCCTCTGGCAGTGTCTATGGGGGTGCCACAAGGGGAGTTGTATGGTATTGAAGCTCGTCTGGAGGGGTGCCACAGTGTTCAATTATTGGGCCGACTCTTCTCTGTATACATCAATGATGTCACTCTTGCTGCTGGTGAGTCTCTGATCCACCTCTACGCAGACAACACCATTCTGTATATTTCTGGTCCTTCTTTGGACACTGTGTTAACAACCCTCCAGACGAGCTTCAATGCCATACAACTCACCTTCCGTGGCCTCAAACTGCTCTTAAATGCAAGTAAAACTAAATGCATGCTCTTCAACCGGTCGCTGCATGCACCTGCCCGCCTGTCCAGCATCACTATTCTGGACGGCTCTGACTTAGAATATGTGGACAACTACAAATACCTAGGTGTCTGGTTAGACTGTAAACTCTCCCTCCAGACTCATATCAAACATCTCCAATCCAAAGTTAAATCTAGAATTGGCTTCCTATTTCTCAACAAAGCATCGTTCACTCATGCTGCCAAACACACCCTCGTAAAACTGACCATCCTACCAATCCTCGACTTCGGCGATGTCATTTACAAAATAGCCTCCAATACCCTACTCAATAAATTGGATGCAGTCTATCACAGTGCCATCCGTTTTGTCACCAAAGCCCCATATACTACCCACCACTGCGACCTGTACGCTCTCGTTGGCTGGCCCTCACTTCATACTCGTCGCTAAACCCACTAGCTCCAGGTCATCTACGAGACCCTGCTAGGTAAAGTCCCCCCTTATCTCAGCTCGCTGGTCACCATAGCAGCACCCACCTGTAGCACGCGCTTCAGCAGGTATATCTCTCTGGTCACCCCCAAATCCAATTCTTCCTTTGGCCGCCTCTCCTTCCAGTTGTCTGCTGCCAATGACCGGAACGAACTACAAAAATCTCTGAAACTGGAAACACATCTCCCTCACTAGCTTTAAGCACCAGCTGTCAGAGTAGCTCACAGATGACTGCACCTGTACATAGCCCATCTATAATTTAGCCCAAACAACTACCCCTTCCCCTACTGTATTTATTTATTTTGCTCCTTTGCACCCCATTATTTCTCTCTACTTTGCACTTTCTTCCACTGCAAATCTACCATTCCAGTGTTTACCTTGCTATATTGTATTTCCTCCGCCACCATGGCCTTTTTTTTGCCATTACCTCCCTTATCTCTTCTCATTTGCTCACATTGTATATAGACTGATTTTTTCTACTGTATGTGTGTTTTACTCCATGTGTAACTCTGTGTTGTTGTATGTGTCGAACTGCTTTGCTTTATCTTGGCCAGGTCGTAATTGTAAATGAGAACTTGTTCTCAACTTGCCTACCTGGTTAAATAAAGGTGGAATAAAAACAAAATTGTCAATGGGCCGCACGGTGAATTCTCGGCGATTCTGGGACAATGTGTGCACTCCTTCAAGGAGTTAATGGAAGTCAATTGGGTGTTATTTTAATCTTTCTCCATTTATTGGCCATTAAAATGTCCATCTCCTAATGTCTTCAAGTATTTCTCAATAGTCTGAGTGAATAATAATCTGGGCAACCCAGAACCACATTTTATGCAATGTGGTTCTGGTGGGGGAGGTTATTTGGCATAGCGGGTTGTGAAACCAGTGGATTTCTCTTTGGTATTATACAAAGGGTGGTTCTAATCCTGAATACTGATTGGTTAAAACCGCATTCCAGCCGGTGACTATTCCACAAATTACCACCGGCTAAATCTATGACCTTAAAATGCCTGTTTCTCTGTTCCACCTGACTGTGCAATCCACTGTCTCATCAGCCCAGCCAGGCAATTGATAAACTTGATCTCCACTATAAAAAGCATCTAGACATTATGTAACATTTCTTTTAGACTAAAATGTTTTCAACAGCGTAGATTTGTATATACCTCGAACTCCAACTGTCCTTTAGAAATGAATGAGTCGGGATGAGACAGACATGTAAGGCAGCGTTTCTCTGCCAGTCGAAATCATGAATTAGCTGGCATAATTTTTATGGATATATACAAAGAAATGTCAATTGATAAAAGGTCAAACGAATTTTAGCTAGTTTGCAGTATTTCCAGCTTCAGTTTGAAGTGATTGTGTAAGCTGTGTTGTTGGCTAGCTCCTCTGAACAACAGTGTCCTGACGAGAGGGCACATTTTCTAAACCAGGCAATATCGCTCATCATTAACTCATTGTTATTGATGTATGCAAATCTATGTCACTAGAAAACAGATTAAACAAACGCAAATGGATCTACTTTGCTGTTATTCTGGCTGCACTGTTGGACGTGACTAAGTTAGCCATAGTTGGCTAGCTAGCAAGCAAGGGAAAAGAACATTTAGAACAATGACTGGGTCGTGTCTCTGGTAGCGACCCTACATTTGTTTCAGGACTATATCTTGTGAAAGGATGAAATAGTATGAATAAATTAAAATTATTTCGTTTTTTAATGAAAATATGTCAATCATTATTTGAGTATGTTGGTAACCCCTTGTATGAAATGGATAATGCCCTCGAAGTCGGTGTTTGGAGGATATATTGACTTCGTCTCGGGCCTAACAACACCCGTCTCAAAATATCCTCCAAACACTGGCTTCTCGGGCATTATCACTTAATTAGACAAATTTAACGCAGCCTCTGCCAAGTCTTTGAGCCTTCCGATATTCAAAGGGTGCCAGACAGATGCGTTCAGTTTGGTTCAACGTTTGCGAGGTTTCGTGACAGTTTGTACTGAACAACACGTTACCCCGAAGCGGTACGTACTGTTCTTAAACAGCCTTGGAGCTACACTTGCTTCTGTTTGGTGGGAGCAGCGAGGTGTGGTCTGATCAATATGGGTGTGACCACTCGAAATCCCAAAACTCATGCAGCACTTCGAGCTGCATTCGGGAGCGGCAATTATCCTGTGGTGTTGCAGTGTGTGTGTTCGAGCCGGTAGGCTAACGAAGCCGGCTGTAGACGAAAAACAAAAACAATAAAGGAGATGGTTGATCTCTCTGCATTGTGCTATTCTGCCAGGTCGCAGTTGTAAATGAGAACTTGTTCTCAACTGACCTACCTGGTTAAATAAAGGTGTTCTCAACTGACCTACCTGGTTAAATAAAGGTGAAATAAAAACATTAAATACAAAATTCTGCTTGCTGGAGTTGAGTCAAAATCAGGCCCAAAAGCGCTAGATATGCAAACAAACTGTTTTAAACTGTGACTCGAACCAGAATTAATTGTATTGGGACAGTTGCATATTTAACTTGTGAGAGTAGTGTAATGGCCAACAATGCATACTCACTGCAGTTGAGTTCCTCAGTGTGGAGTACAGTCAGATGCTGTCCTCTGGTGGCCAGTTACAAATATACCCCACACTGTTGCCCTTGGTGACTCTTTACAGTCTTCCTGTTTGCTACAGATACTGCACTGGAGGTGGCGCCAGTGAGCTTCAGGGCAACCATTTATCAGAGTGGGTGCGGGGGTTTACTGAGACACACACAGGTCTGTGTGCCATACATACACATACACAGCGATGCAGTAAAGTAAGCAGAGCTGAGCAGAAGCAGTTATGGAGTTGCGAGCTGAACTGCTGAAGTCCATCTGGTATGCTTTCACCTCTCTGGACGTGGAGAAGAGTGGGAAGGTGTCCAAGTCCCAGCTAAAGGTGAGAGGTCAGGGTTCAAGTCGGGGGGCAGTATAGGGGTCAAAGAGCAGGGAGGATGGGATTGATTTTCTTCAGTGTCTTTCTGTCCTTCAAATGTGTTGGTTTGTGTGCTATTGATGTTTTTACACAACTGTTTTTGTTAATCTTTTCAGCATATTTTCCTTGTTTTTAGGAAAATTATATTTTTATGTAATTGGCATCAGAACTTGTTTTATTTGTTTATTTATTGATCTCGTCAGATCAACCCCATTAGATGAGACACTTTATTTTCAAGATCTGATCTCTTTCCTGTTAGCTCAATGCGTGGGTGTGATATGTCCTTTAGCATGAGCTACACAGCACTGTATACTGATTGGTGTCTTAGATAATGTTATTGCTTGATCAAACACCTTCTATTGGAATTTGATCACATTCGTAATTAATTTAATCATTATACAGCCCTAGTTTTGTAATGTAAATGTAAATGTAAATGTTTTGACGTTTGGCCGCCCTCCTCAAGTCTAGAATAACAAACACATGACTGTAACTGGGTTAATTTCTGGGATTATGTATGGGCCAGACTATGGAGAAACAATCATCAATAATCTGCTATGGCGATAGGCCTATCTCTATGTTCAGAGGCAGACCCTCTATGAGGCCCCTCATGATTCTGGGGGGCTGGTGGTGTGTTATTGCACTGGTGTTTGGGTGAATACGTGTGTGCTGTATTGTCATGTGTTATGGGTCAGTGATGTTGTGTTGCTTTGTGTGTGGGATCAGGCATTGTGATGTTTCTAATCCCAGTCACACTGAGGGGCTTGGGCTCTGTGTCCCAGCCGTTGCTATAACGACATTGTCAAATAGTCCCTGTGTCTTGCCACCTCCATCTCCTTGCTCTAAGACTACAGGCTCCAAAACTGGAATTATGGAAGTTGAAATTGACATTTCTGCTGGCATAACATTTTTGAGATTTTATTAAATAAAAAAATACATTTACTTCTGTCTGTCTGTCTCTCCATGTCTTGTAGGTTTTGTCTTTTAACCTGTATCCTGTATTGATGAGATTTAAGTTTAATCTCATAACCTGTATCCTGTATTGATGAGATTTATGTTTAATCTCATAACCTGTATCCTGTATTGATGAGATTTATGCTTAATCTCATAACCTGTATCCTGTATTGATGAGATTTATGTTTAATCTCATAACCTGTACTCTGTGTTGATGAGTTGTAGGTTTTGTCTCATAACCTGTACTCTGTGTTGATGAGTTGTAGGTTTTGTCTCATAACCTGTACTCTGTGTTGATGAGTTGTAGGTTTTGTCTCATAACCTGTACTCTGTGTTGATGAGTTGTAGGTTTTGTCTCATAACCTGTACTCTGTGTTGATGAGGTAGGTGTTGTCTCATAACCTGTACACTGCGCTGAACATCCCCCACGACCCTGTGGCTCTAGAGGTCCACTTCAGAGATGATGATGATGGGCCGGTGTCCAACCAGGGGTACATGCCCTACCTCAACAAATTTATACTGGACAAGGTACTGTACACACACACACACAGACACAGAGATGATGATGACAACACACACCTCACACACACACACACACACACACACACACACACACACACACACACACACACACACACACACACACACACACACACACACACACACACACACACACACACACACACACACACACACACACACACACACACACACACACACACTTGACATCCTCTCTTTCTGACCCCAGGTGGTTGAGGGCACATTTGATAAGGAGAATGTAGATGTGTTCTGCTGGACTCTCTGTGCCAAAAAGAACTACCGGCCTAAAGATGGCATGGGTGTTCTGCTTGATAAAGACGCCTTCCATCTCTGGTGCATCTTCAACTTCCTGTCTGAAGACAAGTATCCACTGGTCCTGGCCCCAGAGGAGGTAAGTTCTTAGCCCTGGGCGTATAATCCAAAATCATTTTCCTCTTTTCTTCCTTACGTTCATCAACCTTTCTTGCAATAATGTCAATGGGAGATTCTGTCTCAAGTTCAGATTTGTCCCATTATGTGTCCCATTCATTCCATGTGGCCCCTCTCAGGTGGAATACCTCCTGAAGAAGATCTGCTTAGCCATGAGTGTGGAGCTTAGCTGTGTGGACATGGAGGATTTCATATCCCAGGAGCCTGTGCAGCTGAGCGGCATCACAGTGTGGGCCTTCCTGGACTTTGTCAACACCGGGAGGCTGACCAGAGGCGTGGAGAATGACTCTGTCACCATGGCGATAGACAAGGTCTACCAGGAGATAGTGGGCAATATCATAAAAGAGGTGCTTTTAACATAAAGATTATTAGAAATGTTTGTGTTGGTGTGCATGTAATATGCATGTAATAAACGTATAAAGTATAACAGTATTTATATAAGTAGGCATGTGTAACTTTGTGTGGGTGTATGTAACCGTCCTCAGGGGTATCTGTGGAAGAAGGGTCACTTGCGGAGGAACTGGAACGAGCGCTGGTTCTCTCTCTGGCCCAGTACTCTGCATTACTACGTCAGTGAGGACCGCAAGGAGTGTAAAGGCTGTATCGAGCTGGACCACAACTGTTGTGTGGAGGTACACAACGCTGGATTATGTAGAATAGAAGGCACAGCTGAGCTGAGACATTTGTTCAGAGAGCAAGGCTTCATGGTAGCATGTATAGAATGAATATGACCCCATTCTTTATAACAATAAGAATGTTGGAGTGTGCAAGTTGTTGTTGTTATGATGGTTATTTTCTGCAGTGTTGTGGTTGCACTGACAGGTGCTACCAGAGAAGGAGGGGAAGAGGTGTATGTTCTGTGTGAAGACGCTAACTAAGACCTACGAGATGAGCGCCCCCGACACCAAGCAGAGACAGGAGTGGACCACAGGTCAGAGATTATACTCTCTACTGTACACTACACACACACTGTATTTTTAAAGCCACAAGAACATTTAGGGGTAGATTTTGGGCAATATCTAGTAGCCAGGGTGATATTCTACTAGCCAACGGTTGTAAAATCTATGCCATGCAATATTTGATTAAACTAGGGTAGTTTATTAATAATAATAATAATAAATGACATTTACAGACATAAATCATAAAGCTCTTTTGGCACATATTCTACTAGCCCAGTCTAAAAATACTAGCCCAAGCTGAACTTTGTTCCTGCAGCGATCCAGACAGCGATCCGTCTGTGTGTAGAGGGGAAGAACTCCCTGCATAAGGACCTGAAGCTGCGACGCAGAGAGCTAAGGGAGGAGAGGGAGAGGAGGCGCACCACCAAGGAGGAGGAGCTACAACGTCTGTGCCTCCTCCAGGGGGAGAAGGAGAGCAAGCTGGCCGAGCTGGAGCTCCTACAGGTAGGGGGGGGGGGTGTGAGAGAGAGATCGAGACCGGGAAAGAGAGAGATTACTATGAAGAAAACAGAACTTTGGATAGCTATGTGACAAAAGCATCACAATAACCTCTGTTATATTTGTTGGTATCATCGGTGTGCAGGAGGCGCAGAGGCACTCTCAGGCAGCACTGCTGCAGGAGGAACAGAGGAGGAGACAGAAACATGAGGAGCTGCAGAGAACCCTGCAGGACCAGCTACAGCAGGCTGAAGAGGTGAGAAGCTAAGGAGATGAGGAGGAAGAGATTAGCTGGGTAAGGAAAGAAGTTAGAGGTAAGAGGAGGAAGGAGAAGAGAAGGTGAGAAGGATAAGTAGAGGAGAAGGAAGGTGTGAGACAATGAGAAGAAGGACCCAACATACATGTCTAACTCAAAGATCTTTAAGGATTTAACTGTGGCTTTGTCCTGGTTTAAGCGTGTGTTTGTCGTGGGCCAGGAGCGGGACAACATGCAGGCGGAGATGGCCCTGAAGGATGCGGAGACGGACCGCCAGAGGAAGAGGATCAGGGAGCTGGAGGAGATGCAGCTTCGCCTGGAGGAGGCCCTGCACCAGGAGATTAGAGCTAGACAGAATGAGGAGGCCTACCGCCTCGCACAGGCCAGGTAACACACACACACATACACGTATACTGTATGTACTGTATACACACACGCACGCACGCACAAACACACACGCACACACAAGTACACACAGGTAGCAAACGTCATGGAAAAGGACTATATACTATCTTACACCCCCTGACACTTACATGTCTTCTGTAAATGTCTTACACTTCTTAGTGCTCACTCTGTGCTCACAGTTTCCTGTCATTTCAGTCTGTTACCGCAAAGTCACACAAAAAAACGAAGGTAGGGGGACGTTTCACATTGGAATTGATGGCCTTGACCTGCTAGCTACAGTGTGTGCTTCATTTAGTGAAATCTGCAAACCACAATTTTGTCTTTTTAAAGATAAGTTAACCCAAATCAAAAACTAGCCAAACCAAAATGAACACTGGTATTAATCTGAAGTTGTACCTCAGTTTATCTAAAATGCAAGGAACCCTCCGTCATACACACACACACAGCTGTGTTTGTCGGTAGACGTGTTTGCTCTCAGAGAAACACCAACGATTTCCTGTTATCTCTGCTCATTACTTGTGGTTTGTCTGCTTTCTCAGGAACTGAACATCTTAAGGTGTTTTTTTCTTTTTTTGACCCCTAGGAGAGCTCAGCTTTAGTTTTTCCATAACCCTCCTCTCTGGTTTGTCCCTTCGTTATGACATTGTCATAATTGTGCTCTCTGACTGGTACCTTGATAATGACATTGTCATAACCGTGTTCTCTGATTCATCCCCATAAGCGTGTTGTCTTATTGGTCCCTTCATAATGACATGGTCATAACTCTTCTCTCTGATTAGTTTATCATAATGACATCATCATAACACTTCTCTCTGATTGGTCCTTCAAAATGACATCTTCATAACCCTGCTCTCTGATTGGTCCCTTCATAATGTCAACAACACATACAATAAGGAAATCAGGACACCAACAGAAGTTTTAGAATAGAGTACACAATAAGTGGGCATCCCTAATCTGTAACTGTAACATTATTAACATTGGTCCAACCAACTACTTTTAGAGCTCCAACAAGGCTTGAAGTGTAGTGTGATTAGAACCCTGCATAAGGGTTGTCTCCTTCTCTCTCTTCACCACCAGTCTGCTGGTGGAGGAGGAGGAGAAGATGAAGGTCCTGCTGGCCCTCCAAGAGGAACAGGAGCAGTACATCCTGAAGACCCAGAGAGAGAAGCAGGAGCTCAGGCAGGAGATGGTAACCAAGTCCCAGGCTTTAGAAGAGGCCCAACACCAGCTGGAGAAGGTTCGGGCCAACCGGCACAGAATGGACCATGACATTGAAGTGAGTCCAAAATAATCAGTATCGGACCCTAGATCTTCTGCTAAATACAAATTTGGGAACTACTTTGCATAAATTTATAGCTATTCGACAGCTACTCTACTATACTACTCAATTTACACACTTGCCCCCTTCCCCCCCTTCCCCATTACATATGGATATATTATACTATAAATTGTGCCTTTCTGTATTTTAATTATGCTAACATCTTTATTCTATTCTACTGCCTTTTACTTTATTTTCATATTATTATTTTTCACTATTTCTTATCGTTGTTGCATTGTCGAGAAGGAACCTGCAAGTAAGCAGTTCGTTAGACAAGGTATACCATATGTATCCGGTACATACAACTAATACAACTTGAAACTACTTATCAAGAAATTATATTCCGGTTAACTACCTTTGCTGCCCCGTTTCTGTGTGATCGGGAATGAATGGGAATGAGCATAATGTGGACGGCTCAGGATCTTAGACTACTGGTCAAAGATTCAGAACACCTACTCATTCAAGGGTTTTTATTTATTTTTACTTTTTTCTACATTGTAGAAAAACACTGAAGACATCAAAACTATGAAATAACATATTGAATAATGTAGTAACCAAAAAAGTGTTTGTCAAATCAAAATATATTTTATATTTGAGATTCTTCAAATAGCCACCCTTTGCCTTGATTACAGCTTTGCGTACTCTTGGCATTCTCTCAACCAACTTCATGAGGTAGTCACCTGGTATGCATTTCAATTAACAGGTGTGCCTTGTTAAAAGTTAAATTGTTGAATTTCTTCCCTCCTTTATGCGTTTGAGCCAATCAGTTGTGTTGTGACAATTTGGGGGGGTATACAGAAGATAGCCCTATTTGGTAAAAGACCAAGTCCATATTATGGCCAGAACAGCTCAAATAAGCAAAGAGAAACAACAGTACATCATTACTTTAAGACATGAAGGTCAGTCAATATGGAACATTTCAAGAACTTTGAAAGTTTTTTCAAGTGCAGTCGCAAAAACCATCAAGTGCTATGATGAAACTGGCTCTCATGAGGACCGCCACAAAAATGGAAGACCCAAAGTTACCACTGCTGCAGTTCATTAGCGTTACCAGTCTCAGAAATTGCAGCCCAAATAAATGCTACGACATCAACTGTTCAGAGGAGACTGTGTGAATCAGGCCTTCATGGTGAATTGCTGCAAAGAAACCACTACTAAAGGAAGAAGAGACTTGCTTGGGCCAAGAAACACAAGCAATGACATTAGACCAGTGGAAATCTGTCCTTTGATTTTGAGTCCAAATTGGAGATTTTTGGTTCCAACCGCTGTGTTTTTGTGAGACGCGGTGTTGGTGAACGGATGATCTCCTCATGTGTATTTCCCACCGTAAAGCATGGAGGAGGAGGTGTGATGGTGTGGGGGTGCTTTGCTGTTGACACTGTCTGTGATTTATTTTGAATTCAAGAGACATTTAACCAACATGGCTACCATAGCATTCTGCAGCGATACGCCATCTCATCTGGTTTGCGCTTAGTGGGACTATCATTTATTTTTTAACAGGACAATGACCCAACACACCTCCAGGCTGTGTAAGGGCTATTTGACCAAGAAGTAGAGTGATGGAGTGCTGCATTTAGATGACCTGGCCTCCACAATCCCCCGACCTCAACCAAATTGAGATGGTTTGGGATGAGTCGGACCGCAGAGTGAAGGAAAAGCAGCCAACAAGTTCTCAGCATATATGGGAACTCCTTCAAGACTGTTGGAAAAGCATTCCAGGTGAAGCTGGTTGAGAGAATGCCAAGAGTGTACAAAGCTGTCTTCAAGGCAAAGGGTGGCTATTTGAAGAATCTAAACTATAAAATATATATATTTTTTAACACTTTTTTGGTTACTACAAGATACCATATGTGTTATTTCATAGTTCTACAATGTAGTAAATAGTAAAAATAAAGAAAAACCCTTGAATGAGTAGGTGTTCTAAAACTTTTGACCGGTAGTGTAGTTCGATGTTATGCAGTACTTTCCCCCACTATGATGACTATTTAGTAGTTCCTGTATGTGTGTCAGTGTGCACGCTATGTTTTGTCCTTCTTGTCCGATAAACATCTCAAAATGAAGCACAGTGGCCTCTGGATTCAGCATAAAACACAATAATGTATTAATTGACTCCCCCACTGTCTCCGCTTTCACTTCATCTCTCATTTTCTTCCCCTTCACCCTTTCACATTCTTTTTCTCACAACCTCTCATCCCCCTTCCTCTCCATGGTCTCCCTCAGACTGCTCAGAGGAAGCTGCGGCAGGCCAGCACTAGTGTCAAACACTGGAATGTCCAGATGAACAGACTGATGCATCCTATTGGACCGGGAGGTGAGCTGAGTTGTGAGGGAAGTATTATGGTGTGTAAAGCTAAGTGTGAACGGGTGCCTCTGTCAAACTCATTGTCCTTCCTGCATTCTCTTTCTTGCTTTCGCTCTGATTCTCTCCTCCCCTCCCTCTCTCTATCCCAGAGAGAAGACTCTCACTTGGAGGCTCAGGGGATCCGGTTGTGCGTGGGCCCTCCTTACGAGACTCAAGCCTACACCTGTACCATCAGAGGAGGGAGGGAGAGAGGGAGAAGGAGAGGGAGAGAGAGAATGAGCAGGAGAACATAGAGGAGAAGAAGTGTGAGGAGAGTGTGAGCATCATAGGGAGAGAGGAGAGGCGTCTGTCTCAAGCCTCCAATGGGGACATGGACTGTGCCTGAGGCCCAACACCCCTAAGTTAATATAAATACATACTACTGGGATTGTACTATCAGATCATTTGATATCACCTTTTGTTTACGTAAGAGGATGTATTTTTATGTGAGTATTTTCACCTTTCTTTTCTCTCTCTCCCCATCCTTACTTGGTCAATTACTATGACGGTAATAATATTAGCAAAATAATGCTAATATTCTTGGTGCTTTCATGGCAGGAAAGTCTTCAAATTTGAACCATAAATGTGTTTATTCTGTAAACTCTTTTTAATTGTAATTGAAAACCAAAGCTCATTAACAAAAACAGCACTGGACAACTTGGCTGAGGATTGTTTTTGACATGTGGGATGAAGAGTTTCAAATGGAAATAAATGATGTATAATGATTTGTAATATTCATGTGTAAACATACTGAATTGTAATTGGATGCATTTTACCGCTATATCATACTGTGCTATGATTGGTTAAGACCACCCAAATGGTTAGGTCATGGTCAGTTTGATCCTGGTTGGCGATATGTGAACATGCCAGTTATAGCTAGCTAATAAAGAGCTACGTTAAGAAATATCCTGTAGTACTGCATTTGATTATTTTGTACAAAGTGTGCAAAACAAGACATGGTGTCAGAGTAAAAGATCTTACAAGATGGATTCTTCTGGAGTTCTTTCACCTCGAATAGACTGGGATTCTACACACTTACCCGACGCATGGCGTAAGTACAAACAGCATGTGGAGCTAATGTTCACGGGTCCTCTGAAGGATAAAGGAGAAGAGGAAAAGTGCAGCTACTTGCTCCTCTGGATCGGTGAAAAAGGGAGAGATATTTACAACACATGGACACTTACCGAGGCTACTACGATCGTTTTGAAGCATACGTTGTGCCGAAGACCAATACGATTTTCGCTAGGTACAAATTCCATGAGAAAGTACAGGGAGCTAGCGAGTCTTTTGAACAGTTTGTGACAGAGCTGTGTCTGCTTGTGAAAGACTGTGATTATGCAAACAAGGATGAGATGGTCAGGGACCGTATTGTATTTGGAATACACTCACCGTGAGTGAGAGAGAAACTTTTGAATGTTGGGTCTTGTTAAGGGTTGCGTCAATTCGAATCTGGTATCAGAACAAATCAAATCAAATCAAATCAAATTTTATTTGTCACATACACATGGTTAGCAGATGTTAATGCGAGTGTAGCGAAATGCTTGTGCTTCTAGTTCCGACAATGCAGTGATAACCAACAAGTAATCTAACTAACAATTCCAAAACTACTGTCTTATACACAGTGTAAGGGGATAAGGAATATGTACATAAGGATATATGAATGAGTGATGGTACAGAGCAGCATACAGTAGATGGTATCGAGTACAGTATATACATATGAGATGAGTGTGTAGACAAAGTAAACAAAGTGGCATAGTTAAAGTGGCTAGTGATACATGTATTACATAAGGATGCAGTCGATGATGTAGAGTACAGTATATACATATGCATATGAGATGAATAATGTAGGGTAAGTAACATTATATAAGGTAGCATTGTTTAAAGTGGCTAGTGATATATTTACATAATTTCCCATCAATTCCCATTATTAAAGTGGCTGGAGTTGGGTCAGTGTCAATGATAGTGTGTTGGCAGCAGCCACTCAATGTTAGTGGTGGCTGTTTAACAGTCTGATGGCCTTGAGATAGAAGCTGTTTTTCAGTCTCTCGGTCCCAGCTTTGATGCACCTGTACTGACCTCGCCTTCTGGATGATAGCGGGGTGAACAGGCAGTGGTTCGGGTGGTTGATTTCCTTGTTGATCTTTATGGCCTTCCTGTAACATCGGGTGGTGTAGGTGTCCTGGAGGGCAGGTAGTTTGCCCCCAGTGATGCGTTGTGCAGTCCTCACTACCCTCTGGAGAGCCTTACGGTTGAGGGCGGAGCAGTTGCCGTACCAGGCGGTGATACAGCCCGCCAGGATGCTCTCGATTGTGCATCTGTAGAAGTTTGTGAGTGCTTTTGGTGACAAGCCGAATTTCTTCAGCCTCCTGAGGTTGAAGAGGCGCTGCTGCGCCTTCTTCACGACGCTGTCAGTGTGAGTGGACCAATTCAGTTTGTCTGTGATGTGTATGCCGAGGAACTTAAAACTAGCTACCCTCTCCACTACTGTTCCATCGATGTGGATAGGGGGGTGTTCCCTCTGCTGTTTCCTGAAGTCCACAATCATCTCCTTAGTTTTGTTGACGTTGAGTGTGAGGTTATTTTCCTGACACCACACTCCAAGGGCCCTCACCTCCTCCCTGTAGGCCGTCTCGTCGTTGTTGGTAATCAAGCCTACCACTGTTGTGTCGTCCGCAAACTTGATGATTGAGTTGGAGGCGTGCGTGGCCACGCAGTCGTGGGTGAACAGGGAGTACAGGAGAGGGCTCAGAACGCACCCTTGTGGGGCCCCGTGTTGAGGATCAGCGGGGAGGAGATGTTGTTGCCTACCCTCACCAGGAGTATGACACTGATTGTATACTATGTACTTTTTATTAGCTAACTTATAAGCAATAGGTGGTAAATGCGGATTTCGTATATACGGGCTCTCTGTCACACCTCGCAGGGCAAACAGAGAACTGACTTGTTCCTGACAAAGTTATTATAATATACTCTGACAGAAGTTGTTCCTGCTTCCGAGCCAGCCTGTCAGAGTAGAGACTGGGCGTGGTTTAAACTCACTCAGCCTATCGTTGATTGTTGGCACACAAACTGTTCCCAGCCCCTAGGCGATTCAGCGGTCAGGCGTTGTAGCTGTGTAGAATATCTATGCGCTCATACTCTCGATACAGTTATCACACACCTGGCTCCTGTTAGTTCTAAGTTTAAGTTCTAACAAAAGACAGTCTGTTTGCTACACTACGCTCTATATGTGTCCCCCATAACTCATGATAACTGCCTACACCCAAGGTTAGCCATTTTCCACTAATGTTACTTCTAACACACACAGACACCCTCATGATAGGCCAAGCATATTTTCAACCCTCGCAGTCTGAGGTAACGCTGGACAAAGCTATCGACATAGCCAGATCTCATGAGCTAGCACAGGCTCAGATGAAAACCATTTCATGCGGCAGCAGGAGTGCATCACGTGAACAAGCAGTGCACACAGTCAGGCAGACATCAAAGCACACCTCCTGTGCACAGAGAGCGTGTTTTTAGAACGGAGAGAGACATAACTCCAAAACAGAGCAACACAGACTCAAAACGCCCCAAAACATGTGGATATTGTGAATGGCGAACAAGGAAATTGCCCAGCGAAAGGCAAACAATGTACTAAATGTGGAAAATGGAATCACTTTGCAAAAGTGTGCAGAGCTTACCGTGGAAAAACAGTACACACAGTGAGTGAAGATGAAAGGCTAGCCTCCGGTCCTGCTGTCACTGTTAGTGAGTCGTCCTCACCTGCTGTGTCCTCAAACACGTTTGACATTAGTAGGCAGATTGCCTTAGTACCTTTGTTCAGAGAGTCGGAGGTTGACTCCTATTTTTGTGTATTTGAGCGTATAGCCGTAGCATTGAAATGGCCTGAAGACATATGGTGCCTATTGCTTCAGTGTAAATTAACTGGTAAAGCCCAAGAGGTTTTGTCAGCGCTACCTCTGGAGGACAGTTTGAATTATGAAGTGGTCAAAGCTACTGTTCTTCGTGCCTATGAGCTTGTGCCTGAGGCATACCGACAGAGATTTAGGTCTCATAGAAAGTCTTCTAGTAAGACTTATGTGGAATTTGCTGGAGACAAGGGAAATCTCTTTGATAAATGGCATTCTGCTAGTAAGGTAACTGATTTCAACTCTCTCCGGGAGTTAATCTTGTTGGAATAGTTTAAAAATTGCTTACCCGAACGCATTGTAGTTTACCTAAACGAACAGAAAGTATCCTCCCTGGCAGAAGTGTCTGTGTTGGCAGACGAGTTTGTGTTGACGCACAAGAGTGTATTTTATTTTGAAACTAGCCCGGCCAGAGCTCCTGTGCTACCACCGAAGCATACTCCTGGGCTACAATATCCGGACCCACGACCGGTCTATCGATGTCACCGCATGAAGAGGAATAAACAGACTCACCCCATCGCGACGTCCCCCAAAGGCTAACTTTCTAGCCCTTCCTATCTCCTTGCTTGCTAATTCGGCCTGCTAACTCCTAGCTTGTTTAGCCCCGGTCCGCTAACTGTTAGCTTGTTAGCACAGGCCTGCTAACCGTCCTGAATCGCCGCGTCCCAAACACTCACTGGACCCATATTTACTTTCTATCTCTTTTTGATTTTTAATTTGTTTATACCTTCCGGTAACCTGCCTCACCCAATGTGATACGGAATCGCTATTATTTTTACTTTTTAGAACACACTCAAGAACCTCCAGAAGCTAACCAGCTAACTAGCTACAAGCTATTTAGTCATTGTTAGCCACTGCTAGCGGCTTTTACCTTTTACCTTCTGAACAGCCAGACAGTTTTTTAAACCTGGATAACACTCGCCAGTCCAGCTTCCCTGCCCCATCCACCGCTCCCCCCTGGACACTGATCACTTGGCTACATAGCTGATGCATGCTGGACTGTCCATTAATCACGATACTCCATTCTGCTTGTTTATGTTTTATCTGTCGCACTCAGGCTCTGTGTGTAGTTAATCCGACCCTCCCTGCCTAGTCAACGCCATTTTACCTGCTGTTGTTGTGGTAGCTGATTAGCTGTTGTTGTCTCACCTACTGTTTTAGCTACTGTTTTAGCTAGCTCTCCCAATTCAACACCTGTGATTACTGTATGCCTCGCTGTATGTCTCTCTCAAATGTCAATATGCCTTGTATACTGTTGCTCAGGTTAGTTATCATTGTTTTAGTTTACAATGGAGCCCCTAGTTCCACTATTCATACCCCTGATACCTCCTTTGTCCCACCTCCCACACATACGGTGACCTCACCCATTACCACCAGCATGTCCAGAGATACAACCTCTCTCATCATCACCCAGTGCCTAGGCTTACCTCCGCTGTACCCGCACCCCACCATACCCCTGTCTGCGCATTATGCCCTGAATATATTCTACCATGCCTAGAAATCTGCTCCTTTTATTCTCTGTCCCCAACGCTCTAGGCGACCAGTTTTGATAGCCTTTAGCCGCACCCTCATACAGTCAAAACTGTTCCTCCTCTGTTCCAGGACGGGTGATGAAACCCCACCTCTTTGGAGGTAAATCCAGGTCCTGCATGTCCCCAGGCACCCTCATTTGTTGACTTCTGTGATTGAAAAAGCCTTGGTTTCATGTATGTCAACATCAGAAGCCTCCTCCCTAAGTTTGTTTTATTCACTGCTTTAGCACACTCTGCTAACCCTGATGTCCTTGCCGTGTCTGAATCCTGGCTCAGGAAGGCCACCAAAAATTCTGAGATTTCCATACCCAACTATAACATCTTCCGTCAAGATAGAACTGCCAAAGGGAGGCGTTGCAGTCTACTGCAGAGATAGCCTGCAAAGTAATGTCATACTTTCCAGGTCCATACCCAAACAGTTCGAACTACTAATTTTGAAAATGACTCTCTCCAGAAATAAGTCTCTCACTGTTGCCGCCTGCTACCGACCCCCCTCAGCTCCCAGCTGTGCCCTGGACACCATTTGTGAATTGATCGCCCCCCATCTAGCTTCAGAGTTTGTTCTGTTAGGTGACCTAAACTGGGATATGCTTAACACCCCGGCAGTCCTACAATCTAAGCTAGATGCCCTCAATCTCATTCAAATCATCAAGGAACCCACCAGGTACAACCCTAACTCTGTAAACAAGGGCACCCTCATAGACGTCATCCTGACCAACTGGCCCTCCAAATACACCTCCGCTGTCTTCAACCAGGATCTCAGCGATCACTGCCTCATTGCCTGTATCCGCTACAGAGCCGCAGTCAAATGACCACCCCTCATCACTGTCAAACGCTCCCTAAAACACTTCTGTGAGCAGGCCTTTCTAACCGACCTGGCCCGGGTATCCTGGAAGGACATTGACCTCATCCCGTCAGCTGAGGAAGCCTGGTCATTCTTTAAAAGTAACTTCCTCACCATTTTAGATAAGCATGTTCCGTTCAAACAATGCAGAACTAAGAACAGATATAGCCCTTGGTTCACTCCAGACCTGACTGCCCTCAACCAGCACAAAAACATCCTGTGGCGGACTGCAATAGCATCAAATAGTCCCCGCGATATGCAACTGTTCAGGGAAGTCAGGAACCAATACACGCAGTCAGTCAGGATATCCTGGAAGGACATTGACCTCATCCCGTCAGTTGAGGATGCCTGGTCATTCTTTAAGAGTAACTTCCTCACCATTTTAGATAAGCATGCTCCGTTCAAAAAATGCAGAACTAAGAACAGATACAGCCCTTGGTTCACTCCAGACCTGAATGCCCTCGACCAGCACAAAAACATCCTGTGGCAGACTGCAATAGCATCGAACAGTCCCCGCGATATGCAACTGTTCAGTGAAGTCAGGAACCAATACACGCAGTCAGTCAGGAAAGCTAAGGCCAGCTTCTTCAGGCAGAAGTTTGCATCCTGTAGCTCCAACTCCAAAAAGTTCTGGGACACTGTGAAGTCCATGGAGAACAAGAGCACCTACTCCCAGCTGCCCACTGCACTGAGGCTAGGTAACACGGTCACCACCGATAAATCCATGATTATCGAAAACTTCAACAAGCATTTCTCAACGGCTGGCCATGCCTTCCGCCTGGCTAATCCAACCTCGGCCAACAGCCCCACTCCCCCGCAGCTACTCGCCCAAGCCTCTCCAGGTTCTCCTTTACCCAAATCCAGATAGCAGATGTTCTGAAAGAGCTGCAAAACTTGGACCCGTACAAATCAGCTGGGCTTGAAAATCTGGATCCTCTATTTCTGAAACTATCCGCCGCCATTGTCGCAACCCCTATTACCAGCCTGTTCAACCTCTCTTTCATATCGTCTGAGATCCCCAAAGATTGGAAAGCTGCCGCAGTCATCCCCCTCTTCAAAGGGGGAGACACCTTGGACCCAAACTGTTACAGACCTATATCCATCCTGCCCTGCCTATCTAAGGTCCTTGAAAGCCAAGTCAACAAACAGGTCACTGACAATCTCGAATCCCACCGTACCTTCTCCGCTGTGCAATCTGGTTTCCGAGCCGGTCACGGGTGCACCTCAGCCACGCTCAAGGTACTAAACGATATCATAACCGTCATCGATAAAAGACAGTACTGTGCAGCCGTCTTCATCGACCTTGCCAAGGCTTTCGACTCTGTCAATCTCCATATTCTTATCGGCAGACTCAGTAGCCTCGGTTTTTCGGATGACTGCCTTGCCTGGTTCACTAATTACTTTGCAGACAGAGTTCAGTGTGTCAAATCGGAGGGCATGCTGTCCGGTCCTCTGGCAGTCTCTATGGGGGTGCCACAGGGTTCAATCCTCGGGCCGACTCTTTTCTCTGTATATACCAATGATGTTGCTCTTGCTGCGGGCGATTCCCTGATCCACCTCTACGCAGACGACACCATTCTATATACTTCCGGCCCGTCCTTGGACACTGTGTTATCTAACCTCCAAACGAGCTTCAATGCCATACAACACTCCTTCCGTGGCCTCCAACTGCTCTTAAACGCTAGTAAAACCAAATGCATGCTCTTCAACCGTTCGCTGCCTGCCCCCGCAGGCCTGACCAGCATCACCACCCTGGATGGTTCCGACCTTGAATATGTGGACATCTATAAGTACCTAGGTGTCTGGCTAGACTGTAAAATCTCCTTCCAGACTCATATCAAACAACTCCAATCGAAAATCAAATCAAGAGTCGCCTTTCTATTCCGCAACAAAGCCTCCTTCACTCACGCCGCCAAACTTACCCTAGTAAAACTTACTATCCTACCGATCCTCGACTTCGGCGATGTCATCTACAAAATTGCTTCCAACACTCTACTCAGCAAACTGGATGCAGTTTATCACAGTGCCATCCGTTTTGTCACTAAAGCACCTTATACCACCCACCACTGCGACTTGTATGCTCTAGTCGGCTGGCCCTCGCTACATATTCGTCGCCAGACCCACTGGCTCCAGGTCATCTACAAGTCCATGCTAGGTAAAGCTCCGCCTTATCTCAGTTCACTGGTTATGATGGCAACACCCATCTGTAGCACGCGCTCCAGCAGGTGTATCTCACTGATCATCCCTAAAGCCAACACCTCATTTGGCCGCCTTTCGTTCCAGTTCTCTGCTGCCTGTGACTGGAACGAATTGCAAAAATTGCTGAAGTTGGAGACTTTTATCTCCCTCACCAACTTCAAACATCTGCTATCTGAGCAGCTAACCGATCGCTGCAGCTGTACATAGTCCACCCATTTTTACCTACCTCATCCCCATACTGTTTTTATTTATTTACTTTTCTGCTCTTTTGCACACCAATATCTCTACCTGTACATGACCATCTGATCATTTATCACTCCAGTGTTAATCTGCAAAATTGTAATTATTCGCCTACCTCCTCATGCCTTTTGCACACAATGTTTATAGACTCCCCTTTTTTTCCTACTGTGTTATTGACTTGTTAATTGTTTACTCCATATGTAACTCTGTGTTGTCTGTTCACACTGCTATGCTTTATCTTGGCCAGGTCACAGTTGCAAATGAGAACTTGTTCTCAACTAGCCTACCTGGTTAAATAAAGGTGAAAAAAAAAAAAAAAAAAAAAAAAAAAAATTTTGGCTCAAACTGAGAGTAGAGCCACAGAGTTGCCTACCTTTAGTCCTAGTCGACCAGCAGTAGTATATCAACCACACCAGAAGAATGAGCGTTCCTGTTTCTATTGTCATAAAGTGGGACATATGATTAATGATTATTTAACGCAAAACAAGGGATGCCTCTTCGTGCCTCTTCGTATTAACGCAAACAAGGGATGCCTCTTCGTGCCAAGCCACCAACAGGTGTTGCTCTAATTCATACGGTTTTGAGATCTGCAACAAAATAGCTGCCTCAGGGTAACTGTGGTTTGAAAGTCTCAGTCCCCGACCGCAGTTATGAACCATTCATTTGAGGGGTTTGGGTCCCTAACGAATGACGAAGCGTCTCAGCGTCCGGTTAAAATCCTTAGAGATACTGGTGCGGCGCAGTCGTTTATATTGTCTGATGTGTTGCCCTTATCTGACAATACATACTGTGATTCCAATGTGTTAGTGCAGGGTATTGAAATGGGTTTTGTCCCAGTGCCATTGCACTTTGTTAAAGTACACTCTGAGTTCATCAGTGGAATATTCCGAGTGGGGGTACGTCCTATGTTGCCAGTGAAAGGTGTGACCTTTATAATGGGTAACGATATTGCCGGAGGAAAGGTAGTACCCGTATTGGAAGTATTGGATAAAAGTGACCACTCTCTCTCGAATGAGCTGGCACAGAGTTATCCACATGTGTTCCCCGCTTGTGCGGTCACTCATGCCCAGGCACGACAAGAGGGTGAAGTGATAGATTTGTCGAACACTGTTCTGTTCAAAGAGGATGATCAAGAGGATGGATTGTGTGATACCTCTGAGAAGCTGATCACCTCTGACAAACAGCCCAGGAAAGAATCAAAGAACGTTGAACTTATTGCTGATGCAATACAGTTACCAGTCACTCATGAGCAGCTGATTGCTAACCAAAAGTTTGACCACAAGCTTGCTAAATGTTTTTCTAGTGTTGTCTCATTGGAAGATGTGAACAAGAATAACGTGGCTTACAAGTCGCTTTGGATAAAAGCGTCTGCTAAATGGCATATGGCATATATTATTATACTACTGCAATGATAGTGGACTGTCATATTGATGATGTTGATGGATTAGAGTTGCGCAATACTCAACAGCAGTGTGTTAGATTGCCCAACTCAGAAATGCTGCTGTCTATCCAGTCAGGTCTGGTTCATTTAACAGATGGACAGGCCAATGATATTGTGAGGCTACTACACAGTTTTCCATGTCTCTTTAATGACGTTCCTACTCGCACAAACGTGTTGGAACATGACATTAATGTTGGAAATGCTACACCTATCAAGCAACACCCCTATCATATCAACGCTTCCAAGAGGAAGATAATGAGGGATGAGGTGAAATATTTGTTGGAGAATGACCTGGCTACGCCAAGTTCAAGCCCTTGGAGTTCTCCTTGCATTCTGGTTCCTAAACCTGATGGTACGTCCAGGTTATGTACGGATTATCGAAAGGTAAATTCTGTCACAATGCCAGATTCGTTCCCGTTACCCAGACTGGACGACTGTATCGACACTGTTGGTGCTGCTTAGTATGTAACTAAGTTGGACCTCTTAAAAGGTTACTGGCAGGTTCCGTTAACTTCACGTGCTTCTGAGATTTCTGCCTTTGTGACCCCAGACAACTTCCTACAGTAATCAGTCATGGCTTTTGGGATGTGAAATGCACCAGCCACTTTCCAACGACTGGTTAACTCCGTATTAGCTGGCGTTCCTAATTGTAGTGCATACCTTGATGACCTAGTGATTTATTCGTCTGATTGGTCAGATCATGTTGACTCTCTAAGGGTAGTATGTGAACGATTGGCAGCTGCTTCTCTAACCCTGAACTTGGCAAAGTGCGAATTTGGGAAGGCTACTGTTACCTATCTCGGTAAAGAGGTTGGCCATGGACAGGTGCGCCCTGTTGATGCCAAGGTCTTGGCTATAACTGCATTCCCTGCACCTACCACCAGACGAGAGCTACGCCGCTTTTTATGGATGGTTGGCTACTACCGTAGCTTCTGTAAAAATTTCTCTGCAGTAGTTGCTCCATTGACCGATTTGCTCAGTCCGGCTAAATCATTTGTGTGGTCCCCTGATTGTAAGAGAGCTTTTGAATCTGCGAAAGCACTCTCATGTAGTACCCCTGTACTTGCTGCTCCGGATTTTGATCAACCGTTCAAACTTGAGGTAGATGCTAGTGCCAGAAGTGCTGGTGCTGTTCTACTGCAGCAGGACAAGAGTGGAGTTGATCATCCTGTTTGTTATTTTTCCCGTAAATTTAATAAATGTCAAACAAACTATGCGACAATAGAACAAGAAGCTCTTGCTTTGTTGTTGGCTCTGCAGTACTTTGAAGTATATATTGGTGTAATGAATTTCCTCCTCTTCTTCCAAAGAGTAGAGGCGAAACGGATCAGAGGACCAATACGCAGCGTGGTAAGTGTCCATGGTTCTCTTTAATACGTTAAGGTACACATGAACAACTGACTACAAAAAACAAGAAATGTGAAAACTCAAAACAGTCCTATCTGGTGCAAACACAGAGACAGGAACAATCACCCACAAACACACAGTGAAACCCAGGCTACCTAAGTATGATTCTCAATCAGAGACAACTAATGACACCTGCCTCTAATTGAGAACCATACTAGGCCGAAACATAGAAATACCCAAATCATAGAAAAACAAACATAGACTGCCCACCCAACTCACGCCCTGACCATACTAACTAAATACAAAACACAGGAAATAAAGGTCAGAACGTGACAGTACCCCCCCCCAAACGTGCGGACTCCGGCCTATAGGGGAGGGTCTGGGTGGGCGTCTGTCCACGGTGGCGGTTCTGGCGCGGGAATGCGGACCCCACTTCACAATTGTCTTAGTCCGCCTTATTGTCCGCCTCCGTGGCTTTCTCACCATGGCCACCCTTATCAATGACCCCACTGGACAGAGGGGCAGCTCTGAACAGAGGGGGACTGGCGCCTCTGGGCAGAGGGGGACTGGCGCCTCTGGGCAGAGGGGGACTGGCGCCTCTGGGCAGAGGGGGACTGGCGCCTCTGGGCAGAGGGGGACTGGCGCCTCTGGGCTGAGGGGCTCTGGCACCTCAGACTCCGGCAGCGGCGCCGGACAGGCGGGACACTCCGGCAGCGGCGCCGGACAGGCGGGACACTCCGGCAGCGGCGCCGGACAGGCGGGAGACTCCGGCAGCGGCGCCGGACAGGCGGGAGATTCCGGCAGCAGCGCCGGACAGGCGGGACCACCTGCAGGGAGGAGACAGAGAGACAGCCTGGTGCGTGGGGCTGCCACAGGAACCACCAGGCTGGGGAGACCTTCAGGAGGCTTGGTGTTAGGAGGAGCCTGAAGGACCGGGCTGTGGGGGAGCACTGGAGCTCTGGTGCGCAACCTTGGCACCACTTCCCCTGGCTGGACAACTACTCTAGCCCGGACCCTCCAGAGTGCAGGCACAGGTTGAACCGGGCTGTGGGTAAGCACGGAAGATCTAGTGCTTACTACACGCACCTCTCCCTTAGGCTCCACTCCCACATTTGCCTGGCACGAGCGGAGCGCAGGCAGAGGACGCACTGCACCCTCCCAGCGCCCCGGAGACACAGCACGCAGAGCCGGCGCAGGATAACCTGGACCAAAACTGCGTACCGGCGACCAGACCCGCTGAGCAGGCACCATAGGGGGGCTGCCCTATCGCGCACCGGGCTATGGGCACGCACTGGCGACACCGTGCGCTTAACCGCATAACACGGTGCCTGACCTGAGTTTGACGGTAGATTTCAGTTGTCGTGGTTATTTCGTTCACACTTTTACTTTGTCACTATTATAAATTGCATGAGTTATGTTACGGGTCTCATTACCATCCCCCCTAGACTGTCGGGCCAAAAGGGATTCGTAACAGTGACACAAAACTGAATGAGATCCAAGCAGAAACAGAAAAGGACTCACAACTCGCACAGCCTTAGGAAAATCATACAGGACGGATGGCCTGAGGAGAAGAGAAAATGCCCTCACAGCGTCTCACAATTCTGGAACCATCGTGATGAACTACCACAGATCAACGGAGAGAAAATCATTATTCCTACCAGTCTCAGAGAAGAGATTTTGACAAAGATCCATGCTGGACACATGGGCATGGAAAAGTGCAAACAGAGAGCACGGGACATTTTGTTTTGTCCCGAAATGTGCAAACAAATAGAGGACATTGTTGGTAAATGCGCCATATTTCTTGAACGACGCCCCTCAAACACCAAAGAGCCAATGTTACCTCACTGTATCCCAGACCGACCCTGGCAGGTCGTGACAACCGATCTGTTCACCTGAACAAGGAGGAATACATCGTAACAGTGGACTACTACAGCAGATACTTCGACCTCGACAAGCTTCACAGCACCACATCTGCAGCTGTGATACACAAGCTGAAAGCATCCTTTGCCAGGCATGGCATTTTAGAGACTTTAATATCTGACAATGGGCCCTGTTACAAATCAAATGAGTTTGAATCCTTCAAAAAAAGCATGGGAGTTCACACATGTCACCACAAGCCCACATTACCCTCAAAGTAATGGCCTTGCTGAAAAATCAGTGCAGATTGATAAATCACTCATGGACAAAGAAAAAACAGACAAGAGAGACCCCTACCTCAGTCTCCTTGAATACCGCAACACTCCAGTTGATAACTTCAAATCACCAGCCCAGCTATTGATGAGCCGCAGACTTTGCTCAATGCCTTCCAGCACCAACCAGCAGCTGCAACCTGAGGTCGTCAGCTACAAGGAAATGCATGGAAAACGTGCACAGAGACAACAACAAAAGCGATACTACGACAGGTCAGCTAGACCACTGCCACCACTGATCGACGGAGAGTCAGTTAGAATCCAGGAGCATGGCCTCTGGAAGCCAGCAGTCATCATCCAGCCAGCTGACACTGATTGACAGAGAGTCAGTTAGAATCCAGGAGCCTGGCCTCTGGAAGCCAGCAGTCATCATCCAGCCAGCTGACACTGATCGACAGAGAGTCAGTTAGAATCCAGGAGCCTGGCCTCTGGAAGCCAGCAGTCGTCATCCAGCCAGCTGACACTGATCGACAGAGAGTCAGTTAGAATCCAGGAGCATGGCCTGTGGAAGCAAGCAGTCGTCATCCAGCCAGCTGACACTGATCGACGGAGAGTCAGTTAGAATCCAGGAGCATGGCCTCTGGAAGCCAGCAGTCGTCATCCAGCCAGCTGACACTGATCGACAGAGAGTCAGTTAGAATCCAGGAGCCTGGCCTCTGGAAGCCAGCAGTCATCATCCAGCCAGCTGACACTGATCGACAGAGAGTCAGTTAGAATCCAGGAGCCTGGCCTCTGGAAGCCAGCAGTCATCATCCAGCCAGCTGACACTGATCGACGGAGAGTCAGTTAGAATCCAGGAGCATGGCCTCTGGAAGCCAGCAGTCATCATCCAGCCAGCTGACACTGATCGACAGAGAGTCAGTTAGAATCCAGGAGCCTGGCCTCTGGAAGCCAGCAGTCATCATCCAGCCAGCTGACACTGATCGACAGAGAGTCAGTTAGAATCCAGGAGCCTGGCCTCTGGAAGCCAGCAGTCATCATCCAGCCAGCTGACACTGATCGACAGAGAGTCAGTTAGAATCCAGGAGCCTGGCCTCTGGAAGCCAGCAGTCGTCATCCAGCCAGCTGACACTGATCGACAGAGAGTCAGTTAGAATCCAGGAGCATGGCCTCTGGAAGCCAGCAGTCGTCATCCAACCAGCTGACACTGATCGACAGAGAGTCAGTTAGAATCCAGGAGCATGGCCTCTGGAAGCCAGCAGTCGTCATCCAGCCAGCTGACACTGATCGACAGAGAGTCAGTTAGAATCCAGGAGCATGGCCTCTGGAAGCCAGCAGTCGTCATCCAGCCAGCTGACACTGAACGTTCATATCACGTCCGCACCGCAGAAGGAGCGGTGTACCACCGCAATCGTCGTCACTTACTGAACACAAAAGAACAACACACTGATGAGATGAACTGTTCCCCTGAAAGAGAACGTGATGGACTCAACACACACACAGCACAACATACACCATACTTACCTGCAACACCACAAGAACTGTAGACTGACACAGAAGCATGCTCAGCATCATATTGCACAAGGTCAGGAAGAAAGGTCAAGCCCAGAGCTGTCCTAGACCTGTGAAATGTCAAAGGGTGTAGACGGATCGCTGCCCTAAAAGAGTTCCAGACTGTAAACTTGTTATTGAAATTTCACTTGAAATGCTTTCGTATTGTATTTGTTTAAAATGTTAAGATGTTATTTCTACAGTGAAAGCTGAGTTGCTGAGAATCCCTTGTTTGAAAAGTAACAGTATGTTGGATTATTGTTTCAGAGTCTATGTTGATTCAGTTGGTGTAGTATGAAATATAAATGGTTACTCACCTTGAGTTTAAACTACAGAGCATGTATTCAAAAGAAACCCTTGGAATATGTAAACATTATTATTTTGTTTTAAAAGAAGGGGGATGTAATATTCATATGTGTAAACATACTGAATTGTAATTGGATGCATTTTACCACTATATCATACTGTGCTATGATTGGTTAAGACCACCCAAATGGTTAGGTCATGGTCAGTTTGATCCTGGTTGGCGATACATGAACATGCCAGTTATAGCTAGCTAATAAAGAGCTACGTTAAGAAATATCCTGTAGTACTGCATTTGATTATTTTGTACAGTGGGATGAAGAGTTTGAAATGGAAATAAATTATGTATAATGATTGTTACATCATATCCTTTGTGGTTGCGCCTTCCTGCTCCTTCTCTTGAAGCAGTCTGCTTTTATATACATCCTCCAACAAACAATGCTGGTGACATGCAAAACCCTGCTAAAGCTGTCCCCTACCTCTGCAGAAAATATGGTCAACAGAGACACCTAGTGGCAGTGTGGTTGACAACAATGGCAATAAAGAAAAATAGAAAGGTAGTGAACAGAATACCAATACAGTAGAAAAGAATAGAATAGAATACTGTAATATCTCATAGCAAACTTTGCTATCAACAAACTACAGGCATGCATATAACACATCAAAATACATTAAACAAATACATAAATACAAGACAGTCATAAAGAAGGCACGACAAAAACCTATTCCCCCTCAGGAGAGGGGCATGGGTCCTCACATCCTCAAAAGGTTCTACAGCTGCACCATCGAGAGCATCCTGACTGGTTGCATCACTACCTGGTATGGCAACAGCTCGGGCTCCGACCGCAAGGCATAGGGTAGTGCGCATGGCATGGGAACATCACTGGGGCCAAGCTTCCTGCCATCCAGGACCTGTATACCAGGCGGTGTCAGAGGAAGGCCCTGAAAATTGTCAAAGACTCCAGCCAACCTAGTCATAGACTGTTCTCTCTGCTACCGCATGGCAAGCGGTACCGGAGCGCCAAGACTAGGTCCAAGAGGCTCCTAAACAGCTTCTACCCCCAAGCCATAAGACTCCTGAACATCTAATCAAATGGCTACCCAGACTATTTGCACCCCCCCCCCCGCCTTACAATGCTGCTACTCTTTGTTATTATCTATGCATAGTCACTTAAATAACTACCTACATGTACACTACCGTTCAAAAGTTTGGGGTCACATTGTTTTTGAAAGAAAAGCTAGGACATGTCACATTGATCAGAAATACAGTGTAGAAATCTGTCTCAACGTCAACAGTGAAGAGGCGACTCCGGGATAATGACCTTCTAGACAGAGTTGCAAAGAAAAAGCCATATCTCAGACTGGGCAATTAAAAGAAAAGATTAAGATTGGCAAAAGAACACAGACACTGGACAGAGGAACTCTGCCTAGAAGGCCAGCATCCCGGAGTCGCCTCTTCACTGTTGACGTTGAGACTGGTGTTTTGCGGGTACTATCTAATGAAGCTGTCAGTTGAGGACTTTTGAAGTGTCTGTTTCTCAAACTAGACACTAATGTACTTGTCCTCTTGCTCAGTTGTGCACCGGGGCCTCCCACTCCTCTTTCTATTCTGGTTAGAGACTATTTGCGCTGTTCTGTGAAGGGAGTAGTACACAGCGTTGTACGAGATCTTCAGTTTCTTGGCAATTTCTCGCATGGAACAGCCTTAATTTCTCAGAACAACAATAGACTGATGAGTTTCAGAAGAAAGTTATTTGTTTCTGGCCATTTTGAGCCTGTAATCGAACCCACAAATGCTGACACTCCAGACACTCAACTAGTCTAAAGGCCAGTTGTATTGCTTCTTTAATCAGGACAACAGTTTTCAGCTGTGTTAACATAATTGCAAAAAGGTTTTCTAATGATCAATTATCATTTTAAAATTATACATTTGGATTAGCTAACACAACATGCCATTGGAACACAGGAGTGATGGTTGCTGATAATGGACCTCTGTACGCCTATGTAGATATTCTATTAAAAATCAGCCGTTTCCAGCTACAATAGTCATTTACAACATTAACAATGTCTACACTGTATTTCTGATCAATTTTATGTTATTTTAATGGACAATTTTTCTTTTCTTTCAGAACAAGGACATTTCTAAGTGAGATACACTATCATTCAAAAGTTTGAGGTCACTTAGAAATGTCCTTGTTCTTGAAAGAAAATAACATTTTATATATGCAGATACACTACCGTTCAAAAATATATATAAACATATATCGGGTGGTAATTAAATAATCACCATCCAATTATGAATAATTATCATTTAGGGTGTGGCATAATAACACGTTCCTTCTGTGGGTTACTGACAGCCACAGAAACATAGGGAGTGGTGTATTTATTATTATTATTATTATTATTATTATTACTGATGATGGGACTATAGTTTTTTTCACCGGTTATATCATATTGCTGCAAACGTACAGGAGTTCTCAAACATATTAAAGGTGATTTTACACTTTTAACATGTTTTTTCTTTCCACAATGAGTAGGTCAGACTGGGTACAAAATATGGATAACGCGCTGTGCACGTTCATTCCTAAAGTCTAAGTAAATCATTTGTAGGATAAACGTAAACTTTGCTCTTGTTGTTATTTGCCTTTTCATTCTGAAAAGCAAAGTACCGTAAAATCGATACAGTGACCACACTGACACTCGACACTACGATGTACGCGTTTATCGGATGGTGTGACGTCAAACCACGACGACAGAAGTGCGTGTGACAGATCGTGGAGCTTCGCTAGACTGAAGAAAAACAAAAAAACTTTGGGAATAACATGTCCTACAGTTCGACCAACATGCTCTGTCTATTAACGTACGATATATGCAACGAATGAACTAATAGGCGACAAGCGTATTATATTTACGTTTAAAAAAGTCGCAATTCGAGTTTGTCAGGTAACATTAGAAGATGCTGGGGAAACAGAAATAACGTTCCGTGTGTTTATTAATGAACGTGGAATAAGAGTCGGTGAACACATCGGCAGGCGAAAGTCAGACTGTCCAGGATCCAACTGCCTACTGCTCTGAACAATTGTTTGCATGCAGCAAAGGTAAAATTATATCAACTTGACCTTAACCAACGTTAGCATGTCGTAAAGCTTGCCTAAACTGCTGAGCTTCAACTACACACATAGCTTACCAGCTAACGTTAGTACTGTAACCATCTCACATAAAATGACCTAGCTAAGTTAAATAGCTAACGGCAACTTAGAGTAAAATGACAACAAGCTAGTTAAACTGTGGGTCAAATGTCTCGGCATGGGACAAATACATTTGTTTTTGTGTTGTGGATATATGAAACATCATGCCAAGCATTAGAATCAGAAGACATGCTAATCAGTTAGCTAGCAAGTAAGCTATTTTAGCTATCCAGTTAACTGCTAGCTATCAAAATCCAGTCTTAGTTTGCTGACAAACTACCTCGTGTCATCAATTTGAATACTGAACATATTTCAACATTTACAAACTTATCTAACTAACATATGCAATGTGTGGCTACTTGCCTAGTTTTCATTTTTACTAGCTAGATGACTATAACTAGATGCTAATATGGCTAGCCAGCTCTAAGTCTGTGTGTGTGTAACAAACGTTGGCTAACTGAAGTTCCCATTTTATCAGACAGAATATTTATGACCTGATGATATAACTACTACTAGACATGATAACCTCAAGAGTAAACAGTAAAAGGCTAGTTTATGACAGTGAGTGTTAGCTACCATCTGCTTCCCTTTTCAATAATCAAAATAGTTGATTATGGGATTGTAAAAAAAAAGGAATATATTAGATATGACACGCTATAGCTAATAGCTAAATTATATGTAGCTATAATTATGCAAAAAAGTTGTAACTGAAAAGATTTTAATCTCAATTTACAACTTCATTACAACTGCGCGTTTTGTTTAGTGTTTCATCTAATCCAGTAGGGAGTGATGGATTCCACCAGGGACCCAGTCATTCCTTCAGTCTGCAGGATGACGGGTTTCCAGTTTATCATACCAGTGAAATATACGACTTGGAGAAAGGGACATGTCAGATATAGCTACATTGATACTTGATTCCACCATGTCCCTACTTCACAAACAGAAAATGAAGCAGTTCAACTGAAGGTTGAACCATAGTGAATCCTCTGTTGTTTTAGCAGTTGATCAGGTTTTAAGTTGGCCTAGTTGTGGTTTGTTTGTCTATCGAGTAGAGCATTAGTGGAAACAGTTGCGTAATGGCTGTACTAGTGTTTGTGTTAAAGGCTAATGTCGGGGATGTGTTTACTGTTGTTTGTAGGGCTGTGATGATACAAGTGTCGCAATATTTTTTTCCATGACAAAAAATGAAATCACGAAGCAAACTTAATTCTTTGGTCCTTTAAAAACCTGCTGTATTGAAAATATTGCGTGCTATAGCTTGAAAAATAAATAAACGTGACTCTGAATGACAACATAATGATGTTTGCTTCCAACATTAGGGCTGTTTTCCTGAAGAAGTTAATTCCACTTCGTGTTTTGTTTGAGACTAACTACTATCGTGATACTGGTATCGTCCCGGCCCTTCTATCCAGCAGACGTTAGTGGAAACAGTTGCGTAATGGCAGTGCTAGTGTTTGAGTTTCTACCAAACTCTTGTTCCCCCAGTAGATACCAGAGAGAAGCAGCCCACACTGTGGGCTGAAGGGTACTCGGAATACAGAGTAGAAACGATGATGATGCTGCTGTTGTGTTATCATTAACTGTCTAGCCTCTGTGTGTGTGGGTTGGGTTAGTCTTTTCTCTGTTTCTCACATATACTCCCTCACTTTCTTTCCTTCAATCCTATTTCAGTTCATCCCCATCAGTCCACCTTTTACTACCTCTTCAACTCCCACAAACTCTCCAACACTTACTCATTAAATCTCTCTTTCTGCCCCCCCTCCTTTTCTCTCCCTCTTTTACCACTGCTTCCCCCTTTGGGGGGCTTTATGGCAGGGGGTAACACTGTTTGTCTGGAGAGATGAGTTTCCTTCCTTGTACCCAGTGCATTAATGCTAGCTCTGTCTCTCTCTCAGCTCTCTTGGTGGTGAGACACACACACACACACACACGTCTGGCTGTGGGGGTGTTTTTAGACTAGCTGGGAGGTAGGCCTATCTAATGTCAGGGATGTGTTTACCATTGTTTGTAGGGCTGTTACGATATAAGTAGCACTTTTATTTCATGGCAAAAATGGAAACAAGAAGCATACAACTCTTTGGTCCATTAAAAACCAGCTGTATATAAGATATTGTGTGCTGTAGCTTGAAAAATGAATAAACGGGACTCTGAATGACAACATAATGATGTTTGTTTCCAAAATTGTGGCTGTTTTCCTAAAGAAGTCAAATCCGCTTTGTGTTTTGTTTCCTTTCCACTATACTAACGAGTATCGCGATACTGGTATCGTCTTTGCCCTAGTTGTTTGTCTAGATTGGTCAACATTTTCCCGTTGTCAAGCCAGGTAGCAATTAACAAGCAACAGTTGTTTGCCAGCAGAGTCTATAAGCAGGGTTTAAGGGGTCTGTGAATAGCACTCTTCAGAAAGTGGGTGGATCTATCCAATTAGATGCTTAATTGCATTACTCAACTTATTATGGGTTTAGTGGTCATGAAGCAAGGTAAGCTACCAGCTCTGGGGTGCATCTCAGTGATATGGGCCCATTGCAGTGGGCAAACAAGCTTATTGGACAAAGCCTTCTTTACTCTATTTGTTTAGTTTAACTTAGTAGTTAATATAACTATAGAGGTTAGCAAGCCAGGGGTCTTTAACCTTTTATTGCCCAGGGACACCCTCCCAGGAAAACCAGTGACCCAGGAACCCCTTGATGGCAAGGAGAAGTAATCAACATTTTAAGATGAATAGATTTGGTTGACAGTTTTCCATTATTTTGACCTCCCCACATTATAATTGGATGAGGAAGTGTAAATTCTAACATGGCTTATTAGCTAGAAAGGTAACTTAAAACACATTTTCACTAAGAGCGGCTGTTTAGCTAGTTAAACAAAGGTTATCCATGTCTTGGCAAAAATGTACTTCCAAGTCAAGAAAGCTTACCAGCAGCCAGCGGCACTTGCCGTCAGGTTTAGAGTCAATTCTATTTCAATTCAGGAAGGACACTGAAATTCCAATTGTCTTCAATGCTTTTCAATTCTGAAAAATTTGAACTGAGGTTGACTTTCTGAATTGATATGGAATTGACCCCAACCCATCTTGTCACCTATTCGTAGGTGCTTTTTCAAAGCCTGTGTCCGATTGTGTAATTGGCTCCAATGTATGTAATTTGCTCAATAATAGGAGTTGAGAAAGAGAACATAAAAAAAATGTTATCCTCTTTTCTATGTTAGGTATGTAATAAAAAAAAGTGTATTGTAGTTGCTAGCAATATTCATAACATTGGTGGGGGGTACATTTATAAAAAAAACATATATATATATATAAAAATTGGTGCACCCCCGGTTGAATACCCTAGCTATAAGCATCTAGCCACGCTTTTTGTGGAAGCAGAATACAATGCTACAGTTGGCATCTTGGCGTCTGTGATGATCATGTTAAATTATTGTGTCCCTTTAAGAGAGCACAAGAGTTATGGACTAAGGGAGTGAGAACCGGAGGAAGAAAGCCAACCCAAAATGTAAGAGTACTGGACAGAATGTATATAAACGAGCCCAGGGTTCACATATTCCTCACATTGGATTCCCCTTTTATTACTAAGAACCACTTCAACACAGGGTCATGTTCTGTTTTTTTTTCTATAAACAAAAGTCCTCCTCAGCCTATCATTTGATCACGTCTATGGCATTTGGGTAGTCATTGGTAATATTTAATGCACAATGCATTTTCTGTGATTATTGAAGTGAACAACAGCAGTTTTAGTTGTAGTGGCACCACACCCGACTAGAGCTGTGTGGAGGACGCGTTGTGTGGTTTCACACCTCATCGGTCTGACTAGGCAGTTAGTTACCACTGTGTGAAAGGACACAGACTTGTGGGTTGGCTTGGGCATGTCTGCTGATGTTGATTCATTCGTGCTGCAGTGGGAGGTGCAGCAGGCACTTGTTAGTGCCAATTGGTGATTTAGAAATGTCCTTTACAAGTCATTGTAGTTTGTTTATGGTCAGTGTTGTGTGTATTTTAGGGGGATGTAGTCAGGGTTGCAAAATTCTAGTAACTTTCTCAAAATTCCCCAGTTTTAAGGAAAGTTATACCATAATTTTGCAACCCTAGGAGAATGTAATGTCAGGACTATAATGGTCTGTCCATGTTCCTTCTAAGTAATTTGCTTTAAATCCTTATAGAGTAACAGTTGGGCTTTGGGCTATATATTATCTTAAAATGTTGAGGTGTGGAGTAATATTTATACAATGTTCTTTCATTGTTTAGAAAACCAGGAGCAAGGCTACTTGTTGTAGCCATAAGCATAGACCTAGTTGAAGTTTATCGGCTAGTATTTTGTATTTTGCAAGGATGTTGCAAGAACTTCCAAAACGTTTGTGTTTTGTGTGGAAGAAGATTCATCTGTCTACATTGACACTAAGCCTTGTTGCTTATGAAAGAAACACACTACAGTCACAAAACTCAGTTACTAGGTCTATATCTGCTGCCTTCAGTCAATCATGACTTGGGGTTAAGTTTCCACCCGGGTGAGTTTAGACTTGTCCACCCACACACAACCTGTCATATTGGTTTGCCCTAGTAGAAGCATGTTTGAAAGGGGTCATTTGGTCTCTTATGACTGTGATAATGGAAACCAGTCCATTCATGCTTTCAGTATATGACAGAAACCCGTAACCTAGATTACAAATGCACCCATATACATCATGAATATACACTGCTCAAAAAAATAAAGGGAACACTTAAACAACACAATGTAACTCCAAGTCAATCACACTTCTGTGGTGTTCTCTGGCATTTGCCACTGGCGCCCTGTGCTCTTCACAGATGAAAGCAGGTTCACACTGAGCACATGTGACAGACGTGACAGTCTGGAGACGCCGTGGAGAACGTTCTGCTGCCTGCAACATCCTCCAGCATGACCGGTTTGGTGGTGGGTCAGTCATGGTGTGGGGTGGCATTTCTATGGGGGGCCGCACAGCCCTCCATGTGCTCGCCAGAGGTAGCCTGACTGCCATTAGGTACCGAGATGAGATCCTCAGACCCCTTGTGAGACCATATGCTGGTGCGGTTGGCCCTGGGTTCCTCCTAATGCAAGACAATGCTAGACCTCATGTGGCTGAAGTTTGTCATCTGTGACATCATGTCTCGCTCCATCCACCAACGCCACGTTGCACCACAGACTCTCCAGAAGTTGGCGGATGCTTTAGTCCAGGTCTGGGAGGAGATCCCTCAGGAGACCATCCACCACCTCATCAGGAACATGCCCAGGCGTTGTAGGGAGGTCATAAAGGCACGTGGAGGCCACACACACTACTGAGCCTAATTTTGACTTGTTTTAAGGACATTACATCAAAGTTGGATCAGCCTGTAGTGTGGTTTTCCACTTTAATTTTAAGTGTGACTCCAAATCCAGACCTCCATGGGTTGATAAATTTGAATTCCATTAATTTTTGTGTGATTTTGATGTCAGCACATTCAATTATGTAAAGAAAAAAGTATTTAAGAATTTTTCATTCATTCTGATCTAGGATGTGTTATTTTAGTGTTCCCTTTATTTTTTTGAGCAGTATAGAATGTGTGGACTTGACTGATGTATAACATTGTGGTGGCATTCATATCTTTGGTGTAAGAGATGGTAAGAACAGGCAGAATTCATCTAGGTCAGTTGAAGAGCTAATAGTTGATGAACTCCATAGAATCTACCTACGCCATGTTCCCCTCCTTTTAAAAGACTCCCTCTGGTCTTTCACAATGTGTGTTTACCACTGATCTGTGTCGGAGGGGAAAGGTTGACCCATTCAGTGTGTTTTAGTGGGCACGGAGGGAGGAGCAGCAGGTAATCTGCTCTTTCACATGAGAGGAGAGATTGGGGGGGGTGGCAAGGTGGAGATAAGGGACTGGAGTTGGGAGCATGAGAGGACTCAGGAAATGCACAATTCACAACATCAATCACCCACGCAGAGTTCCACAAACAGGGACCAGACAGAGAGAAACCTGTTGGAATACTGGTACAATTCAACCCTTACTGCCCTTCCTCGAAGCAATCACAGATCTCTGAGAGCATTATTGGTGAAAGTAATTGGGTGGAATCTTGACCAATTGATTGGCTCTATTGTAGTGCTGAGCGATTAGTGCTTTGAGTTCGGTTCGATTAGGAAAAACAAAATATTTTTTAAATTTTTATTAAATGCTCTATGTATTATGTGGGTTGAATGCTGTAATAACACAAAACATACAAGTAATACAATTCTCATGATGGTAGTGACTCCATTACTACTTATTAACCATCATTTATTTACATTACTTTACTTTAATCAAATATTTCAGTTGTGTATATTACATTTGTTTTATTTGATGAATTTATAATTTTTTCCCCAAGTCATCTCATCTGTATAGATCTGCTGCCTATGTTGTCTTGACAAAATCACTATTTCAGTAGTTCTTCAGGGTAAATGAGGCAGTTTTATGACCGCTGAATACTAACTATCAATCACTTAGATCAGGGGTGTCAAACTCAAATACCCAGTGGGCCAAAATGTAAAACCTGAACAAAGTCACGGGCCAACATTGAACAAATTAACCTTTTAATATGGACCCAAACAAGTTTTGCTTTAACATTGAATATGGAACAAGCATCGCTTATTACCATACAATATATAATTTAATAGTGGAGACATGCAAAATCGAATTTCAAATGAAAAAACACATCAATGGCATTCATTTATTAAATAAATAAAATTTAAATAAAAATTGTATGCCTCTTTTCTATTTGCAGCCTTCTGATTTAAATACCAAAATAAACTTTTTCCACTGGCTAATCATTTTATAAATAAAATGATAATAAATCAATCAACCATTCAAGCCCATGCCTTGTAGCAAGAAAAAGTGCATAAAGAAAACGTTAATTATTGCACACTGGTCTAATCTGATGTGCCCAAGCCAGATACCTGGCATCTCTTCTTGGATGCTAGTTCATCAATGTCTGGGCTCAAGCTCTGAGCTGAAGAAATCCTCAGTATCGAGTGAAGATGTTCATCAGTCAGACGTCTCCTGTGAGTTGTTTTGGTCATCTTCATCGAGGAGAAAAGTTGCTCGCATAGATGAGTGCTGCCGAACATGGAGAGCATCTGAGCAGCTTGGGTGCTGAGCTGAGGCATTGTGTCAGGGATGAACCGTGGAAACTGTGCGGCGCCCACAGCATCATACTTTGACTTCAGCGTGTCGTTGCACTGGAGTTCAATCAGCTCCATTTGGATGTTGGTTGGTGCATTTTCCAATTCAACTGCGAAGGGATTACTAAGCAGTTCAAACTTGCATTTCTGGGCATCGAAGTCGGCAAATCGCCGGCTAAACTCAGCGGTGAGAACACTGAGTTTTTCAGCAAACTGTGCGCATGGGAACACGGCAGTAGAGATCTGCGCTTTTATGGATTGGCAGCAGGGAAAATGGCAAGGGTTTCCTTGCAGCATCTGATTCTCCCACAGGCACAGTTTAGTTTTGAAGGCCCTCACTGCAGCGTACATGTCTGTGATGATGCGCCCCCGCCCCTGAAGCTGCAGGTTCAGCGCATCGAGATGGCTCGAGATGTCACAGAGAAATGCCAGCTCACACAGGAACTTTTGCTCCCGGAGCTCTGCTGTATCCTTCCCTTTGGTTTCCAGGAATTGATATATTTCCTCACGCAGCTCGAAACATCTGTTCAGTACTTTTCCTCTGCTTAGCCATCTCACCTCTGTGTGATACGGCACGTCTGCGTATTCCGAACCACACTCCTCCAGAAAAGATTTAAACTGGCGGTGATTTAGACCTTTGGCTCTTATAAAGTTAACTACCTGTGTTACTGTAACATGTTCCATCTTTAGGGCTTTGGCACACAGTGCTTCCTGATGTATGATGCAGTGGTAAACAGTTAGCTCACCTGCACAGTTCTCTTCCCGCATCTTCTCCCGAACCATGCCCACCAGTCCACTCTTTTTACCGAACATCGCTGGCGCACCATCTGTCGTTAATCCAACGAGTTTATCCCATGGCAGCTTTATTTCAGTTACACATTTGGAAACCTCCTCAAAGATTTCCTTTCCTGTGGTTGTGCCATGCATTGATTTGAATCCTAATAGCTCCTCCGTAACACACAGATTTGAGTCCACTCCACGGATGCAGCTCTCATCCACAGCGAGGGAGAACGCAACAAAATCTTTTCCCTTTTCCATCAGCTGGTCATACAGATTAGTGGCAAGATCACATGTGCGATCAGCTACTGTGTTCCTGCTCAGGCTCACGTTTGAAAATGCTTGTTTTTTCTCTGGGCATACGAGGTCACAAACCTTCATCATGCACTTTTTCATGAACTCTCCCTCATTAAAGGGCAGGGCTGATTTTGCGATCTCTGCTGCCACTATATAACTAGCCTTTACAGCAGCCTCGCTTTGTGATGTGGCTTTTTTAAACATATTCTGTTGTGAAACCAAACTTCTTTTCATCTCCTCTACTTTCTGGCTCCTTTGAGTCATGTCCTTGTATTTGTCATGGTGTTTCGTTTCATAGTGTCGTCTAATGTTGTACTCCTTACTTACAGCCACGTTGACTCCACAAACAAGACAAACAGGTTTGTCTTTTACATATGTAAACAGATATTCTGCCACCCACTTGTCCAGAAAGCTCCTGTTTTCTGCCTTTTCGCCATTTTTGGGAAGGGTTCACTCGCTGACAGTTGTAGCGTCTATGTTGCTATGACTACTGTCACAGAGGAGAGAGCGTATCTGGGTCCTGTCCTGATTGGCGCGCGAAAACAGCAGAGCATTATGGGATTCGTAGTATTAGTGGTGAATGCGCTGTATAATACCGGCGGGCCAGCTCTAGTAGTAATTTGGTATTGTCTCGCGGGCCAAATATAATTACCCCGCGGGCCAAATTTGGCCCACGGGCCAGAGTTTGACACCCATGACTTAGATCATGTATTTTCAGGTAGAGATGCCTTGCGAAGCAACTGCTCTCTATCCATCTCGATGGCACATTGTTCTCTCTTTTACTTAGCAGGTGTAATTTGATAACAAGATGGCTCTGACAGACATGGTCATCCTGTTCCTATCTCCTAGCCAACTTTGCAGTATTTTGTTTCTTTTATTTTAAAAAATCTTACGTTATTTGTTCAGAACATTTATTGCATTATTACCTACAGCCAAAAATGACTTAATGTTACCAAACTCAACTTTTAATCTTTTCCAGTGATGAAGACATGGATGTTTCATGGTATGGTGGGGTATACAAAATTCAAAAGGCACTCGGAACATCTGAGCAATCTTTTTTGCAGGTGCATGGCAACAGTTGAACAAGATGAAGGAAAAAGGAAACCGCACACTGCTCTTGATAGTATTACTGATATTTAATAAGCTTACGTATCAGCCTCACGGCCTTCGTCAGAGCTTTTATGAATAAAAAAAAATTGGTGGAGTATACAAAATGGGTCAACTTTGAGCACCTCTTATCTTCTGAATGTTTTGGCATATACAAATATGTATGGAAAGTTATTTTTTCAACTGAAAAGTGATTGAAATGAAACGGAAGGACCCTCCAGCCAGTAGATTAGCTCTGGCCCAGCCAAGCCTCTCATTACTGCTTCAGGATCTGCCCCTTTTCCCCCCATTTTCACCTAAAATAACATACCCAAATCTAACTGCCTGTAGCTCAGGCCCTGAAGCAAGGATATGCTTATTCTTGGTACCATTTGAAAGGATACACTTTGAAGTTTGTGGAAATGTGAAAGGAATGCAGGAGAATATGACACAATAGATCTGGTAAAAGATGATGGAAAGCAAAAAACAACTGTTCTTTTGTATTTTTTATACCATCTTTGAATTGCAAGAGAGTGGCCATAATGTATTATTCCAGCTAGAGGTCTACCGATTAATCGGAATGGCCGATTTAATTAGGGCCGATTTCAAGTTTTCATAACAATCGGAAAAATCTATTTTTGGGTGCTGATTTTGCCGATTTCTTTTTACATTTTTTTATTTAAAAAAAATAATATATATATACCTTTTATTTAACTAGGCAAGTCAGTTAAGAACACAGTCTTATTTTCAATGACGGCCTAGGAACGGTGGGTTAACTGCCTTGTTGCTAAATGACTTAAATGTAAATGTAAATGTCATAACAATCGGAAAAATCTATTTTTGGGTGCTGATTTTGCCGATTTCTTTTTACATTTTTTTTATTTAAAAAATAATATATATATACCTTTTATTTAACAGGGGCAGATCGACAGATTTTCACCTTGTCAGCTCGGGGGATCCAATCTTGCAACCTTACAGTTAACTAGTCCAACGCTCTAACCACCTGCCTCTCATTGCACTCCACGAGGAGCCTGCCTGTTACGTGACTGCAGTAGAAGCCAAGGTAAGTTGCTAACTAGCATGAAACTTATCTTATAAAAAACAATAAATTAATCATAATCACTAGTTATAATTACACATGGTTGATGATATTACTTGTTATCTAGCGTGCCCTACGTTGCATATAATCGATGCAGTGCGTATCGTTGCTCCAACGTGTACCTAACCATAAACATCAATGCCTTTCTTAAAATAAATACACAGAAGTATATATTTTTAAACCTGCATATTTAGCTAAAAGAAATCCAGGTTAGCAGGCAATATTAACCAGGTGAAATTGTCATTCCTCTTGCGTTCATTGCACGCAGAGTCAGGGTATATGCAACAGCTTGGGCAGCCTGGCTCATTGCGAGCTAATTTGCCAGAATTGTATGTAATTATGACATAACATTGAAGGTTGTGCAATGTAACATGCCACCCGTTAGATAAAATACAGAACGGTTGCGTAGTTCACTGAAATAATAAACGTTTCGTTTTCGAAATGATGATAGTTTCCGGATTCGACCATATTAATGACCTAAGGCTCGTATTTCGGTGTGTTATTATGTTATAATTAAGTCTATGATTTGATAGAGCATTCTGACTGAGTGATGATGGGCAGCAGCAGGCTCATAAGCATTCATTCAAACAGCACTTTCGTGCGTTTTGCCTGCAGCTCTTCGCAAGCACAACGCTGTTTATGACTTCAAGCCTATCAGCCTGATGGCTGGTGTAACCGATGTGAAATGGCTAGCTAGTTAGCTGGGTGTGCGCTAATAGCGTTTCAAACGTCACTCGCTCTGAGACTTGGAGTAGTTATTGCTCTGCAAGGGCCGCGGCTTTTGTGGACAGATGGGTAACGATGCTTCGAGTGTCGCTGTTGTCAATGTGTTCCTGGTTCAAGCCCAGGTAGGGGCGAGGAGAGGGACGGAAACTATTCTGTTACACTGGCAATACTATGGTGCCTATAAGAATATCCAATAGTCAAAGCTATATGAAATACAAATGGTATAGAGAGAAATAGTCCTATAAATACTATATTAACTACAACCTAAAACCTCTTACCTTGGAATATTGAAGACTCATGTTAAAAGGAACCACCAACTTTCATATGTTCTCATGTTCTGAGCAAGGAACTCAAACGTTAGCTTTTTTACATGGCACATGTTGCACTTTTACTTCTCCAACACTTTGTTTTTGCTTTATTTAAACCAAATTGAAAATGTTTCATTATTTAGTTGAGGCTAAATTGATTTTTATTGATGTATTATATTAAGTTAAAGTAAGTGTTCATTCAATATTGTTGTAATTGTCATTATTACAAACAAAAACAAAACAAATTGGCCGATTTTAAATCGGTATCGGCTTTTTTTGGACCTCCAATAATCGGTACTGGCGTTGAAAAATTGCAATCGGTCGACCTCTAATTTCATCCCAGGTACAATTTAGGAATTCAGTCTGTGCAAAGTTTTAGACTGATCCAATGAACCATTGTATTTTTGTTCAAAATTGTGTCAAGACTGCCCAAATGTGCCTTTTGTTTTATTAATAACTTTTCATGTTCAAAATTGTGCACTCTCCTCAAACAATAGCATGGTATTCTTTCACTGTAATAGCTACTGTAAATTTGACAGTGCAGTTAGATTAACAAGCATTTAAGCTTTCTGAAAATATCAGATATGTCTATGTCCTGGGAAATGTTCTTGTTACTTACAACCTCATGCTAATCCCATTAGCCTACCTTAGCTCAACCGTCCCGTGGAATGGACACTGATCCCGGAGAAGTTTTAAGCTGCTCTAATTGAACACTTTATGCATTCCTTGCTTTGTCTTAATCACAGCAACGCTGGGGATTGTTGGGAAAGTCTTTTGAAGTTTAGCATTTGGATCCCCTGCTGGAGTCTCCGGGCAGTCAGGCTCACCTGGCCAATGTCATTGATTGGTCAGAGAATGGGTTGTCATTGGTCATGTCACCGTTATAGGCTATTTCAATATTTCTTCCATGACAAAAAATGAAAACGCAAAGTAGACCAAATTCTTAGGTCCTTTCAACCTGTTTTGTGTAAAATGGTGTGTGCTATAGCTTGGAAAATAAATACTTCTGATTCTGGATGACAACACAATGATGTTCGTTTCCAACATTAGAGCGGTTTTCCTAAAGAATTTAAGTCCGCTTCCTGTTTTTTTTCCCTTACCACAATACTGATGAGTGTTGTGATACTGGTATCGTTCTGGCCCATCACTGTTATGTATCGGAGTTCTGCCAAGTGGGCTTTGTTTCGCCTACAGGGTGTCCAGAAATTGAGAATTGATGACGTAACTAGTTTGAATGCAGAATAGGTTGTTGGACTCCTCCAAACTTGGGTCAATGAGTTATAAGGTTTTTAAAAGTGAAAAATATTGAAGAGGGAAAAATATATATTTTTAAACACTTTTTATATTCCCTTGAGTGTTACCTATGCACTCAGAATTTGTCGCAAAAACATTCTTTGTTATTTTTTTATTTTTTTAAATGAGATTTATTAAATTACATGCGTTTTATTTAATTATTAAATTAAGTCATTCGGCGCGACCATGAGTATTAAAAAATAAAAGCTTTTCAGACCGATATTTTAAGCAAAGAGTAGAATATTAATATGCATGGTCTCAAATATTCAACATTTTAAGAAGTTATAAGTTACAGTATAATATCATAGTTTTTTTCACTTGACGAACCCTCATTTTGAATGACCGTCAACTACAACTTCTGTTAGATAAATGAAAAGCATAACATTTTACAGAAGTGCATTTACCTCTTATAGACTGAGCTTCTCTCTGCATTTTGAGACAATAACATGATTGAATTGTTTTTTTAACATTAACTCTGATTGTACTGAATGATCATTCCTGGTCGCATTACCACTTTGTTATGGTCACATTTTTTGGGGCAGAACTCACTCTTTCCCTCTTAATCAAACACACACACACACACACACACATTAAGAGTAAACATGGTTTCTTATTCAACAACAATGAAGCCTTTAATGTTTAATAAAATACCAAAAATGTGACTCGAATGATTATCACTCAGAAACATTTCAAGTTCATGACAATGAAGTTCATGACAAGATTAAATTGATGCATTATGATCAATGTTAAAAACAGTGTTAAGAATCATTGTAATAATAAATGAATAGTAGTTAATGAAATACAATAATTCAACCTTCAAACATTAAAATATAAAATACAAAGTGTTTTTCTACATTACAATGTTGAGAAAAAGTGAGATGTTTCTTTGTTTTTAAAAGAGACTGCAATCTTCATTGCGTGGACAAGTTTTTCTGATCCTAATATTAAAACATCAATTTATGTGATTTAAGTTTCTACAGAACATTGCAAGATTAAAATTGAGAGTTAAGTGTAATTTTTATTACGTTTTTTATTTCACCTTTATTTAACCAGGTAGGCAGCTTGAGAACAAGTTCTCATTTGTAACTGCGACCTGGCCAAGATAAAGCAAAGCAGTGTGACACAGACAACAACACAGAGTTACACATGGAGTAAACAATAAACAAGCCAATGAAAAAAGAAAGTCTATAGACAGTGTGTGCAAAAGGCATGAGGAGGTAGGCAATAAATAGGTGATAGGAGTGAATAATTACAATTTAGCAGATTAACACTGGAGTGATAAATGAGCAGATGATGATGTGCAAGTAGAGATACTGGTGTGCAAAAGAGCAGAAAAGTAAATCAAATAAAAACAGTATGGGGATGAGGTAGGTAGATTGGGTGGGCTAATTACAGATGGACTATGGTTAGCTGCTCAGATAGTTGATGTTTAAAGTTGGTGAGGAACAACAAGATTGTGCAAACAATTCATGGGATTCAAACATTGAACACAAATAAATTATCACTTTGTAGCAAAAGTTGTAACACGAACTCATTGAAGTTGACAATCAAACTTGCATTCTTAGAACAGTGTTTTTGATGTAGTTTAACTAGTGTGACAAGAAAGCAGCCCAGTTTGTGTCAGATAACCGAGATGCTCTTGCGCTGAAGGGCTTGGGCTCACTGATCATTGACTTCACATCTCCCTCATAGTAGAAGGTTATGTCTGGCACATAGGGCCAGACAAAAACATTCCTCACTCCATGCTGCTGCATACAAGTGATCTGCACTTTCTCCCCAATCACCTTCAGTACCTGGCCTACAAAGGGGTGGTCTTTGTAGCTGACAATGACAAAACTGCCTAGATTTTCAGTAAGTGTTGACTTGGCTGAAGCTTCATCTTGCTGTTCCTCAGTAATGGTGTTCTCCTGATGGTGTTCTTCATTGAAGTTCACTTCCACAGCACTGAAACAGGTGTTGCAGATGTTTGGTCTGCTACAGAAGGAAGACACTTCAGTGTTTTATTTTCCCTGACACTGTGGAGGTGACCTGGTGCAACTTCGTGGTTCCTTTGACTCCAGAAAAGTTGTTTGGCACAGCTTCCTTGTGCTTTGTGACATCTGTAATCCAAAATAACTTGATGCTCGATCCACTCTTCGAGTAGTTCGAATAACTCCTTGGGAATCTGCACATCCTCCCCTGTTGCATGTGTTTGTCTGTACAATGTGTCACAGCCCCACCCATACCATCTGGTGCCCCCTTCCCGTAACCCTTTTCAGAGAACTTCCAGGTGATTTGTTTGAATTCGTAAATATATGGCTGAGTGTTCTTCTTGTTTCTGTATTGAGCGACGGGACCATCACTCTTCATGTGGAATGTCGTGATTTGTGGATTCTGTTCTTGACCTCTCTTAGGACAGGTTCCAGGTGAGCCCATACTGCTCTCTCATCATGTCTAAGGGAGTCAAATATGGTGGCGTAGGACTGGGTTTCCTCTGATTTGTACACAACACTTGTATGGATCGTAGCCTGCTGTCTACTCTCCCCAATGTGGAATGCCTGAACACAGTAATCTGTGTTCTGACGATAAAGCATTTGCTTGATAAAGGCATCGGCAAATTGACTCTCATTTATTATAGATAGATAGGAGGGTAGTTATTTATGTAAACTTATTTTCAGTATTAGCTGCTTGATGTGCTATACTATAAAACCCCAAAACTGACAAAACACATCATACAAAACTTGTGTTTTTACATACAAGGAGATAATATGATGTATTTGTGTGTACAAAAAAAAAAATATATATATATATCTTACTACAAAGACAGACAAACATATTGACATCATTCAGTACAACCGTTGAATTTCTGGTAACTCCGGATTATCCTTTTGGTTACACCGTATGACTTTTCTCACAAACATGTTTTAGAGGCAACTGCTTATGGACGCATGTGAACACTTCACTTAACATTAAGTATGTATCTTGAGTATCGAAATAAATTATAAGCTTTTCAGATAATTTAACATTTTATTTTGTTTTTAGCGGTCGCACCGAATGATCAGATTTTTTGGCTGACATCTGACAGGAAGTGGACATGTAAATTTATCAAAGTTTTACGAGAGACTCGCTAACCTTTTCTTAACCGAAGGTTATCTCACAGGCATCTTCGTGACGTCGCATCCTGTCACATGAGTACCATCATGTGATTTGATCCAAAATAGCGACTTAATGTCGGTCATGAAGGCTGTTTATCCAGACATAAGTATTTAAAACCTTTCTGCCTAAACCGTCTTACCCATACAGATGTATAGTGTAAAAGACCCTTAAAAAATCATGCCAGAATAATTATTTGACAGTTTTGTTATGATTTGAGATGTCACTTTTTTAACCTTTAGATCACTGAAAGTGACCTTTTCCCCCCTCACATTTAACCATGAAATATTTTAGGACTGTAGTTACATACTATCAAAATAAAGTTGCACACTCCATGTATAAGGCTCCCGGATATCCTTTCTAAAAACATTGACTCCTAGTGGTCTGATTATTGACTTTGATCTCATGCCCTTCTTATGAACACATTTTTCCTTTATAAACAAGTCTTATAAATTTACATTTTCTTTCTACATCTTATTAGCATACACATATGCCCCCTCTTAATGATGCTCATTATACATTAAGGTTGAACCAAAATATTACATGTAACAAATATGAAATTATTATGTGAATTTGAATGAAAAAATAATGTATGTTGATGCTAATATGATGTACAATATTCCATTATGTTTCTATAAGATAGCAATAGTGTAATATATTTAATATGCCATATACTATTTTTTTAACAGTTTCACTAGTTAATTATAATTAACTTAATCATTATGACACACCCCTCACTATTTTCATTGGTTGCACTAATGGCACAGTTTGTCTACATAACCTGGTTCAAGTATCCATGACATTACCCTGAGGATGGCACAGTGATGCAGAAACGTTGGTAAAGACCCATTAAATTGCTGAGAGTTTATACATGTAGTGTGCAACTTTTAGTTTATTCGGCGTTAGTCAGGACCAAACAAGAAATGTCCTCTCACTGTCAACTGCGTTTATTTTCAGCAGACTTAACATGTGTAAATATTTGTATGAACATGACAAGATTCAACAGATGACATGAACTGAACAAGTTCCACAGACATGTGACTAACAGAAATGGAATAATGTGTCCCTGAACAAAGGGGGAGGGGTCAAAATCAAAAGTAACAGTCAGTATCTGGTGTGGCCACCAACTGCATTAAGTACTGCAGTGCATCTCCTCCTCATGGACTGCACCAGATTGGCCAGTTCTTGCTGTGAGATGTTACCCCACTCTTCCACCATGGCACCTGCAAGTTCCCGGACATTCCCTCCGATCCAACAGGTCCCAGACGTACTCAATGGGATTGAGATCTGGGCTCTTCGCTGGCCATGGCAGAACACTGACATTCCTGTCTTGCAGGAAATCACGCACAGAACGAGCAGTATGGCTGGTGGCATTGTCATGCTGGAGGGTCATGTCAGGATGAGCCTCCAGGAAGGGTACCACATGAGGGAGGAGGATGTCTTCCCTGAAACGCACAGCGTTGAGATTGCCTGCAATGACAACAAGCTCAGTCCGATGATGCTGTTACACACACGTCCCCAGACCATGACGGACCCGCCACCTCCAGATCGATCCCACTCCAGAGTACAGCCTCGATGTAACACTCATTCCTTCAACGATAAACGCGAATCCAACCATCACCCCTGGTGAGACAAAACTGTGACTCGTCAGTGAAGAGCACTTTTTTGCCCATAGGCGACACTGTTGCCGTGGATGTCTGGTGGTGAGGACCTGCCTTAAAACATGCCTACAAGCACTCAGTCCAGCCTCTCTCAGCCTATTGCAGTCTGAGCACTGATGGAGGGATTGTGTGTTCCTGGTGCAACTCGGGAAGTTGTTGTTGCCTTCCTGTACCTGTCCTGCATGTGTGGTGTTCGGATGTATCGCTCCTGTGCAGGTATTGTAACACGTGGTCTGCCACTGCGAGGACCATCAGCTGTACATCCTGTCTCCCATCCTGTCTCCCTGTAGTACTGTCTTAGCATGCAGCATGCTTAAGGCACATTCACACAGATGAGCAGGGACCCTGGGCATCTTTCTTTTGGTGTTTTTCAGAGTCAGTAGAAAGGCCTCTTTGGTGTCCTAAGTTTTCATAACTGTGACTTTATAATTGCCTACAGTCTGTAAGCTATTAGATTACAATTACAATGAAGATTACAAAGATCTGTGAAGTTATTTGGATTTTTTACGACTTATCTTTGAAAGACAGGTCCTGAAAAAGGGACGTTTCTTTTTTTGCTGAGTTTATATATATCACATTTTACGTAAGGATTCAGACCCTTTACTCAGTACTTTGTTGAAGCACCTTTGGCAGTGATTACAGCATCGAGTATTCTTGGGTATGACGCTACAAGCTTGGCACATCTGTATTTGGGGAGTTACTCCCATTCTTCTCTGCAGATCCTCTCAACCTCTGTCAGGATGGATGGGGAGCGTCGCTGCACAGCTATTTTCAGGTCCATCCAGAGATGTTCGATCGGGTTCAAGTCCGGGCTCTGGCTGGTCCACTCAGGGACATTCAGAGACTTGTCCCAAAGCCACTCCTGCGTTGTCTTTGCTGTGTGCTTAGGATTTTTGTCCTGTTGGAATATGAACATTCGCCCCAGTCTGAGGTCCTGAGCCCTCTGGAGCAATCTGCCATCTGTCAATGATGAATTTACGGTGGTGGGGTGTTGGACTGATTTTGTTGATTGTGTACATACCCTCTACAAACTGACTAAATGATGAAAACGATGCTGGTAGCAGAATTGAATACAGCGGAGAGTTCCTACTACAATGCAACTCAAACACAAACGTGCTGGATATCCCAATGATCCATCTAATCCCCAATTTTCATTTGGGTTTGTAATCCACTCGCAGACAAACGTGGAAAACGCAGGGCAATCACACACAGACTTAAAAAATGTAAGAACAAACTTACCCACCACCTTGCTGATCAGTGCCCAGTCACTAAGGGGGAAAGCGGATGAGCTGTCAGCGAATCTGCTCCTCCAACACGAATACTGGGAGGCCTGTTTGCTGGCGTTTACTGAGACTTGGCTGGATGACAGAGTCCCGGACAGGGAAGTGGAGCCGGCTTCACTCTGGTCAGAGCGGACTGTGATCTGACAGTCACAGGGAAACATCACGGCGGGGGCGTCTGCCTGCTTGTCAGGGACCAGTGCTGTAAATGGATCTTGGTAAGGAGAGATTCTGTACCCCCGACATTGAACTGCTTTCTGTGTCACTGCGACCCTACTATTTGCCCCGTGAGTTCCCCCAATTGTTTGTTACCGTTGTGTACATTCAACCGAAAGCTAATCTAACAAAGGCGTCAGAGAATATATAATCCGTCACAGAAACTGGAATCCATCTCCCCATTGCATCCACATTTATTTTAGGGGATTTTAACAACTGTACTTTGCACGAAGTCCTGCGCACATACCACCAGTATGTGAAATGTCACACTAGGAAAAATAAGACTCTTGATTTGTGGTATGGGACAATACCAGTTGTGTTCCCGGTCACCACCTGGGGACATCAGACCACAATGTTGTCTACCTCAGGCCAACCTACTGTCCGCTCCTGGAGAGGGAGAAATCCACAGTTAAAACTGTCCAGATCTGGAAGGACAACAATATCACTTGTCTCCAGGGGTGTTTTGACTGTATTATGTGGGAGGTATTTGAGGACAGCAGCTCTGATCTTGATGAACTCACAGATGTTGTTTCAGACTATGTAAACTTCTCTGTTGAGTCAGTTGTGCCTACTAAAATCTGTAAAAAATCTTCCCAAACAATAAGCCTTGGGTATCAAAACATCTCAAATCACTACTTAATAGGAAGAAGGCAGTTTATGCTGAGGGTGATAGACAGGCTTTAAGAGATGTACAACGTGAGATCAAAAGACGGACACTGGTGGACAAGGAGGCATACAAGCAAATGGTGGAGAGGACCCTCTCCTCAGGAAACTCCAGGGTGGCCTGGCAAGGCATTAAATCCATGGCTAGTGCCCTCCACATAGGCAGAGGGAAAAACAGTGCTGACCTTGGGAGACATGAGGGCCAGAACATGGCTAATGAACTGCATGTTTTCTTCTCAAGAATTGAATCAGACAATCTTGTGTTGGAGGTAAAACAAATGGAAGCACCAGTACAAATGTTTGAGATGGTTGTTAAACAGGCTGACGTTTTGAAGTAAATTGTTCAGATGATGTAACGCACACAAAAGCCTCGGCCCAGACAAAATAAGTGAAAAAAATATGTGTTAAAGCACTGTGCTGAACAATTGGCTGGTGTTTTTACAGACATTTTCCAATCCTCACTTGACCAGCAACACGTGCCAGTATTGTAGAAAAACTCAATTATACCAATTCCTAAAGCATCTAATCCCTCTGTGCTGAATGACTACCGCCCTGTCGCCTTGACATCCTTAGTAATGAAATGCCGTGAGAAAATTGTAAAAAGTCATATTCTCAGGGTCACCCAGAAGCTCCTCGACCCATTTCAGTTTGCCTATCAGCCCAGCAGAGGAGTTGATGATGCCATTCTTACTCTCCTCAACATGGTCTACAGACATCTAGAGGGTGCCAAAACCCTGACATGGGATTGTTTGTTGACTTTTCTTCTGCCTTCAACACAAGCCAGCCTTACATTCTGGCACAGGGACTCATTCTGGACTTCTCCTTAGATGGGGGGGGGGGGGCTGGTTTGTGGTTGTTGGACTTCCTGAGCCAACGGTCACAGCGGGTCAAAATGGGCCCCCACGTGTCGGACATACGCAACACCAACAAAGGCGCTCCTCGGGGATGTGTTGTACTAGTTCCCATCCTGACAGACACCTTAAGTTCGCTGATGACACTGCCTTGATCAGCCTGTTGCATGATGACGAAGAACATCATGGCCCAGTCCTAGATGACTTTGTAGAGTGGTGTGACGAATCACACTTTGTCCTCAATACCAATAAGACCAAAGAGACGTGCATAGACTTCAGGAAGCATACAACACCTACCTCTGCAACATCAGAGGTTAGAATATAGAGATTTGCAGAGGTATAAAAATATCTAGGTGTCCTCTTGGACAATAAGCTTCTTTGGAGTTAATGTACAGATCTGATCTACAGAAAGAGTCCATTGTAATTGTACTATACTGACTCTGTTTTACAAATCTTTCATTGAGTGTTTAACTGTTTGTTGGTTTGGCAATTCCACTGTCAGCCAGAGAAATATGCTGAGAAGGATCTTCACCACAGCAAGCAAGGTACTTTGAGTCAAGCAGACAGGCCTGGATGAGATCTTTAAGGTCAGGGCCCTCCGCAAGGCTCACAAAATCCTTTTAGAGCCAAGCTCCCGTTGTACCCGGACTTTGAACTTCGCCCCTCTGAGCGCAGGTATAGGGCACTGAGGCTATCCTGAAAATATCCCAATCCACGTGATCGAAGCAAATCTTGAAGCGTGGAACCCGATTGGTCGGACCAGCGTTGAACAGACCTGAGCACGGGCGTTTCCTGTTTTAGTTTCTGTCTATATGCAGGGAGCAACAAAATGGAGTCGCAGTCAGATTTGCCGAAAGGAGGGCAGGGGGAGGGCTTTGTATGCATTGTGGAAGTTAGGTAGCCTTGTTTTCAGATTAGCTTTGTTTAAACAATAAATGCAGCCTCAGGATATATGGTTTCCAGTTTACATAGAGTCCAGTGAAGTTCTTTCAGGGCCATTGAGATGTCTGCTTGGGGGGATATACACCGCTGTGATTTACAATTGAAGATAATTCTCTTGGTAGATAATGTTGTTGGCAGTTGATTGTAAGGAATTCTTGGTCAGGTGACCAAAAGGACTTGAGTTCCTGTATGTTGTTATGATTACACCACAAATCATTAATCATAAGGCATACACCCCCGCCCTTCTTCTTACTAGAGAGATGTTTGTTTCTGTTGGTGCGATGCGTGAAGAAACCGGGTGGCTGTACCGACTCTGATAACATATCCTGAGTGAGCCATGTTTCCGTGATACAGAGAATGTTACAATCTCTGACGTCTCTCTGGAAGGCAACCCTTGATCGAATTTCGTCTACCTTGTTGTCAAGAGACTGGACATTGGCGAGTAGTATACTCGTGAGAGATGTGCTCCGTCTGCCCCTTCTGCGGCGCCTTTGTTTTGGGTCGGCTACTGGGATTAAATCCATTGTCCCGGGTGGTGGTCCAAACAGAGGGTCCGCTTCGGGAAAGACGCATTCCTGGTCGTAATGTTGGTAAAGTTGACGTTGCTCTTATATCCAATAGTTCATCTTAGGTTTCATTACATACAGTCGAGAAGAACTACTGAATATAAGAGCAGCGTCAACTCACCATCAGTACGACCAAGAATATGACTTTCGCGAAGCGGATCCTGTGTTCTGCCTTTCACCTAGGACAACGGAATGGATCCCAGCCGGCGACCCCAAAAAAACGACTTCGTAAAAGAGGGAAACGTAGCGGTCTTCTGGTCAGACTCCGGAGAAGGGCCCATCGTGCACCACTCCCCAGTATACTTCTCGCCAATGACCAGTCTCTTGACAACAAGGTTGATGAAATCCGAGCAAGGGTAGCATTCCAGAGGGACATCAGAGACTGTAACGTTCTTTGCTTCACGGAAACATGGCTCACTGGAGAGACGCTATCGGAGTAGGTGCAGCCAGCTGGTTTCTCCACGCATCGCCCCGACAGAAACAAACATCTTTCTGGTAAGAAGAGGGGCAGGGGCGTATGCCTTATGGCTAACGAGACGTGGTGTGGTCACAAAAGCATATAGGAACTCAAGTCCTTCTGTTCACCTGACTGAATTCCTCACAATCAAATGTCGACCGCATTATCTACCAAGGGAATTCTCTTCGATTATAATCACAGCCGTATATATTCCCCCCCAAGCAGACCCATCAATGGCTCTGAACTAACTTTATTTGACTCTTTGCAAACTGGAATCCATACATCCTGAGGCTGCATTCATTGTAGCTGGGGGTTTTAACAAGGCTAATCTGAAAACAAGACTCCCTAAATTGTATCACCATATCGATTGCGCAACCAGGGCTGGCAAAACCTTGGATCACTGTTATTCTAACTTCCGTGACGCATATAAGGCCCTGCCCCACCCTCCTTTCGTAAAAGCTGACCACGACTCCATTTTGCTGATCCCTGCCTACAGACAGAAACTAAAACAAGAAGCTCCCACGCTGAGGTCTGTTCAACGCTGGTCCGACCAATCTGATTCCACACTCCAAGACTGCTTCCATCATGTGGACTGGGATATGTTTCGTATTGCGTCAGACAACAACATAGACAAATACGCTGATTCGGTGTGCGAGTTCATTAGAACGTGCGTTGAAGATGTCTTTCCCTTAGCTACGATTAAAACATTCCCAAACCAGAAACTGTGGATTGATGGCAGCATTCGCGTGAAACTGAAAGCGTGAACCACTGCTTTTAATCAGGGCAAGGTTACCGGAAATATGACCGAATACAAACAGTGTAGCTATTCCCTCCGCAAGGCAATCAAACAAGCTAAGCGTCAGTATAGAGACAAAGTAGAACCTCAATTCAACGGCTCAGACACAAGAGGTATGTGGCAGGGTCTACAGTCAATCACTGATTACAAAATGAAAACCAGCCCCTTCACGGACCAAGATGTCTTGCTCCCAGGCAGACAAAATAACTTTTTTGCCCGCTTTGAGGACAATACAGTGCCACTGACATGGCCTGCAACCAAAACATGCGGCGTCTCCTTCACTGCAGCCGAGGTGAGTAAAACATTTAAATGTGTTAACCCTCGCAAGGCTGCAGGCCCAGACGGCATTCCCAGCCGCACCCTCAGAGCATGCGCAGACCAGCTGGCTGGTGTGTTTACGGACATATTCAATCAATCTCTATCCCAGTCTGCTGTTACCACATGCTTCAAGAAGGCCACCATTGTTCCTGTTCCCAAGAAAGCTAAGGTAACTGAGCTAAACGACTACCGCCCCGTAGCACTCACTTCCGTCATCATGAAGTGCTTTGAGAGACTAGTCAAGGACCATATCACCTCCACCCTACCTGACACCCTAGATCCACTCCAATTTGCTTACCGCCCAAATAGGTCCACAGACGATGCAATCTCAACCACACTGCACACTGCCCTAACCCATCTGGACAAGAGGAATACCTATGTGAGAATGCTGTTCATCGACTACAGCTCGGCATTTAACACCATAGTACCCTCCAAGCTCGTCATCAAGCTCGAGACCCTGGGTCTCGACCCCGCCCTGTGAAACTGGGTACTGGACTTCCTGACGGGCCGCCCCCAGGTGGTGAGGGTAGGCAACAACATCTCCACCCCGCTGATCCTCAACACTGGGGCCCCACAATGGTGCGTTCTGAGCCCTCTCCTGTACTCCCTGTTCACCCACGACTGCGTGGCCACGCATGCCTCCAACTCAAACATCAAGTTTGCGGACGACACAACAGTGGTAGGCTTGATTACCAACAACGACGAGATGGTCTACAGGGAGGAGGTGAGGGCCCTCGGAGTGTGGTGTCAGGAAAATAACCTCACACTCAAAGTCAACAAAACTAAGGAGATGATTGTGGACTTCAGGAAACAGCAGAGGGAACACCCCCCTATCCACGTTGATTGAACAGTAGTGGAGAGGGTAGCAAGTTTTAAGTTCCTTGGCATGCACATCACAGACAAACTGAATTGGTCCACCCACACAGACAGCATCGTGAAGAAGGCGCAGCAGCACCTCTTCAACCTCAGGAGGCTGAAAAATTTGGCTTGTCACCAAAAGCACTCTCAAACTTCTACAGATGCACAATCGAGAGCATCCTGGCGGGCTGTATCACCGCCTGGTACAGTAACTGCTCCGCCCACAACCGTAAGGCTCTCCAGAGGGTAGTGAGGTCTGCACAACGCATCACCGGGGGCAAACTTACCTGCCCTCCAGGACACCTACACCACCCGATGTCACAGGAAGGCCATAAAGATCATCAAGGACAACAACCACCCGAGCCCCTGCCTGTTCACCCCGCTATCATCCAGAAGGAGAGGTCAGTACAGGTGCATCAAAGCTGGGACCGAGAGACTGAAAAAACAGATTCTATCTCAAGGCCATCAGACTGTTAAACAGCCACCACTAACATTGAGTGGCTGCTGCCAACACACGGACTCAACTCCAGCCACTTTAATAATGGGAATTGATGGGAAATGATGTAAAATATATCACTAGCCACTTTAAACAATGCTACCTAATATAATGTTTACATACCCTACATTATTCATCTCATATGTATACGTGTATACTGTACTCTATCATCTACTGCATCTTTATGTAATACATGTATCACTAGCCACTAACTATGCCACTTTGTTTACATTCTCATCTCATATGTATATACTGTACTCGATACCATATACTGCATCTTGCCTATGCCGCTCTGTACCATCACTCATTCATATATCTTTATGTACATATTCTTTATCCCCTTACACTTGTGTGTATAAGACAGTAGTTTTGGAATTGTTAGTTGGATTACTTGTTGGTTATTACTGCATTGTCGGAACTAGAAGCACAAGCATTTCGCTACACTCGCATTAACATCTGCTAACCATGTGTATGTGACAAATAAAATTTGATTTGATTTGAAATTTGTAGGCCTCCTTGCTCGCACACCCTTTTTCAGTTCTGCCCAGAAATGCTCTATAGGATTGAGGTCATGGCTTTGTGATGGCCACTCCAATACATTGACTTTATTGTCCTTAAGCCATTTTGCCACAACTTTGGAAGTATGCTTGGGGCATTGTCCATTTGGAAGACCCATTTGCGACCAAGCTTTAATTTCCTGACTAATGTCTTGATGTTGCTTCAATATATCCGCATAATTTTCCTGCCTCATTATGCCATCCATTTTGTGAAGTGCACCAGTTCCTCCTGCAGCAAAGCACCCCCACAACATGAAACTGCCACCCCTGTGTCACACCTTGGTCTTAGTATTTTGTGTTTTCTTTATCTATTTGGACAGGCCAGGGTGTGACATGGGTTATTGTGGTGTGTTTTTTTGTCTTGGGGTTTTGTGGGGTGTCTAATTAGTCTATATGGCTGCCTGAGGCGGTTCTCAATCAGTCAGGTGATTTTCATTATCTCTGATTGGGAACCATATTTAGGCAGCCATATTCTGTGAGTGTTTTCGTGGGTGATTGTTCCTGTCTTTGTGTTTGCACCAGATAGGGCTGTTTCGGTTTTCGTTATTTCGTTTAATTCATTTTGTCATTTCTGTATGTTTAGTTTTTCTTTCATTAAAATCTATCATGAATCATCATCACGCTGCATTTTGGTCCGATCCTTATTCTACCTCTTCATCAGAGGAGGAGATAGAAGAATGCCGTTACACCCTGTGCTTCACAATTGGGATGGTGTTCTTCGGCTTGCAAGCATCCCCATTTTTCCTCCAAACACAACGATGGTCATTATGGCAAAATAGTTCTATTTTTGTTTCATCAGATCAGAGGACATTTCTCCAAAGAGTATGATCTTTGTCCCCATGTGCAGTTGCAAACCCGTCTCAAAATGAGTCTCCTTCCTGAGCGGTATAATGGCTGTGTGGTCCTATACTTGCATACTATTGTTTGTACAGATGAACGTGGTACCTTCAGGCGTTTGGAAATTGCTCCCAAGGATGAACCAGACTTGTGGAGGTCTACAATTGTTTTTCTGAGATCTTGGCTGATTTCTTTAGATTTCCCATGATGTCAAGCAAAGAGGCACTGAGTTTGAAGGTAGGTCTTGAAATACATCCACATGTACACCTCCAATTGACTCAAATGGTGTCAATTAGCCTATCAGAAGCTTCTAAAGCCATGACATCAATTTCTGGAATTTCCCGAAGCTGTTTAACTTCTTGCATCGAGCCAACCCGGATCCGGGATCATGACTACAGCCTCAAGCCCATTACCATAACGCAACGTTAACTATTCATGAAAATCGCAAATGAAATGAAATCAATATGCTGGCTCTCAAGCTTAGCCTTTTGTTAACAACACTGTGATCTCAGATTTTCAAAATATGCTTCTCAACCATAGCAAATTAGCATTAGCAGGCAACATTTTCACAAAAACCAGCAAAAACATTCAATAAATCATTTACCTTTGAAGAACTTTGGATGTTTTCAATGAGAAGACTCTCAGTTAGATAGCAAATGTTCAGTTTTCCTGAAAGATTATTTGTGCAGGAGAAATCGGTCCGTTTTCTGCGTCATGTTTGGCTACCAAAAAAAAAACAAATTAATTAATCCAAACGCCAAACTTTCTTCCACATTTACTCCATAATATCGACTGAAACATGGTAAACGTTGTTTAGAATCAATCCTCAAGGTGTTTTTCACATATCTCTTCATGATATATCATTCCTGGAAGTCTCCTCTCTGTCACATGGATGAATGCGAGCAGCTTTGAGATTACACAACAATTTCAACAAAGGACACCGGGCGGACCCCTGGTAAATGTAGTCTCTTATGGCCAATCTTCCAATGGTATGCCTACAAATACTTCACAATGCTGCAGACAACTTGGAGAAACGATAGAAAGGGCAGGCTAATTTGTGGCGCTTTCACAGCCATATAAGGAGACAATGAAAAACAGCGTCAAAAATCCTGCTAATTTCCTGTTTGAAGTTTCATCTTGGTTTCGCCTGTTGCATCAGTTCTGGGGCACTCACAGATAATATCTTTGCAGTTTTGGAAACGTCAGTGTTTTCTTTCCAAATCTGCCAATTATATGCATAGTCGAGCATCTTTTCATGACAAAATATTGCGCTTAAAACGGGCTTGTTTTTTTATCCAATAATGACATAGCGTCCCCATAGGTTGAAGAGGTTAAAGCACAGTCAACTTGGTGTATGTAAACTTCTGACCACTGGAATTGTGATACAGTGAATTATAAGTTAAATCTGCCTGTAAACAATTGTTGAAAAATTGACTTGTGTCATGCACAAAGTAGATGTCCTAATCCACTTGCCAAAACTATAGTTTGTTAACAATAAATTTGTGGAGGGGTTGAAAAACAGGTTTAAATGACTCCAACCTAGGTGTATGTAAACTTCCGCCTTCAACTGTAGTCAGTCGCACAACTAAATGCATTCAACTGAAATGTCTACCCCGTTTAACCGAACCCCTCTGAATCAGAGCGGTGCGGGGGGGCTGCCTTAATCGACATCCACACCATGTGCAAAAGGGTAACAGTTGTTGGGGGTGATTCAAACCAGCAACCTTTCGGTTACTGGCCCAGCGCTTTTAACTGCTGCATTCAGGCTGTAATGCAACAAATGTAATGCAACAAAATGTGTCAAGGGGTATGAATACTTTCTGAAGGCACTATCTCCTAATAATATTGCATGTACATTTTACATTACATTTAAGACATTTAGCAGACGCTCTTATCCAGAGCGACTTACAAATTGGTGCATTCACCTTATGACATCCAATGTTTGATGACTTGTGATTGGATGACAACAAGCTACATGCACCACTCTCATGGAAAGCAAGAGCACCAGCTGCATAAATGATAAAACATGTATTTCTCTGCAGGAAGCGCAATGTAGACCATTTACATTGAATTCACATGGAATTTTTCTTATTTTAACTTTACGGCTTTAAACTGTATAACTGATCAATGCAGGTTATTTAATGGTAAACAAAATCAAATCCTATGAAATTACGTCAACACATACTGGAGGAGTTACTGGCTAGGTACAAGTGGCTAGCTTAACTAATGAACTAGGTACATCGGTCGCGGTGCGCATGACCAGAATGGCACATCGATGAACTGCAAAAGGCACATTCCATTTCTGTTAGAAAATTGAGAAAGAGGAGGAGTTGGACTGTTTTGTGCCCAAAATGGACCTTTAAGAACAGTTTTCCATTTGTCACATTCCTAGTCTATGGTATTCTCTCTTCCCTCTTTTAAACTCACCAGACAAAGACTTGGTGATCCCCCATGAAATCAGCCCTATAGCCTGTTCATATGAACCCTATTTCCACTTGGCAAATGCACATACACACTCACCCACATGAACAGCGACCCAAGGCCAGTGGGGGAAAGTCCATGGCTGTTCAGCAGGAAGTACGGAATGTGGGAAAAGGTCAGTGGTGCTAGCTGATCCGCAGAGCGTCCCTACACACACACACAAACAGAGAGCGTCTTCAGCTCAGGGCTCTCCCATCCCAACAACAAGAGTCTGTTGAAAAACACCAGCCTCGCCTGTCCCAGGGCTCACATGTGCTGGGGTTTGGAGGCTAGCCCACTCACTGTGTGTGCATGTGTTTCTCTCTGAACAAGAAGGCGTACACATTAATGCCAATGGGTTAGCTTATTGTTTCTCTCGCTACTCTTTTTATCTCTCCCTTTTTCTATCCTCTCTCTGTTAGTGATTAGTTGATAGAATTTCAGTGATTTAGATTAATGTCTTAACAGCTGGCTCTCCTCAGCAACAAAATAACTCCAGGCCTGCATCAAAAACCTCTAACCTGGCCCATATGCTATGTTTCTATGGGGAGGCTGTTTCTGTCTCTCTGGGTTGGAGGTGTGCTGGTTAAGGCTTGCTCAGCTGCAGAGGGATCTGTTGAATGAGACCAGATCAAAGTCTCTGTTATTACAAGTGTTTCCAGAAGAGACTGCCGGTTTCATGTTCAAGCCTTTCATTGTCTCTCAATGTGTTGTTTTAACTGGGTAGAAGTGTTTCATGGATCTGATTGGATGTCTAACTTTGTAAAATACATTTAGATTGGACAGTCACTGTATTCTGTGATAGCAGCTCTGATTGGCTGCAACCCTATCCTCATGACACACCACCGATTGGGAATAAATCATTCCTCTGTAAAAGATCTGTACTAACTGGCTGTTCCCCTCCTCCCCAGCAGGGCGTGCGATGGTGTTGCAATGACCGAGGGCGGCTGAGAGTCAGGGGAGAAGCTACGCAGCACCATGGAGGGCACCAGGGCTGCCGTCTTAGCGCCGGTCAAAAGCAAAGCCCCTCGACGGGATCGGAGGCGGCGTGTCGGGGCTTTGGTAAGTAAAGGGGGAGTCTGCCAGAACGGGACCACCTCCCCACATGGGGAGTACACCTCGGACGGAGTGATGGGGCTGGAGTCCTCCTTGGAGGTGCTGAAACCATCCCTGCTGACGAAGGGGCTGAGAGAGAGAGTGGGGGAGAAGGAGGGGGCGCGAGGAGCAGAGGTGTCACCTGAGAGGGAGGAGGGCCTTGGCTCCTGGGACATGAAGTCTCATGACGAAGAGGTTGTGCAGCAGGAGCAAGAGGATCAGCAGGAGAAGGAGAGTAGTAACAGCCACAGCGCCTCCAATACGGACAGCCCTGCCCTCTCCAGTAGTTGCACAGGTGAGACACACACACACTCACAAGACCTGGGTTCAAATATTATTTCAAGTTTCTCAATTACTTTCACACACATTTCATAGAAAGTATTCAGATATTTATTATTTGAATATTGGCATGTATTTGAAAATACTAAAATACACTTACTCAAATACACTCCCATCCCCATTGTATTTGAAAATACTAAAATACACTTACTTAAATACACTCCCATCCCCATTGTATTTGAAAATAGTATTTGAAATATGTATTTGAAAATAGTTTCAAATAGTAGGCTGTTTATAGGAAATTATTTAAATACTTTCAAATACTTCCAATTAGGGCTGTGACAGTCCTGGAATGTTGTATTACGGTTATTGGCCAGCCACATGACCACAGTCACCGTTATAAACGTTGGAATGTTTTTTTAATTATTATTATTTTTTAGATTCACAGTTTCCCCTCTCTGCTCTGCTCCTGACTGCATGTGCTGCTGCTGCTGCAGGGAGGGGAGGCGTTGCCCAGGCTTGTTTACAACAACACCTTGCTTGTTTCAGCGAGGAGCAACAAAGTTTCATCACATTCTAAAGAGTCCATGTTACTGCGGAAACGGACTCAAGCGTGCAAATGCCAGGTCCTTCCATCTTCAGTTAGCTGGTCGTTCCACACAACAACAAACGGTTTTGATGTTTTTGGTGTGTTTTATACAATATTTATACAGTATTTGTGCCATCCCTACTTCCAATAGAAGTAGTTGATTCAGGCCACATTATTTGAAAATACTCAAATAGACAGAAAAAATTGTTGATGATTAGTGAGATGTGGCCCACCTTGTGTGCTACATCTATTTTGATCGTGGTTGTTCCTGTAGCATAAACACAGCATCACCTTTTACTCTATGTATTCTCACAAAGTAAAGTCCCTGTGATGTTTACCTTTAGACATAGCGCCTATAACCCAGTCCCCTCTTGACTTGAGAGAACTCTGTGTTCCAATCTAGTAGAGGTCGACCGATTTATGATTTTTCAACGCCGATACAGATTTTAATGGAGGACCAAAAAAAGCTGCTACCGATTAATCGTCCGATTAAAAAATTAATTTGATTTTTTTTTTAATAATGACAATTACAACAATACTGAATGAACACTTATTTTAATATAATACATCAATAAAATCAATTTAGACTCAAATAAATAATTAAACATGTTCAATTTGGTTTAAATAATGCAAAAACAAAGTGTTGGAGAAGAAAGTAAAAGTGCAATATGTGCCATGTAAAAACACCTAACGTTTAAGTTCCTTGCTCAGAACATGAGAACATTAAAGCTGGTGGTTCCTTTTAACATGAGTCTTCAATATTCCCAGGTAAGAAGTTATTGAAGACTCATGTTAAAAGGAACCACCAGCTTTAATGTTCTCATGTGTATATATATTATATATATATTTTTATATATATATTTATTTATTTTATTTTACTAGGCAAGTCTGTTAAGAACAAATTCTTATTTTCAATGACGGCCTAGGAACCGTGGGTTAACTCCCTGTTCAGGGGCAGAACTACAGATTTGTACCTTGTCAGCTCGGGGATTCGAACTTGCAACCTTTCAGTTACTAGCCACAAGGCTATCTTGCCACCCCAAAATACTTTAAAGTACTTTTACTTTTATATTTGACAACTTTTACTTCTACTTCACTATATTCCTAAAGAAAATAATGTAATGTTTACTCCATATGTTTTCCCTGACACCCAAAAGTACTCATTACATTTTGAATGCTTACCAGGACAGGAAAATGGTCCAAGACACTCACTTATCAAGACAACATCTCTGGTCATCCCTACTGCCTCTGATCTGGCAGACTTACTAAACACAAATGCTGTGTTTGTCATTAAACACAAATGCTTTGTCTGTAAATTATGTCTGAGTGTTGGAGTGGCTACACGTCAAATAAAAAAAGAAAGTACAATTGTGCTGTCTGGTTTGCTTGATGTAAGGAATTTGAAATTATTAATACTTTTACATTTTAGAAATTCCATTTACTTTTGATACTTAACTTAATTTTAAGTATTTTTAAAATCAAATACCTTTCGACTTTTACTCAAGTAGTATTTTACTGCGTGACTTTCACTTTTACTTGAGTCATTTTCTATTAAGGTATCTTTTACTCAAGTATGATAATTGAGTACTTTTTCCATCACTGCCAATTTGTGCACATTCGTTGTTCCATAACGTCATTGTGTGAATTGTTTGTTTGATTGTTAGTGTCTATTTATTACCCATTACATACACTAGATGGCCAGAACTATGTGGACACGCCTTCAAATGAGTGGATTCAGCTATTTCAGCCACACTCGTTTCTGACAAGTGTATAAAATCGTCAAGTCAGTTCATCAAATTCCTTCCATGCTAGAGCTGCCTCTGACAACTGTAAGTGCTGTTATTGTGAAGTGGAAACGTCTAGGAGCAACAACGGCTCAGTTGTGAAGTGGTAGGCCTCACAGAACGGGACCAGCAAGTGCTGAAGCATGTAGCGTGTAAAACATTGTCTGTCCTCGGTTGCAACACTCACTACGAGTTCCAAACTGCCTCAGGGAGCCACGTCAGCACAATAACTGTTTGCCGGGAGCTTCATGAAATGGGTTTCCATGGCCAAGCAGGCGCACACAAACCTAAGATCACCATGCACAATGCCAAGCGTCAGCTGAAGTGGTGTAAAGCTTTCCGCTATTGGACTCTGGAGCAGTGGAAATTCATTCATTGGAGTGATAAATGGCATTTTACCATCTGGCAGTCTGACAGACAAATCTGGGTTTTAAATCTAACTTTATTCGTCACAAGCGCTGAATACAACATGTGTAGATGTTACTGTGAAATGCTTACTTACAAACCCTTAACCAACAGTGCAGTTTAAGAAAGAGAATAATAAACCTAAAGTAAAAAATAACACAATAACGAGGCTATATACAGGGTGTACCGGTACTGAGTCAATGTGTGAGGGTACAGGTTAGTCGAGCTCTTTTAAACATGTAGGTAGGGGTTAAGTGACTATGCATATATAATAAACAGTGAGTAGCAGCAGTGTACAATACAAATGGAGGGGAGGGGGTGTCAATGTAAATAGTCCGGTAGCCATTTGATTAATTGTTCAGCAGTCTTATGGCTTGGGGCTAGAAGTTGTTAAGGAGCCTTTTGGTCCTAGACTTGGCGCTCTGATACCACTTGCTGTGCACTATCAGAAAAAAACAGTATGACTTGGGTGACTAGAGTCTTTGACAATGTTTTGTGCTTTCCTCTGACACTGCCTAGTATATAGTTCCTGGATGGCAGGAAGCTTGGCCACAGTGATGTACTGGGCTGTACGCATTACCCTCTGTAGCGCCTTAGGTGAGATGCCGAGCAGTTACCAGTCCAGGCGGTGATGCAACCGTTCAGGATGCTCTTGCTGGTGCAGCTGTATACCTTTTTGAGGATCTGGGGACCCATGCTAACCCTTTTCAGTCTCCTGAGGGGGAAAAGGTGTTGTCATACCCTCTTCACGACTATCTTGGTGTGTTTGGACCATGATGTTTTGTTGGTGATGTGGACACCAAGGAACTTGATACTCTCGACCCGCTCCACTACAGCCCGTCGATGTTAATGGGGGCCTGTTCGGCCCGGCTTTTTCCTGTAGTCCACGATCTGCTCCTTTGTCTTGCTCACATTGAGGGAGAGGTTGTTGTTGTCCTGGCACCATACTGCCAGGTCTTTGACCTCCTCCCTATAGGATGTCTCATCGTTGTCGGTAATCAGGCCTACCACTGTTGTGTCGTCAGCAAACAATGATGGTGTTGGAGTCGTGTTTGGCCACGCAGTCGTGGGTGAACAAGGGGAGTACAGGAGGGGACTAAGTACCTACCCCTGAGGGGCCCCAGTGTTGATGATCAGCATGGCAGATGTGTTTTTGCCTACCGTTACTACCTGGGGGCGGCCTGTCAGGAAGTCAAGGATCCAGTTGCAGAGGGAGGTGTTTAGTCCCAGGGTCCTTAGCATAGTGATGAGCTTTGTGTTGAATGCTGAGCTGTAGTCAATGAACAGCATTCTCCCATAGGTGTTCCTTTTGTCCAGGTGGGGAAGGGCAGTGTGGAGTGCGATTGATATTGCGTCATCTGTGGATCATCTGTGGATCTGTTGGGGTGGTATGCGAGTTGGCGTGGGTCTAGAGTGTCTGGGTGGATGCTGTTGATGTGAGTTATAACCAGCCTTTCAAAGCGCTTCATGGCTACCGACGTGAGTGCTACAGGGTGGTAATCATTTAAGCAAGTTACCTTTGCTTCCTTGGGCACTGGGACTATGTTGGTCTGTTTGAAACATGTAGGTATTACAGACTTGGTCAGGGAGAGGTTGACAATGTCAGTGAAGACTGTTAGGGTTATTTTCCTTATTTCCTTATCAATCAGTTACTCATTGGTGAAATAAGCATCATGACTATCTTTAATTAAATAATTCAAAAACCTTTATTAATACAATTGCAGACAGAAGTTGACAAAACAGGAACATAACATGAATGATGCTGAATAAGTTCTGCATCAAACAAAAGGTCTCAAGTTGTTTTATTAAACTGAATTCCCACCTTAGTGATGTCATTGACTACTCATGACCTTTTTACTCCTGAGACCAAAACCCTGCTTCCATAGCTATACAAACATATAGTTTCAGTGTTTATCTAAAAGCTAGGCAATAAATGTCCCCTCCCCAAAGTTGATTTATTGTGGAATGGCTGAGTAGTCTCTTATCAACCACACTCCCCTGCAGAGAGAGAGAGAAATGATTCTAATACAGCAAACATTTTGGTACAACCCTTTTCATGACCCCTAGGTGAACCCGACAAGACCCTTGCCAGTTGGTCCGCGCATGCTTTGAGTACACTTCCTGTATTCCATCTGGCCCCGCAGCTTTTGAATGTTGACCTGAAAAGGCATTTAGCTCATCTGGTAGGCTCGCGTCACTGGGCAGGCGGATGCTAGGAGGACGATACCCTCCACAGTACATACTGCCAACTGTAAAGTTTGTTGGAGGAGGAATAATATTCTGGGGCTGTTTTTCATTGTTCGGGCTAGGCCCCTTAGTTCTAGTGAAGGCAAACCTTAACAGCATACAACAACATTCTAGATGATTCTGTACTTCCAACTTTGGGGCAACAGTTTGAGGAAGGCCCTTTCCTGTTTCAGCATGACAATGCCCTCGTTCAAAGCGAGGTCCATACAGACATGGTTCGTTGAGATCAGTGTGGAAGAACTTGACTGTCCTGCTCAGAGCCCTGACCTGCAGCAATGTTCCAACATCTAGTATAAAGCCTTCCCGCAAGAATGGAGGCTGTTATAGCAGCAAAGCGGGGACCAACTCCATATTAATGCTTGTGATTTTGGAATTATATGTTCTATGAGCAGGTGTCCACATACAATCAATTGGTCGAACGAACAGAGGACTTTCGGTCATCCAAGATTTCTTTAGTCGGTGACAGCCCTAGTACCAATAACAAATAGTCGGCAATTAGCCTTTAACTTAATTTGCAGGCCTAGATCTCATCCCACAAATGGCTTTTGAGAATAGTTAGCCCTGTGTCCTCGAGAGGCCCATTGACTTCTCCAGATACAGATACCCTTTGATATGGAGCACTGCCTCTCTGTTTGTGTTTTACGAATGAGAGACCGTTTTCTCCAGTCCACTTACACACACACACACACACACACACACACACACACACACACACACACACACACACACACACACACACACACACACACACACACACACACACACACACACACACACACACACACACACACACACACACACACATACACACATACACACACACACACACACACACACACACGCCATTCATGCGTGCATACTCACACACACATGCACACCCTCACCAACTTACACACACCCTCAGTACATGGAGCAGTTCAATGTGTCCCGGTAAAGGCCTCTGGTGGTGTTAACGCTGAGCTGCTCTCCCTCAGAGCATTTACACCAACCACAGTCAGACCAAATAGCTACTGTACCAAGAGGACACTACTCTCACGGTTTCCTCCACCAGTGGCTCCCGAGACATCCTCCACGCTGTTCTATTAAAATCAATAGGAGACATTCTATGAGGTAGTGCAACAGAACTAGGTGGAGGTCTGGGAGTAATGGAATGAGAAACCTTGTTCTCTACAGGACCATGTAGACATACTGTCCTTTATTCTCCCGTATAGGATACTTCTCTATTTCCTACAATCTGGTCATATTTGGCCTCCTCTCTCCAAGCTCTGCCAACCTGAATGTTCCAGTCTGGTCAGTCGAGCTGTGTGTGTTTGTCTTGGCAGGTGGGAGATGGCACCTTCTCAAAGGAACTAATGTGTTAGGCTGTGGTCTAGTGCGGCGGTCAGGTCAGTTGAGGTCTCTGAAGTTTTTTTTCTTTTTCGTAAAAACATTGAGAATGAGTCAGACTACACTACACACTATTAGGGTTTCAAGTAAACAGTATCTCTACAGACAAGTAACATCTAGTGTTTCCCTCGAAACGACTACACTCTTGTCATGCAACTATGCCACTGAAACGTATTAATAATACCACTCTTCTCAGGCGCTGGACAACAGGCAGTTTACGTACTGACGGTAAAAATACTGGAGATGGAAAACAACTCCATATCTACTCAGTGATTGAGTTTGGTAGTTTACCCCAAGGAGGCACATTAAGGTGGCAATGAGGTGCTTCATGTTTAAGCAGAGTTTACGTTATACGAATAGAAAAGCAAGTTCACTGAATTCCTTGTCATTGAAACCTAGTGTTGGACTAATACGGGTGCTTCTACACCTGCATTGCTTGCTGTTTGTGGTTTTAGGCTGGGTTTCTGTACAGCACTTTGACATCAGCTGAGAAGAGCTTTATAAGAAGGGCTTTATAAATAGATTTGATGCACACTGGTGCTTTCTCAATGAATCTTTCCTAACATCTTCTCTCCTCGCCTCCTTCTCAGCGTCTCAGAGAAGACTTAAGGTCTTTCCCCACTGACCCTCTTCTCCAATGTTTTTTGAGAAGGAGACAAGGAAATAAGATTCAAGGAATGGAGGAAAGATTAATTGGGAAACAGGCTCTTAGAGAGACGAAAGTGGTCATGGATGAGGCATTGAGAACCCCCTCGGCTGGTCTGTCAGTCTGTCCTCATTCTGGGGGAGTTATTTCTCCTCAGGTGCCTCGGCTCCACACAGCGGAGCTCAGACCCTCTTCCTTCTCTCTCTCGCTCTCTGTGTGGCTCTTCGCTGCCTGACCTGCTCTGCTGTGCTGGGTTTCCTATGTGTTCATCCTGGCCTGGCCTAGCCTAGCAACGTAGCCCTGCCATCAGGTTAAGCCTAGAATTAAATGGATAAAATAGAACACCAGTAACGTGGTCCTAAATTCTCAAGTGGAAAATTGCATTGAAGTGGATTGTCCCTACTCCATTCTGTTTCTATGGTGTGTAGCAGAGTGGATAGAACAGAAGGCACTTGTTTCCAAATTCTGAAATGGAACGTTGCCTTATAACGTAATGTCCCTCCTTGCTATTCTAGTTTTAAACAGGGTGTTGGAGAAATCCCCCTAGCAACAGAACGGATAGAACAGAACACATGGTTGGAATGGAATGCCACTAATCAGATTGTCCCTCTTAGCCGGTGTTATTCTATGGTGTCTCCTACCCCGGCATTTCTAGCATAGCTCCTGGGCTCCACTGGGAAGAACCCTTTGGCAGGCAGCGTCTGAGATTACACCTCGGGGAGGGAGCAGGCTGGAACTCACCAGCACTGGGCAGATCCTTGACACATACACATTTACACAGTGGTTGAAGAAGTACTCAATTGTCATACTTGAGTAAAATTTAAGATACTTTTACTCGAGTCATTTTCTATTAAGGTGAGTCACCCAGTAAAATACTAGATTAAAAGTCTAAGTATTTTGTTTTAAATATACTTAAGTAGCCAGAGCCACACTGACATTATTTACAAGCAAAGCATTCGTTTAGTTAGTCCGCCAGATCAGAGGCAGTCGGAATGACCAGGGATGTTCTCTTGATAAGTGTGTGAATTAGAAAACATTTCTGTCCTGCTAAGCATCCAAAATGTAATGAGTACTTTTGGGTGTCAGGGAAAAAGTATGGAGTAAAATAAAAATATAGTGAAATAAAAATATCAATAGTAAAGTACAGATACCCCAAAAAACTACTGAAATAGTACTTTAAGGTATTTTTTACTTAAGTACTTTGATCACTGCACGTATACATAACATTGTTGAGGGAGTGTTGGTAAATGTACACATAGCCCAGTGATACACGCAAAGCCATAAATATACTGTCCAGACTGGTGGCACCAACATTAACTTTAACATTTTTAGTCTGACTCCAGTGTCATCCTTATCTCACTTCCTTCTCTTTACAGTCACTCCAGTATTACAGAGAAATGCTTTCATATTACACACATTTCCATGTGGATTGCTAACTATATGAGTAATTGAACTGTTCAGTAATCCCAAATATAATACAAGTACATTTATATGATGAGATGTTCCTTGTCTGGTAATGTGATCAGGAGAAACTCCTGTCCCTAGGTAAAGTCAGTCAGGGATTCAGGGCCCAAGAATAACAGAACCTTCCCTTGTCTATCTTTCTCCAGATCTGTCCCAGACATCGTCTCCATCACTGTCGGACCAACTCCTCCTGGGTCGAGAGGATGGGACGGGGGCCTTGATCAATGTGGAATGTCGTATCTGTGGAGACAAGGCCTCAGGGTTCCACTACGGAGTACACGCCTGTGAGGGTTGCAAGGTGAGGAAGCAGGGATTGAAGGGATGGGAAGATCCCAGGAGGCTCCCAGAATGTGTTACGTAAAATGTATTGGAGCAGCTCTTTGCATAATTTATAAACTGCAAAGTCTACTGCTCTTTTTACCTAATAAACCCTTCCTCACTGCTCAGGGGTTTTTCCGGCGGACCATCCGCATGAAGCTGGACTATGAGCGCTGTGAGCGCAGCTGTAAGATCCAGAAGAAGAGCAGAAACAAGTGCCAGTACTGTCGCTTCCAGAAGTGCCTGCTGCTGGGCATGTCCCATGACGGTGAGACACAACCACCTTCCTCCTATTCTCACATGTTTACTGGAGAAAGTACCCCATCAGTGAGTATTTGTGAGTATTCCCAATTTATGGATGCAGACAAAAATACGTTTTCCTGCTTGTTCCCAGCGATCCGGTATGGCCGTATGCCGGAGGCAGAGAAGAGGAAGCTAGTGGCTGGCCTTCTGGCGGGAGAGAAAGCCCCGACCACCAACCCTAATGGCTCGGATCTCAAATCCCTGGCCAAGCGGGTCAACAACGCCTATCTGAAGAACCTCAACATGACCAAGAAGAAGGCTCGCAGCATCCTCACTGGCAAGACCAGCTCCAGCCCAGTAGCGTATCCATATGTAAATTAAATATACTGAACAAAAATATAAACGCAACAAATTTAATGAGTTACAGTTCATGGAAATCAGTCAATTGAAGTCAATTCATTAGGCCCTAATCTATGGATTTCACACGAGTGGGCCAATCAGAATGGTTTTTTCCCCACAAAAGTCAGCATTGTTGATTGCAATCTCCCTCAAAACTGGAGACATTTGTGGCATTGTGTTGTGTGACAAAACTGCACATTTTAGAGTTGCCTTTTATTGTCTCCAGCACAAGGTGCACAGGTGTAATAATCATTCCATTTAATCTTCTTCCATTTAAGCTTCTTGATATGCCACACCTGTCAGGTGACTGGATTATCTTGGAAAAGGAGAAATGCTCATTAACAAGGATGTAAACAAATTTGGGCACAAAATTTGAGAGAAAGAAGCTTATTACATTTGATTTCAGCTCATGAAACATGGGACCAACACTTGCGTCTATATTTTTGTTCACTATACATATAATACTTTAACACCAGCTCCATACTCTTTCCATATGTAAATATTATACATTTTATATATTAACTTCAGTTCCAGCTTCATACAGTACAGACACATAATACTTTAACACCATCTATAGCCCAGTACTGTGTATACATATTCTGCATGCTGACTATAAAACACATGTTCCCCTTAGACCAGCTCCGATTTTCATCTCTATTGACCTCCAGAGTCGATGTCAGTATGCAGGAATTCTAATCAGTATAATTTAAAAAATTTCCATCAACATCTGTCAATTTAATCTAGAGAACTGTTTTTGCATGGGCTGCGTCTCAACCCACTGCATCTGCATATGTCGCCTTCCGCATCTACGGTGAAAGGTGGCGAAGCTTGAGCTGTGTTTTTTAGACCATGAGACATCCCAAAAATCTGTGTTCTCACAAAAATGTCTGTAGCGTCTGAACGCTCCCATGAACACGATGGTGTTCTCAGTTTTGCTTTACGGCCCCCATAAGCCTTGCGGAATCGATCTGAAGTTGGTACATCTGATCTGACAACTTCTGTCTGAACAGTTTGGGCTACACACTAATATGAGCCCTCTGTGGAAAGGCAAGTGTCTCATGAACATGTTGGTTGTTTTGCTTTTGGTTGCCTTACAAGACTAGTCTGAATGGAAAGATTCATGGAAGTACAGTGCCTTCAGAAAGTATTCAGACCACTTGACTTTTTCCACATTTTGTTACGTTACAGCCTTATTATAAACTGGATTAGTTGTTTTTTCCCCTCATCAATCTACACACAATACCCCATAATGGCAATGCAAAAACAGGTTTTTATATATTTTTGCAAATTTATTAAAAACTGATATGACATTTACATAAGTATTCAGACCCTTTGCTCAGTACTTTGTTGAAGTTCCTTTGACAGTGATTACAGCCTCAAGTCTTCTTGGGTATGACGCTAAAAGCTTGGCACACCTGTATTTGGGGAGTTTCTCCCATTCTTCTCTGTAGATCCTCTCAAGCGCCGTCATGTTGGATGGGGATCGTCACTATTTTCAGGTCTTTTCAGAGATGTTCGATCGATCGGGTTCAAGTCTGGGCTCTGACTGTGCCGCTCAAGGACATTCAGAGACTTGTCCTGAAGCCGCTACTATCTTGTCTTGACTGTGTGCTTAGGGTCGTTGTCCTGTTGGAAGGTGAACCTTTGCCACAGTCTGAGGTCCTGAGTGCTCTGGAGCAGGTTTTCATCAAGGATCTCTGTACTTTGCTAGGTTCATCTTTCCCTCGATTCTGACTAGTCTCCCAGTCCCTGCTGCTGAAAAACATCCCCTCTTGGCATTCAGGCCAAAGAGTTCAATCTTGATTTCATTGTTTAGTGCCTAAAATAAGGAGTTATAAGAAAGATCAAGATTATTATTTTTGTTATCTTATATTTTTGAAGGGACTCTGTTTATTCATAAATTAAGCTGTTAATCAATGCATTTCTATGGGCTGATAGCAGTAAGGCCAATTTCAATGTTTCATCAAACAATAATACTTTTTTCAAAAATGATATCTTAAGTAATTTCCATGCGCTTCAATTGTGTCCATAGCCTTTTTTATTCTGTAATTTTAATCAATGCTAATTGAAGCAACAGGCATGTAGCCTATACTTTAGAATGGCAGTCTGAGGCACAGGAGCACCAAGGTGCACAGCTGCACTAAAACTTCACTTCTTCTCACACTGTCTAGCTCTCCAGTAGTGTTGGTTGTCTAGCAGCTGTGTATAAACTTGTGGTAAAAATCCTAGCTGTCTCAAGGCCTTATCACTGTTGTGTCTGAGACGGGAAGCACAGGGGAAGAGGCCAAAATGTCAGTGTCACCGTTGTATGCAAACACTGTTTCTTCCTAAACCAGGCACAGGCAGAATGCAATTTCCTGTGAAAAGTCTGTTACTGTTATTATACTTCTATGGCTTAACTAAATAACTTCTCTCTCCCTTTTCTCTCCCCTCTCTGTAGCCATTTGTGATTCACGACATGGACTCCTTGTGCCAGGCTGAGAACGGGCTGGTGTGGAAACAGCTGATCAACGGCACGACCCCCAACAAGGAGATAGGGGTACACGTGTTCTACCGCTGCCAGTGCACCACGGTGGAGACGGTCAGGGAGCTCACTGAGTTTGCCAAGAGCATCCCCGGCTTCGTAGACCTCTTCCTGAACGACCAGGTATATACAGCAACGCCACATTCAATCAAATGTGGCATTTAAGAAATATACCGGACCAATATGCATTGGGTGCATAACCCATTAGGGTGTCCATGTTGCTCAGAATGACAGTCACATTTAGATCATGGTAATGCATCTTAATAGGACATGCAACTTTTGTAATGAAGCAGCCAATAAAACATTATTTTTAAACATTTGGTAAAATGCAATTCATGGGGAAAACACCATTCTAAACAGTGCACCTGATAGTGGTTGCATATGTGACAGACAAATATCTCTGTTAGAAACTTAGGGGGAATCTAAAGATACAACAACTAGGATGCTTTGCTAATATGACTAGAATGCCTTTGGCTTCTGGACAATTCAATTAAGTTTATATGAAAGCCAATAGAACAGGAGAGAAATGGCATAGTGGCGGGTCCAATAGGGAAGTCATTGGAAATACATTTCAGCGCTATCACGTGATAGGATCCTTCTCACAGGCATCTCAGGTCGGAAGTAGGCTAGAGAAGACGGACACATCGGATGCAATGGCGCACGTCCTTCTTATCGAATATTGAAGAGGTCCACATGTTCTTTTTGTTAGCCAACAAGATGAGTAATGAAGAGCAAAAGCACTACCTATGGCAATCTACTATCCCCCATTGTACAAAAGTTGACCTATTCTATTGGTCAGCTTGTCGTTCTGTGCGAGAAATAAATATTCCAAACAGACTGGGTCAGTTGTGGGATGATGGAGCCCAAATGAATACAACCACTGAACATAAAAAAATAAAGCAAATGTGGCTGATGCAACAGATCAGAATGTTTAGCTTCAAATGTTGATCAACTATTAGGCTATTTCTTCACATTATAAGCGCGGCAATGCGCACATGGCAGTAGGCGATCAGCCCAAGTGTTCCAAAGAGCAATTAGCGGGGAAACAGCGTTCTCCAAAGTGCACCGCAAATGTGAGCAGTTTCATATGACAGAGATGAAAATAGCCTTTAGAAATGTAGAGGCAAGATCAAAAGATGCAACAACTAGCAGGGTTGTTAATGACTAGGGTTGAGAACATGAGAGAGATATTGGTTTCAATGGCAAATAAGGAAGTGCTTATAAAATAATCGCCTTAACATTCCTGTGGTTGGAACACGGTAAGACATGCCTCATAAAATTACTAAGAAACATCCAGGTTTTAAACAATTAAGTTTATGGTTAAATAGTTTCAAAGTGTTGACAATCTGAGCTGATTGTAAGGCGGGTGATGTTGCTGTGCACAACAGGCACTGGCCTTGCTCTTCTATCTTAACGAACAGTGCTTTGAGTATGACAGAATCAAGCCTTTAGACGATAATATTAATTATCTTACATTATATTTGTCAAACATGACTGGCATTTAGCTTATATCTATGTAATTAAAAGGCTAATTAAGTTTAACTACATTTTCAGGCGCCTCCCTCCAAGTACAGGGGCCTATCACCTACAGTTTGACATGTAGGCTTATTATGCATGTATTGGGCTCCCAAGTGGCCCAGTGGTCTAAAGCACTGCATCTCAGTGCAGTCCCTGGTTCGAATCCAGGCTGCATCATATCCGGCCGTGATTGGGAGTTCCATAGGGCTGCACACAATTGGTCGGGTTTGGCCGGGGTAGGCCGTCATTGTAAATAGGAATTTGTTCTTCAAATCAAATTTTATTGGTCACATGGTTAGCAGATGTTAATGCGAGTGTAGCGAAATCTTGTTCCTAAGGATTCTGAAGCAAGGCGAGAATATATGTAGGCGCCAGCTTGCTCTTAACTGACTTGTCAAGTTAAATAAAGGTTAAATTAAAAAATATGAACATACACTTATGTTTTTCTTAACAGAGTAGCTAGTGTTTTTTTGGTTTTCAGATCAATTTAATTGGAAATTTTGGTTAATGGCCTTGGTGCCCTGGCAGACCTTGGCCTTGCCCCAAATGGCCTTGCCCAATCAGCGTTCAGGACCCAAACTACTATAATATAACATATAGAACGTGTATACAGTGCATTCCCAAAGTATTGACTTTTTCCACATTCTGTTATCTTACAGCCTTCATCTAAAATGCTTTTCCTCCCCTTAATCTTCACCCAATACTGCATCATAACAAATGAAAAAATGTTTTTTAGTTTGTTTTTTTGATAATATGTAAAAAAAATAAAAAAATAACTGATATCACAATTACATAAGTATTCAGACCCTTTGTTATGAGACTTGAAAATGTATAAATCTTCTAAAAACCTGTTTTCGCTTTGTCATTATGGGGTATTGTGTGTAGATCGATGAGAAATGTTTTATTAAATCCATTTTAGAATCAGGCTCTAATGTAACAGAATGTGGAAAAAGTCAAGGGGTCTAAATACTTTCCAAATGCAGTGTACATACTTGACATAAGCAACGAGTTGAGATATCAGGCGCCGATGATCAGGCTGCTGTTCTCCCTCCCCCCACCAGGTGACGCTGCTGAAGTACGGCGTGCACGAGGCCATCTTCGCCATGCTGCCTTCGCTCATGAACAAGGACGGGTTGCTGGTGGCCAACGGGAAGGGCTTTGTGACCCGGGAGTTCCTGCGCAGCCTGCGGCGCCCCTTCAGCGAGATCATGGAGCCCAAGTTTGAGTTTGCGGTTAAGTTCAACGCCCTGGAGCTAGATGACAGTGACCTGGCCCTGTTCGTGGCCGCCATCATCCTCTGTGGAGGTATGTGCGTTTTCTATACTGGTGCTACCAGGAAAACTCATTACTGTTCTACCACAATACACTGTCCTAATAACCCTAACCCCTCTACTATCATCAGAAGCCTAAAATATAAGTTTGTTTTCTAACAGTCGACAGATACTTACCTCCCTCCCCCCATTCCTTTTCTCGCCCCTCTCCTCTTCCCATCCTTTCCCTCTCTCTCCTCCTGTCAGACCGTCCGGGGCTGATAAACATCAAGCAGGTGGAGGAGATTCAGGACAGCATCCTGCAGGCCCTGGACCAGCACCTGCTGGCCAACCACACGGACTCGAAGTACCTTTTCCCCAAGCTGCTCAACAAGATGGCTGACCTGCGCCAGCTGGTAACTGAGAACGCCATGCTGGTCCAGAAGATCAAGAAGACAGAGTCAGAGACCTCGCTTCACCCGCTGCTGCAGGAGATCTACAAGGACATGTACTGACTGGACTGGTTTAGCTTCCTAGTACAGCAGCAGTGTTCACTCACTCCTGGTTTCTGGGATTGGGAGTCACAGGGAGTGCATGTTTTTGTTCCAGCCCATCATTAACACACTACTCACCTCATCAGCCAATCAACCACGACCTTGATCAGTTGAATCATGTGTGTCAGTGTTTATTCTGACGTCTCAATAAAAGAATAAAGGAAAACGCTGGCTGGTGGGAGTTATAACTATGTATATGTAGCTGCACACTCTTGTTCAGATGCATTTGATTGACTATAAATCACCATAGTTTGGGAGGCAAGTTCCCTTCATCAGGGTCTCTAGACTGTACGAATGACATGTACTGACCTGGAATGGAGCAAGAGACTGATGGGAGACATACAGAGTAACATACACCCTACCACATATTAAACATGTTTGGGTGCCCGAAATAGGTGATTTGCGCTGTTTCAAGTGGATGCTGTTGTATAGCAGGCCTTTACCTGTGGTTGGACAGGACTGATGCAGTTGAAGGGCTTGTAGTGTCCTGCTCTGAACGTGGTGAAGGTGCAGTGTCGAGGTATTCATTTCCAGGAGAATACCAAACAGCTCAACAACCAACGCCACAACAAAACCAAGAGTCCTCTTTTCCCCCTAAATGTTACAAGGATGATCAGCGTTGCTCTTTTTATACAACATATTTTTGTATTCTCTCTCGATGCGCAGTGTTTTTTACAACGGTCAACACATACTTAACCCTGCGGTTCAGGGTCATTACCAGGCTTTGTTCTGCCATTGTTTGTGTTACAAACTTCCTGAGAAGTCGTGATGCTGTGATATTCAGAAAAATGCTGGTTCTGCTTGCCTGTACAAATGAGGGTTGTCGGCAACCATAGGTGTCCCTTGACCGTCCGTCCCTATCATCCCATTCTAAGACCATAACACTGGGATAAGCTATCACCAAACCCCCCTTAGCTCTCCTTTCCACATGTGTATAAATTCACACCCCTCAACCTCTCACTGATCTAATCATAGAACGGTTTGGATTTGTTTGATAACTCAGTCCCGGGTTCGAATAACCTCCCTTCTGTGCTAGTGAACAAAATCCATCGTCACACCCCCAGAGAATGTGTGATAGTAGGAGCTGTGGTTTTGTGTATGCCTTTTATATATGAATCTCCTCCATTTGAGGTCCACCCCCAGCCCTTCTCCTCCTGTTAGACCAGGAAGCACACAGTCCAGTCAGTCTCACTTTTCAATGGACACATACATTTATAGATTCTTACAACATCCTAACCTCAATACCTTTTATGTTTTCTTTTGTGTACAACTGATGGGTCTAAAACCATGGGATGATGCTGTGTTGTCATACTGTGAAGGTGAACCTGATCACAGTGTCTGTATAAGACGTTTTGAATGCCTGATTTTACTTATGTTTACTTAATTATGTATAATTGAAGTACGGTATGTATATATTATTTTTCAGCCAGGTGGTGTTCTGTTAACTGCACACAGTCGACAAGCCAAACTCTAACAGTACTTTTCTCATATTATGAGCTTACCGCTTTCTTTCTTTTCCTCTCTTCTTCTTCCTCTAAGTATGGTGCTATGGATTTGGCCAGCTATCACTCCCCCGCGCAGTCTAACTTCAGACAGGGAATGACCCGTTCATAATACTTAGAGAGAAATGGATCTTTCTCTCTTGGTTCTTTCACTTCTTCACTGATCTACAAAGGCCAGGTCAAATGAAAGCAACACAGGAAAAGCTTCTGTAGTGCTTCCACCATATAGATTGTACCCATCTACATCATGATCAATTGAAGGGAGTAAGTGAGCATTTGAAGAGTTGAAATATATTGCAACGGTCAAAAAATGACTTCTAGAAAATGACTTCTAGACAAGCCATCAGAATTCATGGCAGCAGGGGGACCAATCTAAATTGCCATAAGAGGAAAAAGGTTTATTCTCATTCTTTTAGGTCAGCCAATTATGGTAACTGATGAAATACTGCACTTCCTACTGTACATAGCAATTATGTAAATGATATGCAAAACCATGTATGTTTCTGTTTTTATTATTTTCTATATTGTGACGTTAAAATTGCTAAAAAAGTTTATTCTAGCACGAGTAAGGGGAGGACATGATCTATGTGACTCCTTGCCTATACAGTAGAGAGGTTACAGATATCTCTTGAATAAGCGCTTTATTTCTGCTCACAGGGAGTTGATAAAGCACAAATGAGTGATCTGATGCTCACCTAACTGCAGAAACCGTTGAGACAATGATAATAATAAAGTGACCGTGTTGAACCACCTGTTCTGGTTAGAGTGCTGTATCCACTTGGAGTCGGTGTACCCTGGGGCGGATGGGGGGGTTCTTTCTCTCCCTGTACTCATCTTTCTTTAATTCTCTTACCTTCTTCCTTTCTCTCAGTATGAATCATTTTATTTTCCTGCTTTTTTTTTTTCTGGTGCCACTAGAAATGTCATTGTCACGGACCGCCTGTGGTTAGTTATAATTACACCATTTGTGTTCATAAACTTCTAGGGATTTTTAAACAACTTTTCAGTTACTGACTAGAACAAGTTACTATGAAATGTCAGCAAGGTAGTACTGCTGCATGAGAAAAAAGCTAAATTGTGTACATTTTCTTTGAAAAATTGTCAGTTTTGTCTGATTTTATTTCTGCATACATATGTATGAGCACAACGGCACAGGTCTGAAATATTCTACGGTCTACCACAGCAATACTGTACATTTAACATCTGTATAAACACATGGTGTTAATCGTCTGAGGGGAAGTATAGGATTTCTACCTTTGGTATAGAACTTCCTATAAATGATTGATTAAAAAACATTGGTTAATACTTTTGATGTCTTCTGCTTTCTTCTTACTTGTTCGACTACATGTGATGTTTTCAATTATTGGACAAAATCTCATATGTTAAATGTTTGACACATGTTTATATCGTAATGTCAAGGAACATCAACCAAAAAAAGTGTCTCTGGTCAAAAGTAGTGCACTTTATAAGTTCTAGTGCATGTGTGAGAGCAAGATAAATAAAACCAATCCTCTACAACGGGATGGGTCAGGTTTGTGTGTATCGACTGTCACGTGTTAGACAGCCTGGCGGACCGCTGGCTTCCTTCCTGAGACAGCGTTTCCTTTGAGGAGACCTCGCTGACCCTCCAGCCGTTGTTTTTCACGGACAGGCTGGACTCCGGCTGCGGTATCCAACCTACACACAGATCAGTTCAATCAAACTTGAACTTGAATGGAGCCCACTGAGGGGGGGGGGGGGGGGGGGTCTGGGTGGACCACAACATACAGTGTCCCTCTTCCTGTGAACCCTAATCTGACCTCAGACTGTTATAGCCCCCCACTGCATTTGAATGGGAATAGGAATATGAGACTGTAAAAGTTAGTGCATAAGCACTTAGTTTATAGACATTGTGACAATTTTGGGGTGTTATGATTGATGATAGACATGGCTTATGTGTTAACACAAGTCTCTCATCAATCAGCTTGTCGCTGTAGCCTAAGGGCTTCAGTCTTACCTGTGTAGCGTCCCCTATTCTCTACTTTGTCTTATAAATGGACATTGGATTTTATAAAAGATCACATGGGCAAGGGAGGTCACAGTTCAGTAATAAATATCTCACTGTGCCTCCAATGCCACATTATGACTAAATACTTTATTTGTTCTTTTATAGGGCTTATGTATAGTATTTTCACATGCTTTAGCTAGCATATTGTTATTGCAAGTGATATACATGTCTAAATCCATATATTAATTTCATAAAATAGGTTAGAGACGAGAAAAACTACAAATATGGCCGTCCCGGGAATCGCAGAATTTACGCCACAGAAATACGTCTATAACTTGCGACGGACTGCCCCTGCTTCCTTCTTTTCAATGCTCTGTCGAGTGAGAGCAGTACCGTCAATATGAGGTGAGAGGAAATCGCAAGTAAAAAACAAACAACAAGTCAGACATGTTATATTGTTGTCAGTGATCAGTTTAAGACTTACTAACTCCGCAGTATAACCGTGTTCACTTTGAACCTCATGTGCATTGTTTGGAGTGTAGTTACAGTAGCTAGCTTTTGCCATAGTGCGACTAGCTTGAATGCTAACACTACGGACAAATCCACATCCATCTAACATGAAATCGTAATCGTTTATGTTCCGAACTGAATTAAGTAGTGTCGTACATGACTGGACATGGCTAATGTTGTAATCGTTGTGATTTGTACATTTTACTGGCTTTTATAAGTACTCTAGTCTACCGGTTTGTCGACTACTATCGAGAATCTACTATAGTGTCAAGTCAGTTCAATGGGATGTGGGGGCGCTAATTTTGATGAATTAGTAATTTGGCTAAACATTTATGCATAATTATGTACACTGACATTGGCATTCTGACTCCATGACATTTTGTGTTTAATTACAGCAAGGTATCCAGGGATATGCTTTATGAGGTGGTCAAGGAGGTCCAGGCGGGATCTCTTGCCAAGCCACGCAAGTAAGACCCTTTCTCTAGTGTACCATTAGCAACTTTTGCACGTTGATGTGGCCATTTTAATAAAATAATGCATGTTATGTCACAATCCCTAATATCGGGTAAGTCTTAGTGATGATCTTGATTGGTTTGCTTTGTCTTCCTAAAGGTTCACAGAGTCTGTAGAGCTCCAGATCAGCTTGAAGAATTATGATCCCCAGAAGGACAAGCGTTTCTCTGGCACAGTCAGGTTTGGCCTCTTTCCTGTATCACCCATCCTTCTGCCTGTCTTCCCCGTTTAGTCCTGATGTGAACGGGCCTGGTTCGGCCCCTTGATCTGGACATTAAAAGCTCACTGGCTCAAACCCAGTCCTCTTTATGCACACAAGATCCACACTTATCTAGTAATGTACAATCTCTCAGACACACTCTTGCAGCATGTGTTATACACATTCACTAACTCATACAGAAACTAAATTCCAATAGTAGGGCTGTTGTGGGACAGATGGTGCAGAAGTGTTCTGGGTAGTCTGACTGAACCTTGGGGGAGGGAGCCAGAGGACGGAGGACAGACTACAGAGTACTCTTTTCTGGTACGAGTCGTCCCTCTGGGTTTGGATTTCGTCCATTTTGGGGAGTCAATGGATGGCAATGTTGAAGGGTGGAAGTGACTATTGTCTAGTCAGGAAGTACACAAGCTAGTGGTGTAACGTTAAGGATTTTGGTTTGGGGAAGGATTGGGTAAAGTTAGGTTGAGCCTTTCACTGCAGTCGACTAAATCAGGGTCAACGTGATTTTTGGTTGTCTTAAACAAATCTACATTGACATAAGTATACACCTCGTGTTTTATGGGTATAAAAAGACACGTACCATGTCAGATATATTTAATGTATTCAGTTTAGATTTTGCATCCCAGGATTACACTTTATATACATCACAGAAGACTGAAATATAATAACGGTTTGATGTAGAAACACCAGATTCTCGTATTTGTTTTAAATGTCTATTAATGTTCAATTCTTGTGAAGTGCCCCCCCCCCCGTTATGTGGTTTGAGCTTTACTGATGTGCCATATGGTTGTCAACTGTTCTGAATATCCCCTATAGACTGAAGACCACCCCCAGGCCCAAGTTCTCTGTGTGCATCCTGGGAGACCAGCAGCATTGTGATGAGGCCAAGGCTGCAGAGCTGCCCCACATGGACATTGAGGCCCTCAAGAAACTCAACAAGAACAAGAAAATGGTCAAGAAATTGGGTGAGTGGTGCTTCAAGTAATTTCCAGATAGTCTTATAGATAGTCTTATGATCTGTCTAGGTCTTGCTACTGTTTATCTGCATTTAAATGAGTCTTACATTTCCCCTGTCCTGAAGCGCTGGGTCCATCTCTGGTCTTGATCATTTTGTTCTTGACTCTAATCTCTGCCGAACAGCCAAGAAGTATGATGCCTTCCTGGCCTCTGAATCGCTGATCAAGCAGATCCCTCGTATCCTGGGGCCTGGGCTCAACAAGGCTGGCAAATTCCCCTCCCTGCTCACCCACAACGAGAACCTCAACATCAAGGTTGATGAGGTCAAATCCACCATTAAGTTCCAGATGAAGAAGGTATGAATCGGTCTGGTGACAGATATGTAGTTTTATTGCAGATGTTACATGATGGATACATGCAGTCTGTAGGATCAATGCATTTACGTATCCGCCTGTTCATTACATTCTAGCATTTAGCAGACACTCTTGACCTTAAGTGCTCCTGTAAGTCACTCTGGATAAGTGCCTTGCTGAAGGGCACATCGACAGATTGTTTATCTATTCGGCTCGCGGATTCAAAACAGCGACCTTTCGGTTACTGGCCCAATGCTCTTAACTGCTAGGCTACCTGCCAGTGTAACATGACCCAATCTCCTCGCCACTCTATTTCAGGTGCTGTGTCTGGCAGTGGCTGTGGGTCACGTGAAGATGGTCTGAGGAGGAGCTGGTCTACAACATCCACTTGGCAGTTAACTTCCTGGTGTCTCTGCTGAAGAAGAACTGGCAGAATGTCCGTGCCCTCTATGTCAAAAGCACCATGGGAAAGCCCCAGCGCCTCTACTAGAGGATCAAACTGCTTTTACTACCAATAAAAGGACATAAAAACATCTCCTCGCTTTGTGGGTATTCTTGTCAGACTACTTTGTGTATCCTCTGAGGGATCAGAGACATTTGATATTAAAAACTAAATATTTACCAGCCTGTTTTTGGAAGTAGCACAATGTCTGCAGATTGCATGCATTTATATTAAATGTCATAGATTACATTAAAGGGGGCAAATTAGCTAAATCGAGACAAGGTACAGATTCACAGAAATAATGCATAGAAGAGTCAATCTGCCCCAGTTTCTACCGAAGCTAGTTAGTGAAATTGATGGGAGTGGCCAACATGACGCGGTTGGAGGGGGATAGCAATTTATTGGTCACATGGACAAATCTAATTCAGGCATATATTCATTTTCCCTAAAAGTGATATTTGGTTTGAAGTCTGCATGGCTGACCATTTCAATTTGCAGTTCATGGTTGCCATTCTGCTTCAGATGGACTTAGTCGGCCCTCAAAATGAACAGGTGTTGAGGCTGAGCAGGGTAAGGGTCGTGAAGAAATGGTCCCTGTAGTCAGAGCAAAAATGTGTACTGCTTAAAATGCATGCACAATCACTTACAATGTAAGCAAAGTCCCCTGATGTTCCTGCCGGTTTGCCTCTCAATAACAGGTTGCTGTGACAATACGATTATCTTGTCTTTTCCTCTACTCTGATACTGGAGAGCATAGAGCCGAGTCACAGGGTAAGAACTGTCCTTCAATGCATTTGGAAAGTATTTAGACGCCTTCCCTTTATTTACATTTTGTTACATTACAGCCTTACTCTAAAATTGACAAAATAAAAATTGTCCTCAATCTACATACAATACGCCATAATGACCAAGCAAAAACTTTTTTTTAGATTTGTTTTCAAACGTATTCAAAATAAACACCGTAACACAAGTATTCAGACCCTTTACTTTTCAGACTCAAAACTGAGCACTGGTGCATCCTGTTTCCATTGATCATCCATCCTGTTTCCATTGATCATCCTTGATGTTTCTACAACTTGATTGGAGTCCACCTGTAGTAAATTCAATTGATTGAACATGATTTGGAAAGGCACACCTGTCTATATAATGTCCCACAGTTGACGGTGCATGCCAGAGCAAAAACCAAGCCACGAGGTCGAAGGAATTGTCCGTAGAGCTCAGAGACAGGATTGTGTTGAGGAACAGACCTGGGGATGGGTACCAAACAAATTCTGCAGCATTGAAGATCGCCAAGAACATAGTGGCCTCCATTCTTAAATGGAAGAAGTTTGGAACCACCTACTAGAGCTGGCCGCCTGGCCAAACAAGCAATCGGGGGAGATGGACCTTGGTCAGGGAGGTGATGGTCACTCTGACAGTGCTCCAGAGTTCCTCTGTGGAGAAGGGAGAATGTTCCAGAAGGACAACCGTCACTGCAGCACTTCACCAATTAGGACTTTATGGTAGAGTGGCCAGATGGTAGCCACTCCTCATTAAAAGGCACATGACAGCCCGCTTGGAGTTTGCCAGAAGGCATCAAAAGGACTCTCAGACCATGAGAAACAAGTGTCTCTTGTCTGATGAAACCAGGATGGAACTCTGGCCTGAATGCCAAGCTTTAATTCTGGAGGAAACCAGGCATCGCTTATCACCTGGCCAATGCCATCCCTACGGTGAAGCATGGTGGTGGCAGCATCATGCTGAGGGGATGTTTTTCAACGTCAGGGACTGGGAGACTAGTCAGGGCCGAGGGAAAGATGAACGGAGCAATGTACAGAGGGATCCTTGATGAAAACCTGCTCCAGAGGGCTCAGGACCTCAGACTGGGGCAAAGGTTCACCTTCCAACAGGACAACGACCCTAAGCACACAGCCAAGACAACGCAGGAGTGGCTTCTCTGAATGTCCCTGAGGGGACCAGCCAGAGCCCGGACTTGAACCCGATCAAACATCTCTAGAGAGACCTGAAAATAGCTGTGCCTCGACGTTCCCCATCCAACCTGACAGAGCTTGAGAGGATCTGCAGAGAAGAATGGGAGTAACTCCCCAAATACAGGTGTGCCAAGCTTGTAGTGTCATACCCAAGAAGACTCAAAGCTGTAATCGCTGCCAAAGATGCTTCAACAAAGTACGGAGCAAAGGGTCTGAATACATAAATGTGATATTTCAGGGAGGGTGGGGTTTATACATTTGCTAACATTTCTAAACCTGTTTTTGCTTTGTCATTGATGAGGGGGAGTAACTATTAAACAATTTTAGAATAAGGCTGTAACGTAACATTTGGAAACAAAATCAGGGGGTCTGAATACTTTCTGTATGCACTTTATATTATCACCCTTCTGCCTCTGACTGCTGTCCAATAGTATAAACACCCCTAGGCACTTCATTGAGATCTAAAAGGGTGTATTAGTTATGTATGGTTAAAGACCAACCAGTTCCTCTGATTGGCTTTGTGGAATTTGCCATAATGTTTACACCAATCCAATCCTTTCAGCTCTACTCAAGTAGCTAAGGCATTCAAGTTGAGTTGGATGTGTGAAGGGGAGAGTGAGTGAGCTCTGACATCGCAACCATGAGCATATTCATTACGCTGATTCTGTTCAACTGAAGCAAACGGAACAAAACGGGACCTACCTGAATTTGTCAAATAGAAACTCTTGTTTTAACTGGTATGCCAAGGAGGAGGACTGTTTGGAAGTTTGTTTAGTCTAGCATTCTAGCTTCAGGTGAAGTTCACTCTTGTATGAGTGAGCAAGACTTCACTCAAACAAGTGTGCATGTGTTTTGGGGTTGAGGGTGGTCCCTAATCTGTCTTTATCACCAACTCTTGGATGCATTCCCTCTAGAAAACCATGACTCCCCCATTGGTGTGAGGGAACAAAGCTGGTGGGAATTCAAACAGCTGTCAGGGGAGGTTTAAAAAGGCAATATAAGGAAAAGTGAAGGAGAACAGGGAAGAAGAGCGAGGACGGAGTGTGGGCAGCATCACTAGACCGGAATGTCACTGTGCTCAGTAGCTCCTGAAAAACAAAACATTATTGGACACCATGGGCCTCACTACACCGGTAAGATAATAATGGTGTCCCATCATATTCAAAATGGCCGTGCAACTGTTTTTAGCAGTTTAGTAGATTGTATTAAGATATCTAACACTGTTTCAATATGAACTAGTTGTTTTTTTGAGACTCAAAGTTTTTAGTTCTATGTTGTATTATTTTGTGACCACTTTGGTCTGTCTTCTGTGTCTAAATAACGGAATGTCTATAGACCTATACATATTTGGCTGAATCTCTGTCATTTCACAACTACCACAGTCCTCAATAACTAAATATGGATGTTTCCCTTTTGCTTAGACTATAAAATGTAGCTCCAAAGTAAATAGAGGGAGAATAAAAGTTGACTTCAGTGTGTATCTATGCTGCTTTTTGGAACTGTTTTAAACTTAGAGAAGAGAACAGTTAAAGAAGAGCATCAGCTTCTTAGTGAAACAGTGACTGGTCTATTGAATAAATGTTTTAAAGGATAAACAATAGTACCAGTCAAAAGTATGGACACACCTACTCATTCAAGGATGTTTCTTTATTTTTACAATTTTCTACATTGTAGAATAATAGTGAAGACATCAAATCTATGAAATAACACATATGGAATCATGTAGTAATACAGAGGGTTAAACAAATAAAAATATATTTTAGATTCTTCAAAGTAGTCACCCTTTGCCTAAATGACAGCTTTGCACACTCTTTGCATTCTCTCAACCAGCTTCATAAGGAATGCTTTTTCAAAAGTCTTGAAGGAATTCCCACACATGCTGAGCATTTGTAGGCTGATTTTTCTTCACTCTGCGGTCCAACTCATCCCAAACCCTCTCAATTGATTTGAGGTCAGGTGATTGTGGAGGCCAGGTCATCTGATGCAGCACTCCATCACTCTCTTTGGTCAAATAGCCGTTACACAGCCTGGAGATGTGTTTTAGGTCATTGTCCTGTTGAAAAATAAATGATACTCCCACTAAGCACAATCCAGATGGGATGGTGTATCGCTGCAGAATCCTGTGGTAGCTATGCTGATTAAGTGTGCCTTGAATTCTAAATAAATCACTGAGTGTCACCAGCAAAAGCAACCCCACACCATCACACCTCCTCCTCCATGCTTCACGGTGGGAACCACACAGATCATCCGTACACCTACTCTGCATCTCACAAAGAGACGGCGGTTGGAACCAAAAATCTAACATTTGGACTCATCAGACCAAAGGACAGATTTCCACCGGTCCAATTTCCATTGCTCATGTTTCTTGGCCCAAACAAGTCTCTTCTTATTATTGGGGTCCTTTAGTAGTGGTTTATTTGCAGCAATTCGACCATGAAGGCCTGATTCATGCAAACTCCTCTGAACAGTTGATGTTGAGATGTGTCTGCTTCTTGAACTCTGAAGCATTTATTTGTGCTGTAATTTCTGAGGCTGGTAACTCTAATGAACTTCTCCTCTGCAGCAGAGGTAACTCTGGGTCTTCCTTTCCTGTGGTGGTCCTCATGAGAGGCTGGTAACTCTAATGAACTTCTCCTCTGCAGCAGAGGTAACTCTGGGTCTTCCTTTCCTGTGGTGGTCCTCATGAGAGGCTGGTAACTCTAATGAACTTCTCCTCTGCAGCAGAGGTAACTCTGGGTCTTCCTTTCCTGTGGTGGTCCTCATGAGAGGCTGGTAACTCTAATGAACTTCTCCTCTGCAGCAGAGGTAACTCTGGGTCTTCCTTTCCTGTGGTGGTCCTCATGAGAGGCTGGTAACTCTAATGAACTTCTCTGCAGCAGAGGTAACTCTGGGTCTTCCTTTCCTGTGGCGGTCATCATGAGAGGCTGGTAACTCTAATGAACTTCTCCTCTGCAGCAGAGGTAACTCTGGGTCTTCCTTTCCTGTGGTGGTCCTCATGAGAGTCAGTGTCATCATAGAGCTTGATGGTTTTTGCGACTTCACTTGAAGAATAAGTTTTTGAAATGTTCCGTATTGACTGACCTTCATGTCTTAAAGTAATGATGGACTGTTGTTTCTCTTTGCTTATTTGAGCTGTTCTTGCCATAATATGGATTTGGTCTTTTACCAAATAGGGCTATCTTCTGTATACCACCCCTACCTTGTCACAACACAACTGATTGGCTCAAATGCATTAAGTATAAATACATTCCACAAATTAACTTTTGTTAATTGAAATGCATTCCAGGTGGCTACCTCATGAAGCTGGTTTAGAGAATGCCAAGAGTATGCAAAGCTGTCATTAAGGCAAAGAGTGGCTACTTTAAAGAATATCAAATATATTTAAATTTGTTTAACACTTTATTTGGTTACTACATGATTCCATATGTGTTATTTCATAGTTTTGATGTCCTCACTATAATTTTACAATGTATAAAATAGTAAAAAAATAAAATAATAATAATTGAATTAGTAGGCGTGTCTAAACTTTTGACTGGTACTGTATGTCAGAGACATCTTAAGACAGCGTATTAACCTCAGGTCTTATAGTATGTAACTGCTGTACTTTCATATTATGACGTGAATATTGTGACTGCCCACTGTCAAAAGTATGGACTATTAACGCTACTTTTTAATATTAGACAATAAGTGTTTATAGTGACACTTGTACATGCTTCTGTCTGGAGTTTTATGGTTATATTGTTAGTATTAGATGTGTGGGTGTTTCCTAAAGCAAGCCAGCTGTTTATCCTCAGATTAAACTCATGTAGTTAATGATTGTCCTTTTCCTCTCCTCCTTTGTGTTCAGATAGTCCCTACCCCCACTTCTGTTTGTTTATAGCTACTGCATATCTTTCTCTCTCTGTTCTCCAGCATGCTCCTCTGTGTCCCTGTTCCCCCGTGGTACTGTGCTCAGACACAGCCTCTGTTGAAACTGAGAGCTGCCTGTTAGCTTTCTCTACTCACTCTTAAAGGATGTCACATTATGAATTGAGTGTTAAACTTGTGACCTGGGGGCAGGATCAGTGTCAGTATCCCTGTGAGCATGATGTGAATGAAATTGTGGGCCATCTTTCCCCGTTTTCCCTTCCTTTAACAGGGTGTGTGTGTGTGCCATCTTTCAATATACTTGTAGAACGGAAATCTGAATATTATTTGTGTTCTCTCTCTCTCTCTCTCAGATGTGAGGTATTCTTTCTGTAGTGTTGGTAAAAAGTATCAGGGGTGTGGAGAAAGATATAAACAACAAACAACACTGTACTCACACTGTACCACTCTGCCTAACACTGGGACCATGATTGCACAGGTAAGCAGGAACATTTCTTTCTTAATGAAAACATTCTTAAACCAGGCAAGTCTATTGAGAACTTCTCCTCATCTACAATAACAGCATGACCACGAGGTTGCTAACTGATTTCTGTGTCGTCCCTCTCCCAACACCCTGCTAAGAAGGCCACTCCCTGTGAGTATGCTGGCATACTGGGGGACAGCTCGGACTCTGACGAAGGTAAGGAATCCGTTTTGCTGCCTGAGCTGCATCGTTGCCAGCAACAGGACGTGGCTGTACTTCCATTTCCTGTCCTCTCTGTTGTTGTATGCTAGCGAAGCTATGTACACTCTGTCCTCTCTTCTCCTCTCCCCTCCTCTGCTCCTCTCCTCAGAGCCCAGTCCAGAGGATCAGCTGGCTATCTCCTGGGAGCACCTTCCTATACTGGAGAGATTGGGCCTCAGAAGGTCAGTTTATACTCGGACACACTTACTTTAACACTTTAACTTTTTCGATAGTCACAACCTCACTCTTCTCTTACCTCTCCCTCCCCTTTCTTCCCCTTTCCCCTTTCCCCTATCCTGGCTCTCTACCTCACCTTTTCTCTCCTGCCCTCAGTGGTACAGAGATGACTGAAAAGGAGGTTGAGGTGAGAATTCTTTGCGATTTGTACACTTGGACAAAGAGACTAGAGACTACATGCACCCACATGCAGACGCACGCACGCACACGCGCACACACACACACACACTGCACACTCATCCACTCACTGTTCTGTCCCCTATAGAATGCGTTTATCCAGCTTGCATTGGCGTTCCGTTGTGACCAGTACACCCTAACCCAGAGACTGCAGGCTGAGGAACACGACAGAACAGTGGCCCAGGAGAACCTCATCCTTGAACTGGAGCAAACCAGAAACACACTGCAGGTAGGGGTGTGTACACGTGTGTTTGACCTGGCTACTTCACAGTTAATGGTCTGATAAATGTATGTTTCAAGTTTAAACCGTACCTCTCTCTTCCTCCACACTTCCTTTCTCATTTACTATATCTATCCTCCAATCTTCTATTCCCCTCCCCTCCTCTCCCCCCTCTCACCCAGCATCTGAGAGGTAGATGTGTAGACGCTGAGATGCTGAGTCGTATTGAGGCCAGTCTGGACACAGTGCTGGACGGCGTGAGTGACATCATCACTGCTGCTGAGATGCTGGGGACCGTGCACCAGGTGAGATTGTCGTGTAATCCTAGGCTTGCTCTTTTGAGGTATAAGTCCAGGTTTTGGTTAGTGCTCTGTGAAAAATATATTTGTTCAAAACTGTTATACATGTAGTTTGTTTGAAACTTTGCTAAATGTTTCTGCTGGGTCAGGAGGCGCGTGTGTGTCATTCTGTGGAGATGATGGGTATACACGTGGAGCATCTGAAGCGTCGTCACGCTGTGGAGAGATCCGAGCTGTTGGAGACCAGGAAGTGTTTCCACCGCAGCCGGGGCAGGAGACACAGCGACTCAGGTCTGAGTGCTGCCCCTCAATGGATTTTTTTGTGGACAAGTGAAAGGAAAATTAATCACAAAGCAGTGACTTTTCTGAATATTTTGATTCTTAAAGTACATTTATTCTTAAAAGAACAATTAATTGTAAGTAGGCCTGATCCACTATAAGTGACTGAGTTTCATAATAGGAGCACAGTATCCTCTGACTGTACAGTATAACAAAATTCTCCACATATGGAAAATCTGTGTTCTGACTGTTGGCTTTTGAATCATTACAGAGGATGGAGACGTTAGGCACCTGTTTGCCAGGCGAGACTCCCAACATGTAACAGACAGTTCACTTCATTGCTTTTCATATCCTTCCTTCAAATATCTCAGTTAAATAAATAGAAAATATCAGTGAGGGCAGCCCAGTGGCTTGAATTCTAACATTTTTAAATGTTTCACTTCCCCGACTTTCTCAGACCCTCCTTCGGCGAAGAGTCAGTGTCACACTAATCCCAACGGGATCCCAGGTTAGAAACAATAACACTAAGACCTACTCCCATTGTGGTCCTGTGATCATGGTATGCATAACTCTAATTCTATGCTGACCTCTCTTTTCTCCCCCCTCTTCAATTGCCTCTTTTCCATCCTCTTTCCCCCCCTCTCATTTTCCCTATCAGCTCAGCGACCTGGAGACCAAGTTCCAGGAGGGTTGCAGGGCCAGTGCTGCCACTGACAGCCAGGGGCCAGAAGGGGGCAGTGTGAACCAAGCCAGCAGGTACAGGAAAATCTGCCCTGTCATTAGTGCAGTTAGTGCACTGAGAGTCATCTGCATGGTCAGTTGTCACTAGTCGCTAGATGGCCATGCTAGTCACTAGTCAATGTGGAGGCTTTCATACGCATATGCACCACAGGCTTAGACACAAGTGCACGGACTACAGTATAAACTTATGATGGATTTAACTGCTGTAGAGAACACCAAAATCAAATCAAAATCAAATCAAATGTTTGTGTTCATACCATCAGAACTATACAGACCTCTGTAACACCTCTGTAACAGCAGCATTGTTTGTTGTTATAGTATTACCTTGTTTAGTTGGAAGTGTAAATGTAACTGTTTCCTTTTTAAAGGCCCTCTGAGATGTCCCCCCACCACACCACCCTCCTGCTCAGACAGAGCTCCACACAGAGCTCCCAGAGCCTGGAGGAAGAGAGCGAGGTAGCCCCTCACACCAGGTGGGTAGCCCCTCACACCAGCTAGGTAGCCCCTCATACCCCATGTAGGTAGCCCCTCACACCAGGTAGGTAGCCCCTCATACCCCATGTAGGTAGCCCCTCACACCAGGTAGGTAGCCCCTCATACCCCATGTAGGTAGCCCCTCACACCAGGTAGGTAGCCCCTCACACCAGGTAGGTAGCCCCTAACTCATCAACAGGTTCCCCATTTATGACTCATTTACATTTAAATAATGACCAACGGGTCACGTGTGACTGACGCAGGGCCGACCATACTGTGTGTGTGTGTGTGTGTGTTTCAGTTCCCTGCAGATGACCCTACATCACAGGCGGAGGTCTGCAATCGTGACGCGTGAGGCTAGTTCAGAGGAGGCCAAAGCCAAGGAGTCAAGAGCGGGGTCTGGAGCAGGCACATCCGAGACCGCCACAGTCTGCACCACACAACCGTGAGTGTTAAGATGACTTAACAGTATTAAGCTGCTATTAAGTCATGTTAAAATGTATTAAGATATCACCATATTATTCAACTGATATAGCAGACAGTTGTCATTATCTGGCCAGGCTAAAAAAGTATGTATATTGAAGGCAATAGTGACACACAGCCTGGGATTCCCTGTAAACAAACATGCAACTTTTAGATAATGATGATGAAGACATAAATCTGGCCATAGCATGAATACTGGAAATTTTCTGAGATCATGATTTTAACCTGTATGCCTCCGTTTCCCTCCAGGCTAGTGGTGCTGTCAGAGCAGCGCCTCCTAGCTACATGGCTGTCTTACTGGATGTGGATGGTGCTGCTCCTCTTGGCTCTCTACTTCTTCCTGCTGCTGGGGTTCCTCCTCTGGGGTCTGAAGGTTCCACACCACATCTTCTGATATCTCACTTCTGCTGCACTGCATCTCAGCTCTACACTACAGAGTTCTGGGATTTAGCAGATGCTTTTATCTAAAGCAACTTAGTCATGCATATTTTTACTTCTGTACCACTGAGGTCTAAGAACTGAATTCTGAGCTATGCACCACCACCAACTGAGATAAACTGGGCATGGCTTTGTGAATGCAGGAGTTCCCATAGTGTGGTCTGCAGTTGGGCTCTGCTCAACTACCCGAGTCTCTCGCTGTGCGGTGAGTTTAAGAGGGATGAGAGTAACAGAGTTAAGAATGTGCAGTAAACTCACTCCACTGCTAGCTTGAAATATCACCAACGGATAGCAAACTGGATCCTTTGCTATAGCTCAATTGGTTGGTACAGTACGTTGTTGTCACGCCTACTCCCTTCCTCAGGCGCTCGATGTTGTCGGTCTACTAAGAACTGGTCCTTGCAACCCACATTACACACACCTGGACTTCATCACCACCCTGATTACTATCCCTTCATATAGCCCTCACCACCCTCAGTCATCAGGCTGTATTGGTTTTGTTTTTTATGTCTAGACGCTGCACATGTTTTGTAACACGCTATGTTCATTATTATTAAACTCACCATCTGCAACTGCGTCCTGCGTCGTCGTTGTCAAGGAGGGCGGTCACGTGTGTTTGCGATCAGAGGATCACTGGTTTGAGCCCGTTATGGGGACGGGGACAGTGGAAGAAGCTATACTGTTAGCAGCACACTGAAATCTGTTTTACTGGTGCTGTGACCCAGATCTGCAGTTGGGCTCAGCTCAACAACTGGAGTCTCTCGCTGTGTAGTGAGTTTTAAGAGGGATGATTGTAACAGAGGTAAGAGCGTGCAGTAAGCTCACTCCACAGCTCGCTTGAAATGTCACCAATGGCAGCACACTGACATAGGTTTCATATATAACCATCTTTTATCATAATAAACAGATTGGACAGTGAAGAGAAGACGGGAGACTAGGAAGAATGCGAGTGAAGGTACAGTGGGCTGGCTTAGAACTGACTGACTGGTATACAGTGGGGCAAAAAAGTATTTAGTCAGCCACCAATTGTGCAAGTTCTCCCACTTAAAAAGATGAGAGAGGTCTGTCATTTTCATCATAGGTACACTTTAACTATGACAGACAAAATGAGAAAAAGAAATCCAGAAAATCACATTGTAGGATTTTTTATGAATTTATTTGCAAATTATGGTGGAAAATAAGTATTTGGTCAATAACAAAAGTGTATCTCAATACTTTGTTATATACCCTTTGTTGGCAATGACAGAGGTCAAACGTTTTCTGTAAGTCTTCACAAGGTTTTCACACACTGTTGCTGGTATTTTGACCCATTTCTCCATGCAGATCACCTCTAGAGCAGTGATGTTTTGGGGCTGTTGCTGGGCAACACAGACTTTCAACTTTACATTGACCCTTCGTGCCTAACTGTATCCTCTCTTACCCTAAAAAGTCTGGGTTGGGATGACATTGATAGCTTCACTGCCTGATGGTAGTGCACACATTGACAATGTTCCCTCATTTTTTTTGGCACAGCAAATTTCAGGTCTGCTGAGCTCAAACTTGAATGTTGTGAAAATTCTGTGCAACTTCCAGCGAGCGTTTATTGTTAACACTTAGGCTGTACCCTCAGTTTTAACAGTGGCCAATTACACTATTTGATCATGTAGGCCTACCAGAGTGGCCTACCATCAAAAACAATGGAGAAAATGCCTCCCATAACATTTTAACATGGAATTAGCGGTTCTATCATTCAGCCAATGTGTGGTGTTCAGTGTACCTACATTCCAGGAAACATTTGGGGAAAAAACATGCAGGGCTTGACATTAATAACCTCAAGGATCGGACCCTTTTTTTCAATTCTAACTGTAGCTCAGGACCTGAAGCAAGGATGCATATGCTTGATATCATTTGAAAGGAAACACTTTGAAGTTTGTGGAAATGTGAAAATACTGTAGGTGAATATGTAGCATAGTTTTGTGGGACCAGAAACAGCAGGGGTTCAAACTTTAGAACCCAGTTCCTACATTTTGAATAAAAAAATGTATTTTATCAAACAAAACTGTTATGTTTTTACCTCCGGATGACAAATCAGAGCAAGATTACTGAATATATCTAATCAAGTGCTGTGATAAAAGTTTTGTTGTGCACTGTCAAACAATAGCATGGTACATTTTTACTGGAATAGCTACTGTAAATTGGACAGTGCAGTTAGATTAACACGAATTTAAGCTTTCTACACATATAAGACATGTCTATTTCCTGGAAAGTTGGATGTTACTTATGTCATTCTAGTCACATTAGCGCCAGTTAGCAACAACCATCCCAGTATAGGGACACTGATCTCGTAGAGGTTGACATTAACCTGTTTATCCACTTGTCCTTCAGACAAGGAGGTGACTGAAAATTTTGTTGTTGCAAGAAACCACTTTGCAAAATAATATCCATTATTATTCCCATACCATTATAACAGAGAATCAGACAAATTATTCTACCCTCTGCATGTTGGCTACTTAGCTTATTCAAGCCTGTCTCAAAATACATCACTGCCCCTTTTAAGACAAAATCAAATGTATTTACCTGACTCCCTTTTCAAAGATGTCTAGAAATGTACACATTTTGTGCTCTTGAAGGAAACGATCACTCCCCTATTGCTGACTACAAATGACAAGTGGGCTAAAAGCTCACTAACTAGCAAAGTTATGAATAATGGCTACATGCAGCTCTTGCTTTGATCTCAAAACACTCACAACCACAGCTGTAAACACAGTCCACATGGCTACATGCAGCTCTTGCTTTGATCTCAAAACACTCACAACCACAGCTGTAAACACAGTCCAGTTCTAAGTAAATGGCACAGATCCATATATGGCAAGGGTCTATTTATATATAGGCCTACTGCAGCCCCGATTGGTTATGCTGCACCGCCTAGGTAGCATATGGGCTGAGTCATGTGCAATAGAATCCTACTCTGATGGTATTTTGGCATTTTAAACGCAAGTGGGAGTGCCCAGCAGGCCAGGCATTTCCATATTTGAACCCTGAACCTAATGTAGCTTTATGTGATATTGACTCCCCATTTTAGGGAATACAGCAGACTGTATGCAGTTTTAGTCACATGTTCAGCTCACCGGTTCATGTTTTGGTTGTTCAATAACATGCTTTTCAAGAACTCCTAACCTGGTAGTAGTAGGGTCTTGATCTGACCCCTCAGTCCAGAGGGACACTGCAGACAGAACTGACCAACTGTATGTAGGTACAAAACTACAGCAGCAGTGGATGATGAGGTAATAGAGAAAGCGCTAGCACCCTCTTAATCTGTTACAGGGCTTCTCTACTCCCTAAAATCTTCTTCATCCAGCTTTAGTTTAGGGTGTCCAGTCTTTTCGCCTTATAAAACGTGTTCTATGGCAGAGAGAGGGGACTATCACAATCATAGAATCAGAAATTATGAATGTTGTCATGCATTTATATTTTAATAGGTGGCCAGGGGCCATGGGTCTCCAAACCCTGTCACACACACACACACACACACACACACACACACACACACACACACACACACACACACACACACACACACACACACACACACACACACACACACACACACACACACACACACACTATTGTCAATACTACGGCAGAGATAATGCTTGCAGCTTGGACAGCTTTCATATCAGAGGGAGGAGACAGGTTGGGACTTACACATTATGATATTCAGCAGGCGCCTAATTGTGTGTGGTATTGGGGTGATGGCGTCATATTTAGGCTGTAGATTATATACCCAGCCAAACAATGTGCACCTGCAGTTGGGTACGCTGAAATATAATGAAACAGTTTGATGATTGTGTAAAATAGTATTCTTTTTTTGTTAAACTAAACTCAGTTATTTTACATGGATTTCTGAAATGTGTGGAATAGAGAGCAATGGTAATGTCATCTTTGTAGGCATTAAATCTGCCATGGTTCGTAGAACATAGCCTATGGGAAAATGTATGTATTTTTTGGAAGGTGTTTGGATACACGCCAGGGGATCTTATAGGTTTTGTTCTATGAGAATCTTCATCAGCTAAAGTCACTTTTTGTGAATTTTGAAGCATTTCTGTAATAAACCGAAAACCCTATTCTTTCCCCAATAAATTTAACCATAGGAACGGCTGAACGAACGAGAGGTAAATCATACTGAGGTATGCTCAAATCTAGCGAGATCTATTTGTTATTTGTCATTTACCCAGTAACTAATCATATGTTTTCTGATTGGCCAAGGCATTAATGAAGTTGTAATAGCTTTATTGAGGCTGGAAGTGACAGTCTTGAATTGTGGTTGATGGTGTTCAATGTGGTTTAACGGTTGAAGCTGTTAAATTGTTATTCGTATCCGTACCATCCAGTCCGTGCTCCTACAGAAAGTAATCCATCCACCTGTACTCGTACCCTCAATGTACACATGGAAAGATACGAAAAGCCTACAGGGAAGGTATAATGCATTACAATGCATGGCAATAATTGGCATAAGCACTTATTACACCCATATAACAATATAAGATGTAACAAAGATAGATATTATCAACAATTTACTCATAATTTATAATACTGCAAATGCAAATGCGTGATACTATGACATAATACAATATTGAAAGCACTCATATAGTTATTTAAAGTAATGTATGCACCCCCAGAATGCAATTACGTAGTTGAATAGTCTTGCATAGGTTCACAATGAGGCCATCTAAAGCAAAATATGCCAATCTGGCAGGTTACGGGTTGTTTTCCTATACAGTAAACTAGCACGTTATCCACTGACACTATACTGCATTGTCGCGAATAAACCGCGCAGAATGTGTTGGGGGACTGCAGCGCAAGTGATGTGGAGCGCAAAACACGCCCCCTAGACGCTCGGCAGAAGTGTCTGCAGGGAAGAGGCAGGTAGGTTTATCGAGATACCTCAAAAAGTGTCCGCTCGCTCCTCTCTGTAGCTAAGGTAAGAACAAATGGCCATTTTACTTTTCCATTCAGTTATTAACATCTAAAGACTTTGTTGTTGTGTCAGTGTTTTCAGTGTTTAGTCTAGGCTACATTATTAGAGAAAATAAAGTTGTTTGTAAAAATAAAATAGAGCATGTTATATAATTGAAATGAAGTGCTATCTCTGGCTTCAAGTAATGAACCATTTACTGCAGTTTCATATGGGCATAGTTTTCAACATCCACCTGATTTATCCATGTGTAAAAGGAATATGAACATTTTATGCACTGTTCTGAGGACCTATTGGATGGATGCTATCAGATGATCAACCGGATTCTTCCCACAGTGCTACTGGATATTGTGAATGATCTGGAAAAGATGTTGTTTTTTGGATTCATTTTAAACTGGACAAAGCTTACCAAAAGAAATCTGCATGGACACACGACCAACTCCATTTATAGATTCTCCCGAAATGGATTTCTACCATGGTCTACCTACACTTTCTATGTTGCCTGATATGACTGATGGCATTCAGAGAACTCAAGGGGGCTTAAGATACTTTTTTATTCAGATGCTGATTTAAAAATAAACAACCAGCTTGGTGAGAGTTTGAGGCACAACAACTCCCTCGTGTGAAGGTCAGGATGATAAGTAGACCAAGTTTTGGGGGTTTGTCAGGGAATCAGCAGTAATCTGTTTCCTGAATTGGCAGAGAAAGGAGGGAGGGGGGGTAGAAAAGTAACCATTACTAGGCATTACAGCTCTAATCCTGCACCCCTTTGGGCCTTCTGTAAGTAATAGGTACAAACAAGCTTAGCCCAATCATGACTGACCTCATACTGAACATGCACGCTTTATGTAAGGAAAACAGGGTTGTATACAAAATGAAGGTATCTAACAGAGATATCCACCAAAGCCGTGGTCCCCAAACATTTTTTGTTTTGTGATCTACTTGAAGCCTTTCAAACTTTCTTGTGCCCAAACGATGTGTCTAGCCATATTAGTCCTAAGACGTGACCCAAGAGGAACTGGCTGTGACCTACCAGTGGGTCGGTCCCCAGTACCCACCTGCCATTTGTGAAACATTGGCCCAAAGTGTTTGGTCATGTTCTTTATGTGTGGTGAGGGTTGTCTTTACAAAAATCGAGGTATATACATCTAAGACAGCCCAGTCTTAACGAGACAGAAGAGTAAACCTGCCTGTCTGTATGTTGTTGTTCCAGGAGCCTGCAGTGACGACAACATGGGTCGCAAAGAAATAACTTGCAGTTGGAAGAAAGTCACCAACAACATCAGAGATGTGTTCGAATTCAAACAAGCGCTGGGATCGTAAGTACTTTGTCTGATATGATTGGAGCCTGGAGGGTTTTCCTAGCCAGGTCAGTGTTTAAAATCACCACTTAATCATTCTAAGGGGACACTGTAGGCAAACCTTGGTGTCTAGGTTTTAATTTCATTTTAACTCTGTCTCTGTGCCTCAAGCCATTGAATGCGTTTTACTTTATAACTCAAAGCACTTTTACTTTTGGGCAGGGCCCTCACACACCCCAAAAATCCGAGGGGACATAAAGTATGGCTGAGCGGTGGTCTGAAGGGGGCTAGGCCCCCCGTCGGGGAAGTTGGAGAATTTAGCACTTTTCATACACCTGAAGCAGCTTTTTCCTACAATCTAGAGCCATAATCATTATGATTAATTCTATTCTATTTTCTTTATATCTAAGCATACCTCTTGAGCTGTCTGTATCCTCCTGACTGGTGTTTTCTTTTTAAAGAAACTAAATAGGCTTCTCTGCATTTCTGCTAAAATCTGGTTAAAAGTTTAAAAGGAATGTGAATCTTATTCAGTACATTTAATAATTGCTTGCCTGCCAGCATGACAACTAAAATAGTTAGACAAGCTAGCTATTCTAACTTGATTGATAGCCTGAAATGGCATCTTGGTACTGTAGCTAGTTATGATGTTGGGATATCGGGAACCTATCTGCCCAACAACAAAAACATTTCATTAATAAATAAATACACAGTACCAGTCAAAAGTTTGGACACACCTACTCATTCCAGGGTTTTTCTTTATTTTTTACTATTTTCTACATTGTATAATAATAGTGGAAACTATGAAATAACACAAATGGAATCATGTAGTAACCAAAAAAGTATTAAACAAATCTTCAAAGTAGCAAGACAGCTTTGCACACTCTTGGCATTCAACCAGCTCAACCAGCTTCATAAGGTAGTCAACAGGAATGCATTTCAATTAACAGGTGTGCCTTGTTAATTTGTGGAATTTCTTTCCTTCTTAATGCATTTGAGTAAATCAGTTGTTGTGACCAGGTAAAGGTGGTATACAGAAGAAGGCCCTATTTGGTAAAAGACCAAGTCCATATTATGGAATGAACAGCTCAAATAAGCAAAGAAAATGACAGTCCATCATTACTTTAATGAAAATGTCAATAACTTTGAAAGTTTCTTCAAGTGAAGTCGCAAAAACCATCAAGCACTGGGATGAAACAGGCTCTCACGAGGACCACCACAGGAAAGGAAGACCCAGTTACTTCTGTTGCAGAAGTTCATTAGAGTTACCAGCCTCAAAAATTGCAGCACAAAAAAAAATATTTACAGAGTTCAAGTAACACATCTCAACATCAACTACTCAGAGACTGCGTGAATCATGTCTTAATGGTCGAATTGCTGCAAAGAAAACACTACTAAAGGACCCCAATAAGAAGAGACTTGCTTGGGCCAAAAAACACGAGCAATTGACATTAGACCGGTGGAAGTCTGTCCTTTAGTGTGATAAGTCCAAATTGTAGATTTTTGTTTCCAACCGCCATGTCTTTATGAGATGCAGAGTAAGTGAACAATGATCTCTGCATGTGTGGTTCCCACCGTGAAGCATGGAGGAGGAGGTGTGATGGTGTGGGGGTGCTTAGCTGGTGACACTGTCTTATTTAGAATTTAAGGAACACTTAACCAACATGGCTACCACAGCATTCTGCAGCGATACCCCATCCCATCTGGTTTGCACTTAGTTGGACTATCATTTGTTTTTCAACAGGACAATAACCCAACACACCTCCAGGCTGTGTAAGGGCTATTTGACCAAGAAGGAGAGTGATGAAGTGCTGCATCAGATGACCTGGCCTCCACAATCACCCGACCTCAACCCAATTGAGAGGGTTCGGGATGAGTTGGACCACAGAGTGAAGGAAAAGCAGCCAACAAGTGCTCAACATATGTGGGAACTCCTTCAAGACTGTTGGAAAAGCATTCCAGGTGAAGCTGGTTGAGAGAATGCCAACAGTGTGCAAAGCTGTCATCAAGGCAATGGGTGTCTACTTAGAAGAATCTAAAATCTAAAATATATTTTGATTTGTTTAACACTTTTTTGGATACTACGTGATTCCATGTGTTATTTCATCATTTTGATGTCTTTTGGGATAATTCACATAATCTAATATGTAGAACCTACCTGGGTGATGCACGGCAGACATTTTTTGCTTGGTCGTTTTCAGTGGACCTTTGTTGCTGGGCAGGAACTCTTGTCAGCTTCTTAACTCAGAGAAAAGGGCCATTATTACATGATTGAGTGGATCTCCAGGAGATCTACTTTACCGGTTTCCAGAGAAGGATCCTAGTTTGGCACTATAATCCTGGACGGGCCTGAACATTCCACCCAGATTATCAGATTATCAGGACCCAGGTCAGGGCAGGTCTTCTTTATCAACCGAGGTGGAATACATGGCGCTCACACAATACAGCTTCTCTCTCTTTAGATATGGTTCAACTAGGACCCAAGTACAGACAATTCTTTAGAGATTTTTGAGATGAGATAGCAACAGTAACCAAAAGAGGACAGGACATTAAAAATGTAGTAAAAATGGTTAACTAATATCTGCCCAGTGTGTGAGCGTACATGTTTGGTTGTGTATTTGTGCCTGAGTGTGTGCTTGTCTGTGTGTGTGTGTGGCCATGTGTTCATGTCAGCTTGTGGGCATGTGCATGTGTTGGTATTAGTTTTTGCAGTGTTTCCACTAGGATTTTCTTCAGCATATAGGGAAAACACTGGTGTTTTGTGTGTGTTTATACATTAGCCCATGTGTTTGAATGTACAGTATGTGTGGGGTATAGGGGGCTTTATGACTGTTTCAGAGTCTGTTGTGCTTTGCGAAATCAAATAGAAGAAACAGCGTTGTCCAGTTGTCCACACAATGCTGATATCTGCAGCGTGAGAGTGGTATGTCTGCTGGCCCCTGGCCTGTTTATCTGAGGCTCCTGCTCAACTCATCAGCCTCTCCTCAAGCACCTTATACTCCAGAACATCCCTGGCTGTGAATGAGAGGCTGACGTTGAGAGGTGTGAGCCAGGCAGGTGAGCAATGACGTCATTACAGCTCAGATACATCCTAACTCTGTTATAGGATTAGGGGCCTGGGATTGTGTGCCTGTGTGTTTACTGTGTGAGGGAATGTGTGTGCCTGCATGTGTGAGTTTGAGTGTGAATTTAAGTATCTGTATGTGTGTGTTCATCAGACCTGGGTTCAGTTAGTATAATTTTCTTTCAAATACGTTAAGTGTCTGATGGAGCCTTTTAGGAATATCAGATGAGAGGAATTTGCACTTTTGGAACTAGTATATTGGTCCCATTTTGCCAGGAAGCGAAGTGGCAAGCTCAATCAAAGTGTTTGAAAGAAAACAAATAGTGCAGTATTTGAACCCAGTGTCATGTATTGTCATATTATGTCTTGTTCCTGTTCTTTCTCTTCACTCCGTCTCCCTCTGCAGGTCGTATTAGGTTACCTTCTCTTTATCTCCTCCCCCCAGCTGTTCCTCATCTTCTCTAACTACCTCGTTCACCCTTTTCCCACCTGTTCCCTTTTTCCCTCTGATTAGGTCTCTATTTCTCTCTCTGTTCCTGCTTCTTTCTTTGTCAGATTCTCGTTTGAGTTTCTCATGCCAGAACCAAACTATCGTCTCGTTTGCTTCACCCTTGTCCCGTCCTGTCGGAATCTGCCTGTTCATCTGATGCTACGTGTGATCAGGTACCTCTGTCCTCTACGACCCACCGCCTACCCAGAGAGACCAGCAGTCTGTCGCCGCTAACCCAGCTATTCTCCTCTGCTGCTAAGAAGGGGACTCTAACCCAGCTATTCTCCTCTGCTGCTAAGAAGGGGACTCCTCTGTAAATATCAGGACTTTTTGTTTCATTTGTCGCCCTCTGCGGGTTGTCTATTTTGCCATTATATTCATCTGAAGAGGATCTATGTCTTCCCTGTGTTTTTACATTAAAGGACTCTGTTTTTGTTAAACTGCTTTTGGGTCCTCACTCAAGTGCATAACAGAAGAATCTGACCAAGAATGGACCCAGCGACTTCGGATCCTTTCCACTCAGCCGTCGAGATCCAGGGAGCGATGCTAGGCAGACACGAGCAGGAATTGTCTGCTGCTCGACATGCCGTTGAGACCCTGGCCGCCCAAGTCTCCGACCTCACAAAACAGATTCACCATCTCCGCCTCGATCCACCGGCCACTTCCAGGGCTTCCGAATCTCCGGAGCCCAGAATCAATAACCCGCCGTGTTACTCTGGGGAGCCCACTGAATGCCGCTCGTTCCTCACCCAGTGTGATATTGTGTTTTCTCTCCAGCCCAACACTTACTCCAGGAGCACAGCTCGTATCGCCTACGTCATATCTCTCCTTACTGGACGGGCTCGTGAGTGGGGCACGGCAATCTGGGAGGCGAGGGCTGAGTGTACTAACCAGTATCAGGACTTTAAGGAGGAGATGATATGGGTTTTTGATCGTTCTGTTTTTGGGGAGGAAGCTTCCAGGGTCCTGTCTTCCCTATGTCAAGGTAATCGATCCATAACAGATTACTCTATTGAGTTTCGCACTCTTGCTGCCTCCAGTGACTGGAACGAGCCGGCGTTGCTCGCTCGTTTTCTGGAGGGTCTCCGCGCGGAGGTAAAGGATGAGATTCTCTCCCGGGAGGTTCCTTCCAGTGTGGATTCCTTGACTGAACTCGCTATTCGCATAGAGCGACGGGTTGATCTTCGTCGCCGAGCTCGTGGAAAGGAGCTCGCGTTCTCCGTTGCCCCCCTATCTGCATCACTACCATCTTCCTCCGCCGGCTCGGGTGCTGAGCCTATGCAGCTGGGGGGTATCCGCATCTCGACTAAGGAGAAGGAACGGAGAATCACCAACCGCCTCTGTCTCTATTGCGGTTCCGCTGGTCATTTTGTCACTTCATGTCCAGTAAAAGCCAGAGCTCATCAGTAAGAGGAGGGCTACTGGTGAGCGCTACTACTCTGGTCTCTCCTTCAAGATCCTGCACTACCTTGTCGGCCCATCTACGCTGGACCGGTTCGTCAGCTTCCTGCAGTGCCTTGATAGACTCTGGGGCGGAGGGCTGTTTTATGGACGAGACCTGGGCTCGGGAACATGACATTCCTCTCAGAGAGTTAAGGGAGCCCACGGCCTTGTTCGCTTTGGATGGTAGTTCTCTCCCCAGGATTCAGCGTGAAACGCTACCTTTAACCCTCACTGTCTCTGGTAATCATAGCGAAACAATTTCTTTTTTAATTTTTCGTTCACCTTTTACACCTGTTGTTTTGGGCCATCCCTGGCTAGTTTGTCATAATCCTTCTATTGATTGGTCTAGTAATTCTATCCTCTCCTGGAACGTCTCTTGTCATGTGAAATGTTTAATGTCTGCTATCCCTCCTGTTTCCTCTGTCTCTACTTCACAGGAGGAGCCTGGTGATTTGACGGGGGTGCCGGAGGAATATCACGATCTGCGCACGGTGTTCAGCCGTTCCAGGGCCACCTCTCTTCCTCCGCACCGGTCGTATGATTGTAGTATTGATCTCCTTCCGGGAACCACTCCCCCCCCCGGGGTAGACTATACTCTCTGTCGGCTCCCGAACGTAAGGCTCTCGAAGATTATTTGTCTGTAGCTCTCGACGCCGGTACCTTAGTCCCCTCCTCCTCTCCCGCCAGAGCGGGGGTTTTTTTTGTTAAGAAAAAGGACGGGTCCCTGCGCCCCTGCATAGATTATCGAGGGCTGAATGACATAACAGTTAAGAATCGTTATCCGCTCCCTCTTATGTCTTCAGCCTTCGAGATCCTGCAGGGAGCCAGGTTTTTCACTAAGTTGGACCTTCGTAACGCTTACCATCTCATGCGCATCAGGGAGGGGGACGAGTGGAAAACGGCGTTTAACACTCCGTTAGGGCACTTTGAATACAGGGTTCTTCCTTTCGGCCTCGCTAACGCTCCAGCTGTCTTTCAGGCATTAGTCAATGACGTCCTGAGAGACATGCTAAACATCTTTGTTTTTGTTTACCTTGACGATATCCTGATTTTTTTCACCGTCACTCCAGATTCATGTTCAGCACGTTCGACGTGTCCTCCAACGCCTTTTAGAGAATTGTCTTTATGTGAAGGCTGAGAAGTGCACTTTTCATGCCTCCTCCGTCACATTTCTTGGTTCTGTTATTTCCGCTGAAGGCATTAAGATGGATCCCGCTAAGGTCCAAGCTGTCATTGATTGGCCCGTTCCTAAGTCACGCGTCGAGCTGCAGCGCTTTCTCGGCTTCGCAAATTTCTATCGTCGTTTCATCCGTAATTTCGGTCAGGTGGCAGCTCCTCTCACAGCCCTTACTTCTGTCAAGACGTGCTTTAAGTGGTCCGTTTCCGCCCACGGAGCTTTTGATCTTCTCAAGAATCGTTTTACATCCGCACCTATCCTTGTTACACCTGACGTCTCTAGACAGTTCGTTGTCGAGGTTGACGCGTCAGAGGTGGGCGTGGGAGCCATTCTATCCCAGCGCTCCCTCTCTGACGACAAGGTCCACCCTTGCGCGTATTTTTCTCATCGCCTGTCGCCGTCGGAACGTAACTATGATGTGGGAAACCGCGAACTGCTCGCCATCCGCTTAGCCCTAGGCGAATGGCGACAGTGGTTGGAGGGGGCGACCGTTCCTTTTGTCGTTTGGCCTGACCATAGGAACCTTGAGTACATCCGTTCTGCCAAACGACTTAATGCGCGTCAGGCTCGTTGGGCGCTGTTTTTCGCTCGTTTCGAGTTCGTAATTTCTTATCGTCCGGGCTCTAAGAACACCAAGCCTGATGCTTTATCTCGTCTCTTCAGTTCTTCAGTAGTCTCCACCGACCCCGAGGGGATTCTCCCTGAGGGGCGTGTTGTCGGGTTGACCGTCTGGGGAATTGAGAGGCAGGTAAAGCAAGCACTCACTCACACTCCGTCGCCGCGCGCTTGTCCTAGGAACCTTCTTTTCGTTCCCGTTCCTACTCGTCTGGCCGTTCTTCAGTGGGCTCACTCTGCCAAGTTAGCCGGCCACCCCGGCGTTCGGGGTACGCTTGCTTCCATTCGCCAGCGTTTTGGTGGCCCACTCGGGAGCATGACACGCGTCGTTTCGTGGCTGCTTGTTCGGTCTGCGTGCAGACTAAGTCCGGTAACTCCCCTCCTGCCGGCTGTCTCAGACCGCTTCCCATTCCCTCTCGACCGTGGTCTCACATCGCCTTAGATTTTATCACCGGTCTGCCTTCGTCAGCGGGGAGGACAGTTATTCTTACGGTTGTCGATAGGTTCTCTAAGGCAGCTCATTTTATTCCCCTCGCTAAGCTCCCTTCTGCTAAAGAAACGGCACAAATCATCATCGAGAATGTTTTCAGAATTCATGGCCTTCCGTCAGACGTCGTTTCGGACAGGGGCCCGCAATTCACGTCTCAATTTTGGAGGGAGTTTTGCCGTTTGATTGGGGCTTCCGTCAGTCTCTCTTCCGGTTTTCACCCTCAGTCTAACGGTCAAGCAGAACGGGCCAATCAGACTATTGGTCGCATCTTACGTAGTCTTTCTTTTCGTAACCCTGCGTCTTGGTCAGAACAGCTCCCCTGGGCAGAATACGCCCACAACTTGCTTCCTTCGTCTGCGACCGGTCTATCTCCTTTTCAGAGTAGCCTCAGGTACCAGCCTCCGCTGTTCTCGTCTCAGCTCGCCGAGTCCTGCGTCCCCTCCGCTCAGGCTTTTGACCAATGTTGTGAGCGCACCTGGAAGAGGGTCAGGTCTACACTTTGCCGTTATAGGGAGAGCTGACTGTGAGAGCCGCTAATAAGCGTAGAACTAAGAGTCCTAGATATTGTCGCGGTCAGAGAGTATGGCTCTCCACTCAAAACCTTCCCCTTAAGACAGCTTCTCGCAAGTTGACCCCGCGGTTCATTGGTCCGTTCCGTATTTCTCAGATCATTAATCCTATCGCAGTGCGACTTCTTCTCTCGCGATATCTTCGTCGCGTCCACCCGGTCTTCCATGTCTCCTATGTTAAGCCCGTTCTTCGCGCCCCCGCTCGTCTCCCCCCCCCATCCTTGTCGAGGGCGCACCTATCTACAGGGTCCGTAAGATTTTGGACATGCGTCCTCGGGGCCGTGGTCATCAGTACCTAGTGGATTGGGAGGGGTACGGTCCTGAGGAAAGGAGTTGGGTTCCCTCTCGGGACGTGCTGGACCGTTCGCTGATCGATGATTTCCTCCGTTGCCGCCAGGTTTCCTCCTCGAGTGCGCCAGGAGGCGCTCGGTGAGTGGGGGGGTACTGTCATGTATTGTCATAGTATGTCTTGTTCCTGTTCTTTCTCTTCACTCCGTCTCCCTTACCTTCTCTTTCTCTCCTCCCCCCAGCTGTTCCTCATATTCTCTAACTACCTCGTTCACCCTTTTCCCACCTGTTCCCTTTTTCCCTCTGATTAGGTCTCTATTTCTCTCTCTGTTCCTGCTTCTTTCTTTGTCAGATTCTCGTTTGAGTTTCTCATGCCAGAACCAAACTATCGTCTCGTTTGCTTCACCCTTGTCCCGTCCTGTCGGAATCTGCCTGTTCATCTGATGCTACGTGTGATCAGGTACCTCTGTCCTCTACGACCCGCGCCTACCCAGAGAGACCAGCAGTCTGTCGCCGCTAACCCAGCTATTCTCCTCTGCTGCTAAGAAGGGGACTCTAACCCAGCTATTCTCCTCTGCTGCTAAGAAGGGGGACTCCTCTGTAAATATCAGAAGGACTTTTTGTTTCATTTGTCGCCCTCTCTGCAGGTTGTCTATTTTGCCATTATATTCATCTGAAGAGGATCTATGTCTTCCCTGTGTTTTTACATTAAAGGACTCTGTTTTTGTTAAACCGCTTTTGGGTCCTCACTCAAGTGCATAACACCCAGGCCTAGTTGTGTCTGTCTGTATGTCTGTCTCTCCCAGACAGTGATGTCTTTGGTCACAAACACACTCATTGCATCGGTTTCACAGGTGTCGTAATGTGACGGTCAGGCCCAGAGTGTCTGCTAAACAGAGGATTACCCTCACCTTGGTCTCCTTCAAACAGGGAAATCAGCAGATGGAGGGTAGATCCATTTTGAGTCTTAGGATCCTTTTGGCTCCCTCCCACGCATTAACACTAACTTCTCTCCTGATGTCATGTTATGGCTGGGGTGTTTGTTTGGTCTGACAAAGAAACAACCCACCCTGCTCAGGGTTCATCCAGGGTTGACTGTGCTAGGTCAGACAGAGACAAACGGACACAATGAACAAATTAAGACCACAATGGAAATAAGCCTCCGGGCTTTATTGTGTTTTTATCGGCAATAATTGTTTATGTATGTTATGTTGTCTCCCGCTTGAGCAGACTACTACTTTTAATGATCTAATCAGTTCAATCAATCAATCAATCATTTTAGGGGTCCCTGTCCTGAGCTTCAGGCTGGGTTATGTAAAGTGCTTGAGCCCTAGTCCTGCCCTGCTGCTATTCTCAGGCCTCAGGAGCACAGGCCTCAGGAGCACAGGCCATACCTGAGCCTCTATCTGGGACAACCTCGTCTCGTTCCTAGCTGTGTGTCAGCTATGAGCCTGGCTAGTGAGGCTGGGTGGGGGTGACTCCACCTACAGCACATAACATTAGGTAGTCTAGCTGTTAGACTGTTGGGCCAGTAACCGAAAGGTCGCTGGTTCGAGAACCAGAGCTGATAACTTGAAAAATCTATTGATGTACGCATGAGCAAGAGACTTAACCCTAATTTCCTCCAGGGGCGTCTTACTACTACTACTACTAACCTTTTTCTCTGTCTGTCTGTGTGGGTGTGTAGGGGTTCGTTCTCCGAGGTGTATTTGGTGCGAGAGAAGAAGACAGGAAACCTGTACGCCCTGAAGTGTCTGAAGAAAAAACACCTCAGCTGTAGCAACCTAGAGAACGAGATCACTGTGCTGAAGAAGTGAGTACACGCACGCAGACACACACGCTCATACTCTTACACACTCTCACACCTGAACAAGTTAACATCATATATCTCTCAATCTTCCTCTCAGGATAAGACATGACAATGTGATTGGACTGGAAGATTTCTATGAGACTCAGACACACTATTACCTCGTCATGCAGCTGTGAGTGCAAACCCTTATCACTACATAAGCTAAATACATGTATTAGCCTACAGATAAATGTTACTATTTTAGAGAACTTGCTTTATTAGTCGGGTGTTTAATAAGGGTTGTAAATGCTGGACATGAGAATGGTGATGATGATTATGCTGATGATGGTGATGCCAAAGATGATAATGTTTATGGTGATGACAAGGATGTTTATGGTGATGACGAGGATGTTTATGGTGATGACGAGGATGTTTATGGTGATGACGAGGATGTTTATGGTGATGACGAGGATGTTTATGGTGATGACGAGGATGTTTATGGTGATGGTGCGGATGATGATGATGATGACGAGGATGTTTATGGTGATGACGAGGATGTTTATGGTGATGATGAGGATGTTTATGGTGATGATGCGGATGATGATGATGATGATGACGAGGATGTTTATGGTGATGACGAGGATGTTTATGGTGATGACGAGGATGTTTATGGTGATGACGAGGATGTTTATGGTGATGACGAGGATGTTTATGGTGATGACGAGGATGTTTATGGTGATGATGTGGATGATGATGGTGATGACGAGGATGTTTATGGTGATGATGCGGATGATGATGGTGATGATGAGGATGTTTATGGTGATGGCGAGGATGTTTATGGTGATGGCGAGGATGTTTATGGTGATGACGAGGATGTTTATGGTGATGATGCGGATGATGATGGTGAATATGGTGGGGAGATTCTGATGTGTGTTCTTTCCTAGGGTGTCTGGTGGAGAGCTGTTTGACCGTATCATAGATCGGGGGGTGTACACAGAGAAGGACGCCAGCCAGCTGGTCCGCCAAGTACTGCAAGCAGTCAACTACCTTCACGAGAACAGCATAGTGCACAGGGACCTCAAGGTATGTTACACACACACAGTCAACATACCTGGTAGAGAGTGGGGATCATAGTACATTTTAATGTAGCTAAAAGGTAAATAAATAATATACAATTTGCCACTCCAAACATGTTTCATACACGTTACTATATCATCAGTGGTGTATTGGAGGGTAAACACACATAAGCATTTACCCACTTTTTACTAGAAAATGCATTGAAAGTATAGGGAGCGTTACTTTACTCACAGCGAACCTCGAACCCATCTATTTTCTGTATACCATGTTGAGAGAACAGTTCCTCTGCCGCTTGTTGACCCTCTCCCCCTCTGTCTCCCTGTGTGTGAGAGCAGCCAGAAAACCTGCTATACTTCGACTCAGACGAGAACTCCAAGATCATGATCAGTGACTTCGGCCTGTCCAAGATGTCCGACCACGGAGTGATGTCCACAGCCTGCGGCACGCCAGGATATGTTGGTGAGAGAATGTGTGTGTCAAATCAAGTCAAATTTGTCACATGGGCTGAACAGGTGTAGACTTTACCGTGAAAAGCTTGCTTACGAGCCCTTCCCAATGATGCAGAGGACTCGTAAACAAGCATTTCACGGTAAAGTCTACACTGTTGTATTCAACGCATGTGACCAATGCGATTTCATTTAATGCAGATGTGCAGCAAGTGTGTGTTAGATGGTTGGTCATTGCACCGCTAGATAGTATTAGCATGGTATCTAACCCTGTTTATATTTGATCCTCTACAGCCCCTGAAGTTCTGGCTCAGAAACCCTACAGCAAGGCTGTGGACTGCTGGTCCATAGGAGTCATCACATATATCCTGTGAGTGACTATCTAGGACTTCTAGATCTATATCTGCCAGCACCTCCTCTCAACCCTTTCATAGTATCAGGATGACTGCATTGTGAGATGGTAGTTCTATATCACTTTTGGGAAAAGTTATTGTAATTTTATGTTAACTCTTTAAAAACTACTGTATGTTCCCCCTCTCTCTCTCTGTGTGACAGTCTGTGTGGCTACCCTCCCTTCTTTGAGGACAACGAGACACGTCTGTTCGCTAAGATCATGAGGGCCGACTACGCTTTCCACTCACCTTTTTGGGATGACATCTCTGAGTCAGGTAAGACAAATACCACCACATCAACAACAAGGGTATTTAAAGTGGAACTGACAGCATTTTAGCAACATGAAATCTTATTAAAATCTGTTCATATACACCTCAAAGAAGAATATGACACCTTTTTAAAAACATTTTCTGACAAGCGAGCACTTAGATATGGTCGTTTTCATAAATTCATACAATGTTTGGGAATGACGTTGTAATGAGTACAATGGGAGACAGAGTGCTGGTTTCAAGCGCAGGGCGCAGCAGGTGTTTATTACTAATAAAGGACCACAGGAGGAGGCAGGTAGCTGGGTCCAGGGGCAGGCAGAAGGTCATACACAGGGACTCCAAAAAGGTAACAGTACAGGCAGGGAAAAGGGTAGTAACGTAGTCCGGGAGATCAGGCAAGAGGTTGACAGGAAATCTAATAGCCAAAGTACAGGCAGGGTGGTGTCGTTAGCGAGGATGGCCAAAAACAACGATACACGGGAGGATGAATACGGAAATAAACAGAGCTCAGAATAGAATGTGTACCAAAACAAACAATACCTCACAATGATGAGGTGCAAAGAACTGAACTAAATAATGTGTGTAAATGACAAACAGGTGTGTGAACAGGTGATCAGAATTCAGGTGATTGGGATCTGGAGAGTTGCCTGCATTCAAGGGATCTATGTGTTTGAGAGTGTGGGCTGGAAAGTGAGCTGCGTTCAGGGGATCTATGTGTTTGAGAGTGTGGGCTGGAAAGTGAGCTGCGTTCAGGGGATCTATGTGTTTGAGAGTGTGGGCTGGAAAGTGAGCTGCGTTCAGGGGATCTATGTGTTTGAGAGTGTGAGTTGGAAGCAGACATTACAGATGTAGAGTAAGGCATTTGTGAAAATATAGAGTGTGAAAGCGTCCATGCGTTTGGACACTAATAGACACTGCAGGAAATAAAACCGAATAAAAACTCTGTCCTGTCCAGAGTCTACGCCATGGGTGTCAAACTCTGGTAATTATATTTGGCCCGCGAGACAATACCAAATTACTACTAGAGCTGGCCCGCCGGTATTATACAGCGCATTCACCACTAATACTACGAATCCCATAATGCTCTGCTGTTTTCGCACGCCAATCAGGACAGGACCCAGAAACGCTCTCTCCTCTGTGACAGTAGTCATAGCAACATAGACGCTACAACTGTCAGCGAGCTAACCCTTCCCAAAAATGGCGAAAAGAAAGGCAGAAAACAGGAGCTTTCTGGACAAGTGGGAGGCAGAATATCTGTTTACATATGTAAAAGACAAACCTGTTTGTCTTGTTTGTGGAGTCAACGTGGCTGTAAGTAAGGAGTACAACATTAGACGACACTATGAAACGAAACACCATGACAAATACAAGGACCTGGACATGACTCAAAGGAGCCAGAAAGTAGAGGAGATGAAAAGAAGTTTGGTTTCACAACAGAATATGTTTAAAAAAGCCACATCACAAAGCGAGGCTGCTGTAAAGGCTAGTTATATAGTGACAGCAGAGATCGCAAAATCAGCCCGGCCCTTTAATGAGGGAGAGTTCATGAAAAAGTGCATGATGAAGGTTTGTGACCTCGTATGCCCAGAGAAAAAACAAGCATTTTCAAACGTGAGCCTGAGCAGGAACACAGTAGCTGATCGCACATGTGATCTTGCAACCAATCTGTATGACCAGCTGATGGAAAAGGGAAAAGATTTTGTTGCGTTCTCCCTCGCTGTGGATGAGAGCTGCGACACATCTGATACTGCTCAGCTGTCAGTCTTCATCCGTGGAGTGGACTCAAATCTGTGTGTTACGGAGGAGCTATTAGGATTCAAATCAATGCATGGCACAACCACAGGAAAGGAAATCTTTGACGAGGTTTCCAAATGTGTAACTGAAATAAAGCTGCCGTGGGATAAACTCGTTGGATTAACGACAGATGGTGCGCCAGCGATGTGCGGTAAAAAGAGTGGACTGGTGGGCATGGTTCGGGAGAAGATGCGGGAAGAGAACTGTGCAGGTGAGCTAACTGTTTACCACTGCATCATACATCAGGAAGCACTGTGTGCCAAAGCCCTAAAGATGGAACATGTTATGACCACAGTAACACAGGTAGTTAACTTTATAAGAGCCAAAGGTCTAAATCACCGCCAGTTTAAATCTTTTCTGGAGGAGTGTGGTTCGGAATACGCAGACGTGCCGTATCACACAGAGGTGAGATGGCTAAGCAGAAGAAAAGTACTGAACAGATGTTTCGAGCTGCGTGAGGAAATATGTCAATTCCTGGAAACCAAAGGGAAGGATACAGCAGAGCTCCGGGAGCAAAAGTTCCTGTGTGAGCTGGCATTTCTCTGTGACATCTCGAGCCATCTCGATGCGCTGAACCTGCAGCTTCAGGGGCGGGGGCGCATCATCACAGACATGTACGCTGCAGTGAGGGCCTTCAAAACTAAACTGTGCCTGTGGGAGAATCAGATGCTGCAAGGAAACCCTTGCCATTTTCCCTGCTGCCAATCCATAAAAGCGCAGATCTCTACTGCCGTGTTCCCATGCGCACAGTTTGCTGAAAAACTCAGTGTTCTCACCGCTGAGTTTAGCCGGCGATTTGCCGACTTCGATGCCCAGAAATGCAAGTTTGAACTGCTTAGTAATCCCTTCGCAGTTGATGTGGAAAATGCACCAACCAACATCCAAATGGAGCTGATTGAACTCCAGTGCAACGACACGCTGAAGTCAAAGTATGATGCTGTGGGCGCCGCACAGTTTCCACGGTTCATCCCTGACACAATGCCTCAGCTCCGCACCCAAGCTGCTCAGATGCTCTCCATGTTTGGCAGCACTTATCTATGCGAGCAACTTTTCTCCTCGATAAAGATGACCAAAACAACTCACAGGAGACGTCTGACTGATGAACATCTTCGCTCGATACTGAGGATTTCTTCAGCTCAGAGCTTGAGCCCAGACATTGATGAACTAGCATCCAAGAAGAGATGCCAGGTATCTGGTTTGGGCACATCAGATTAGACCAGTGTGCAATAATTAATGTTTTCTTTATGCACTTTTTCTTGCTACAAGGCATGGGCTTGAATGGTTGATTGATTTATTATCATTTTATTTGTATTTGAGTTTGACACCCCTGGTCTACGCAGACCGTATTCTACGCAGACTGGTGCGCTATAGCCAATCAGAGCTACAGTAGGCCTATATACAAATGAGCCATTTGCCACACGGGTCTGCCATCATTCACTTTGAGCTGGATTGTGTGTTTACAGGCAATAGCAACAGCGCAACTTTAGATCACTAGAAACCACAAAATACACCCGAATGGATTTCTGCAAATATGTGCCACGGAAGTCCTACATTTGAGAACTTCACAGTACTAGTGATCAAACAACCATGAAAAGGTAGGCTATCTCTCCCTCAGTTAACTATGTACATCAACAAGATCAGCAATTAATGCTAGCTAGGGCAAGATTAGCTAAAAATCTATTGAGGGAACATTAGATAAACCTTCTCAAACGTTTTCAGCTAGTTGCCTGTCAATATTGCACTGATAAATGATGAGGAACAGTAGCCTGCTTGTCTTTCTGCAGTCTGCATGCCAATGCATGCTTGTCCAAACCCACTTTTTGACAACTGAATGAGAACTTGCCTGCCTGCCCATTTGATCATGCCAAATACATTTGATTGACAACTAAGAGGTATGCTAACTGTGGATAACAGTCGTTCAAGTTAGCATACTGTAGCTAGCTAGCTAGCAAAGCGATTCACATTTCTTGCTAGTTAACCAAATGACACCTGCAGCAGCTCTAGCTGTAGCCAACAAAAAATGAATGAGGGGGAAAATTTGCCATTCACCCACTCCTCCAATGACATGACATCCTCCCAGCAGCTAGCTAGCTAACGTTAGACTCCGTGTTTTTATCTTGCTAAATAAATAGCTTGCTACATAGAAAGCTAGCCCAGGGTATGTCAAACGCAATCAGTGCACAGACCATATAAAAAAAACAGCAACTTTGCAGGCTAGACATTTACAACAAAAACATCAAACCGCGACCCAAACTGCCCATTGTTTAATTAGAAAAAAGATGTCCCTTTTGATAATATCTACGTATGTACATAGTAGGGCAACCTGACAAAAAAAACATCTTGTTAGACCGAAAGTCGTCTGTTCTTTCGACCAATCGATGACACAAACGTGTATTTTTTCCATATATAGACACACCCTATGTGTAAAAAATCCCCCAAAAATCAAATGTGTATAAAATCAACTATGCATTGAGCTTGTCTGATGCTTAAGCTTACGGTTTGATGCCTCAAGAGGGCACCAGAGATCTAGATAACCAGAAGAAAACTGACCCAACTATTCTCCTCCCACTCCTGCTGACTTTTGCTGATTCTGCTACTACTCTCCTGAAGTTGTAGGTTATAGCCTACACGTGGAGTCTGCAACCTTTCTCATGTGGAATGTCATTTTATCTTACCATTTCTACCGTTCTGCGTGCCAGTTATGGTGTTCATGTGCATATTTTTGTGAAACGAAATTTGAAACATTGTATCAACTATTAACTTGGGTCTGGCCTGAAGTTTGCGCAACATTGTACAAAATACTCTGGGCCCTCAGAGTTTCCCATGCCAGTAAGCTCAGGACAGACACAGCTGTAGGCTATTTGCCCAGGAGATAAGAAGCAGTGCTTGACTTGGGAAGCAGCTCACCGGAGATGGGTACTGGCACCTCAAATGTTCTACTGCTTGAGCTCCTCTTCCTCTTATAGAATATTAGCTCAAAAGTATTGTGGAGCTCCTGCATTTCAATATCAACAGGACCAACACCCAAAATTAGTACCTGCACTTATTTCAGTCCAAGTCAAGCACTGACTTTTTTATGAAATTTCCACAGGATCAGAGCATGACATTTTTCCCTTTCATGCTGAGGGGGTTATCGAAAGGGAGAGAGCTGGAAAGATTTTTCAAATACATTGAGGAACTATTGTAATTCTCAATGGATGTAAAACCAGACATGGTTTGCTTGCTGTTTGAGGTGAAGAAAACATTACTTTGAAAAGCTCCACAGGTCATTAGTGGTGGCGCGTTAAGCCAATCTTTATTTTTCTCTTTATTTTTTACTATTTTCTACAATGTAGAATAATAGTGAAAGACATCAAAACTATAAAATAACACATGGAATCATGTAGAAACCAAAAAAGTGTTAAACAAATCCAAATCTATTTTATATTTGAGATTGTTCAAAGTAGCCACCCTTTGCCTTGATGACAGCTTTGTACATTCTAGGCATTCTCTCAACCAACTGGGATGGGGTATCGCTGCAGAATGCTGTGGTAGCCATGCTGGTTAAGTGTGCCTTGAATTCTAAATAAATCACAGACAGTGTCACCAGCAAAGCACCAACACACTTCCTCCTCCATGCTTCACGGTGGGAACTAGAGGTCGAACCAATTGTGATTTTTCAATGCCGATACCAATACCGATTACCGACCCAAAAAAGCCGATACCGATTAATCGGCCGATTTAAAAATATATATATATTTGTAATAATGACAATTACAACAATACTGAATGAACACTTTTATTTTAACTTAATATAATATGGAGAAAAAAGTAAAAGTGCAATATGTGCCATGTAAGAAAGCTAACATTTAAGTTCCTTGCTCAGAAAATGAGAGCATATGAAAGCTGGTTGTTCCTTTTAACATGAGTCTTCAATATTCCCAGGTAAGAAGTTTTAGGTTGTAGTTATTATAGGAATTATAGGACTATTTCTCTCTATACAATTTGTATTTCATATACCTTTGACTATTGGATGTTCTTATAGGCACTTTAGTATTGCCAGTGTAACAGTATAGCTTCCATCCCTCTCTTCGCCGCTACCTGGGCTCGAACCAGGAACACACCGACAACAGCCACCCTCGAAGCTGTAACGGTTTTCCTCCTCTTCTGAGGAGGAGTAGGAAGGATCGGACCAATATGCAGCGTGGTAAGTGTTCGTCATTTTATTAAACTGAACTGAACACTACAATACAAAGCAAACAAAAAGAACAACCGACACAGTTCCGTCTGGTAATTAATACAAAGACAGAAAACAACTACCCACAAATCATAGTGGGAAAACAGGCTGCCTAAGTATGGTTCTCAATCAGAGACAACGATTGACAGCTGCCTCTGATTGGGAACTATACCCAGCCAAAACCAGAAATACAAAACATAGAACAAAAACATAGAATGCCCACCCCAACTCACGCCCTGACCAAACTAAAATAGAGACATAAAAAAGGAACTAAGGTCAGGACGTGACAGAAGCAGCGTTACCTATGCAGAGCAAGGGGAACAACCACTCCAAGTCTCAGAGCGAGTGACGTTTGAAACGCTATTAGCGCGCACCCCGCTAACTACCTAGCCATTTCACATCGGTTACACCAGCCTAATCTCGGGAGTTGATTGGCTTGATGTCATATACTGCTCAATGCTTGAAGCATTGCAAAGAGCTGCTGGCAAAACGCACGAAAGTGTTGTTTGAATGAATGCTTACGAGCCTGCTGGTGCCTACCATCGCTCAGTCAGACTGCTCTATCAAATCATAGACTTAATTATAAACTAATAGCACTCAGAATACGAGCCTTAGGTCATTAATATGGTCGAATCCAGAAACTATCATTTAGAAAACAAAACGTTTATTCTTTCAGTGAAATACGGAATCGTTCCATATTTTATCTAACAGATGGCATCCCTAAGTCTAAATATTGCTGTTACATTGCACAACCTTCAATGTTATGTCATAATTACGTAAAATTCTGGCAAATTAGTTCGCTGCACTGAAAGTAAAGGGGCTGAATAATTTTGCACGCCCAATTTTTCAGTTTTTGATTTGTTAAAGTTTGAAATATCCAATAAATGTCATTCCACTTCATGATTGTGTCCCACTTGTTGTTGATTCTTCACAAAAAATACAGTTTTATATCTTTGTTTGAAGCCTGAAATGTGGCAAAAGGTCGCAAAGTTCAAGGGGGCCGAATACTTTCGCAAGGCACTGTATCTGTTACTTGAACTTTGAAGCATTTATTTGTGCTGGTAACTCTAATGAACTTCTCCTCTGCAGCTGAGGTAACTCTGGGTGTTCCTTTCCTGTGGTGGTCCTCATGAGAGCCAGTGTCATCATAGAGCTTGATGGTTTTTGTGACATCACTTGAAGAAACTTTCAAAGTTCTTGATATTGTCAGGCGGTGGGTGTAGCTGGTGCATGAAGTCAGGCGCAGGAGAGCAGAGATGAGTGAACAACGCACTTTACTTGCGAAAATAGCACAAAGTAACTAAATCAATGTGCGAACAATAATGGTTACCATACAACACGGGTGAACACAGCACCCGGAACAAACCAGTCGGAAACGTACCGACCTTAACAATAAACAATCACACACAAAGACATGGGGGAAACAGACCAGTCATTGGGAAATGAAAACCAGGTGTGTGGGAAAAATGAGACAAAACAAATGGAAAATGAAAAATGGATCGTCGATGGCTAGAAGACCGGTGTCATCGACCGCCGAACACCGCCCGAACAAGGAGAGGCACCGACTTCGGAAGAAGTCGTGACAGATATGTTCCGTATTGACTGACCTTCATGTCTTAAAGCAATGATGGACTGTAGTTTCTCTTTGCTTATTTGAGCTGTTCTTGCCATAATATGGACTTAGTCTTTTACCAAATAGGCTTATCTCTGTATACTACCCCTACCTTCTCATAACTGATTGGCTCAAACGTGTTAAGAAGGAAAGAAATTCCACAAATTAACTTTTATCAAGGCACACTTGTTAATTGAAATGCATTCCAGGTGACTACCTCATGAAGCTGGTTGAGAGAATGCCAAGAGTGTGCAAAGCCGTCATCAAGGGAAAGGGTGGCTGCTTTGAAGAATCGCAAAAATAAAATATATTTTTATTTGTTTTAACACTTTCTTGTTTACTATATGATTTCATATGTGTTATTTCAGTTTTGATGTCTTCACTATTATTCTACAATGTAGGAAATAGTTTTAAAAAATAAAGAAAAACCATTGAATGAGTAGGTGTGTCCAAACTTTTGTCTGGTACTATATATATTAAAGAAATTCATAATTTTTAGAAGGCTGAAAGTTCCATGTCAGTTGTTGATGTTTCTGTCTGTCTCTGTTTCCATAGCGAAAGACTTCATCCGGAACATGATGCAGAAGCACCCTAACAAACGGTTCACCACAGAACAGGCCCTCAGACACACCTGGTGAGTCACACACACAGATCCTGTTGCATATCCTCAGCCTATCCTCTGGTCATCTTAACTATAACCATCAGAGGAGGAAAATAGAAAACTGACCTCAGATCAGTGTCTAGGTAGCTCACTCTTTCCTGTTTATTACTAGTTCCTGTGTCATTTCCTGTTGCAGGGTCATTGGAAAGACAGCGAGGGATCAGGATATCTATAAATCAGTCAGCATGCAGATCCAGAGGAACTTTGCCAAGTCCAAATGGAGGGTGAGCAACATATGAGGCGACATACAGTATGCTAGCATACATACATTTATTATATTATTATTATTAACAAAACACGGTTATTTATACAAACATATGAATGCTAATATTCCTGTGTGTTTGTGTGTGTTACAGCAAGCCTTCAATGCCACAGCAGCCATCAAACACATAAAGAAGCTGCAGTTGGCCCACGCCGACCCAGACACCCCTCTCCCTCCCATCCCTGCCATAGCTATCAACCCCTGCCACTCCCAGAATCCCCTGCGGGGTGTCAACAACATCACCACAGAGGATGTTGACTCCACCAGCAACCTCCCGATCCCAGTGTGTCACATGACCCCTCCAGAGGCACAGTACCGGGGCCTGAGAGCCAGTCACAGCGAGCCCATGCACGCGCCGGTCGTCATGGAGACCTATAACGCAGAGAATTGCTCCTCATTCACGGCAGCTAAGAGGTGAGTCCAAGTGGACTGAGTGGAGGGGAATGTAGCTGTCGGGGGGGAGGTTTCAGATATGTCCACTAAGTGTAGAATCTGTGGTTCTGAAGGCTCTGCTTTTTAATGTCGTGTTTCAGCTGTGATGCCATGGACAGGGTGACCAATAGGAATGGCCAGACGATGCAAACTGGGGTGTGTTCTGTCATGTGATTGGTTGATTGGCCTGAGGATCAATTCCACTACGTCAAGGTAAATTGGTCTCATATACACAATGCATGTTCTTTTGAATACACTCATGCACACAATAAACAAAATACAGAGAGATAAGTTGATAGGAAAACACCCAACTTTCTCACTTTAATTATATGAATCTTCATGTGAACCCCCCCTTCTCTCTCTCCAGTGTTTCTGCAGTGTTGCAGTCAATAAGTTTGAGCCATTCCTTGCTGCTCTACTGGTGTCTGTCTGCTGCCTCCTGCTGGTTCATTTCTGTAGTGCTCTTCTGAGATTTCCAGGGGCCATAGCAAGGACCCTGGGCCTGAACCTTCTCCAGAGGAGAACACAGGAAGACCTGGGGTTCATACCCAATTACAGTGCAGTACATTTACACTCACGCACAAATGTATGCACTCACACACACAAATGCAAACTTTAATTTCTCTGACCCAAGCTACTGTCGATGAAGCTTTAGAAGTATACATTCTGTCATGCAGTACCAGTCAAAAGTTTGGACACACTTACTCATTCAAGGGTTTTTCTTTATTTTTACTGTTTTCTACATAGTAGAATAATAGTGAAGATGTCAAAACTATGAAATAACACGTATGGAATCAAGTAGTAACCAAAAAAAGTGTTAAACAAATCTTGACATTCTCTCAACCAGCTTCACCTGGAATGCTTTTCCAGCAGTCTTAAAGGAGTTCCCACATATGCTGAGCACTTGTTAGCTGCTTTTCCTTCAATCATCCCAAACATCTCAATTGGGTTGAGGTCGGGTGATTGTGGAGTCCAGGTCATCTGATGCAGCACTCCATCACTCTTCGTCTTGGTCAAGTAGCCCTGTCACAGCCTGGAGGTGTGTTTTGGGTCATTGTTCTATTGAAAACAAGTTATAGTCCCAGTAAGCGCAAACCAGGTGGGATGGCGTATCGCTTCAGAATGCTGTGGTAGCCATGCTGGTTAAGTTTGCCTTGAATTCTAAATAAATCACTGACTGTGTCACCAGCATCACACCTCCTCCATTCTTCACAGTAAGAACTACACATGCAGAAATCATTCGTTCACCTACTCGGCGTCTCAGAAAGACACGGCGGTTGGAAACAAAAATCTCCAATTTGGACTTATCAGACCAAAGAACAGATTTCCACCGGTCTAATGTCCATTGCTCGTGTTTCTTGTCCCAAGCAAGTCTTCTTCTTATTGGTGTCCTTTAGTAGTGGTTTCTTTGCAGAAATTTGACCATGTGAAGGCCTGATTCACACAGTCTCCTCTGAACAGTTAATGTTGAGATCTGTCCGATACTTTAACTCTGTGAAGAATTTAATTGTGCTGCAATTTCTGAGGCTGGTAACTCTAATGAACGTATCCTCTGCAGCAGAAGTAACGCTGGGTCCTCATGAGTGGCAGTTTCATCAACTTTCAATGTAAATGCATTCCAGGTGACCACCTCATGAAGCTGGGCGAGCGAATGAAAAGTGTGCAAAGCCGTCATCAAGGCAAAGGGTGGCTTCTTTGAAGAATCTCAAATATATTTTTATTTGTTAAACACTTTTTTGGTTATTACATGATTCCGTATGTGTTATTTCATAGTTTTGATGTCTTCACTACTATTATACAATGTAGAAAATAGTCAAAAGAAAGAAAAACCCTTGAATGAGTAGGTGTGTCCAAACTTTTGACTTGTACTGTATTTGCAATGTATAATTGTCTATGACTAATGGTTATTGACCTATGGAAAACAAATGTACTTTTATTTATATATATGTGTATATATACTTTTTTTCTAATATGATAGCTGTGACAGCTAGATTCTAATTCATTAATTCATTGGCTTTGGCTACTTTATGTGTTGTCTGAACTGAATCAAGCTTTGTTGTTTCACTCACATCTGAAACTAATAATGGATCTGGAGAAAAATGGAAACCTGGTAAAATAATGGTTTCATGGAAAAGTTTATGAATACTGTACAACATATCAGTACTCAAGGAGAAGGGTTTCGCGTTTTCATTGATCAAGTGTTATGTATTTTTATATGGACTGAATCCTTTTTTTATCTTCTATAATCCTAAATGTAAAGCTTTTGACTGTTATGAAGCTTGCCGACAGGTTTGAATGTCATTGACAGGTCTCACTATTTCAATCCTGACACCCATGTCATAACACACTGACTTTAGGGCGAGAAGGGTTTGGAGGGCTGTCGTTTCTCTGTGTAAGAGAAGATGGTTACACCACTTAAAGTGGTCCTGTGCACTAACACCACTTTACATATAGGGTTAAATGATATGTGCCACTTTTATGCCATGAGCTGCTATAGACTTCCTCTTGTTTTGAAGATGCCCTTGTAACTGTATGACTGGAGGTGCTCATATCTTATAACCACCGGCACTATACTTTGCGTCTTTGTTTTGTTTCTTCATAAAACAAATTATATAAACTTCCTCTTCTGTGCTTTGGTGTTCTCGCCTTACACAATCACAGATCCCCCCCCCCCCCCCCCCCCCCACTCTCCTCGACAGCGATCTGATTGGTGGAAGGTTTGAGAGACACTGTTGGGCCAATCAGGATGTACCACAGTAATAAAAACCTGCCACACATTTAGGAAAACTCGCAGACCACACAACATCAATAATAAAGCTTTTTATTGGGACATTCATTCTACAAAAGTGGAACAAAATAAATATGTAACATCGCTCCTCTATCCCAAAGAACAGACTATGTGAGGATGATCTCTGCACTTTGACCTCAACCCTGGCAGGTGGAGAAAATCGTGACCTTCTGTCTCATGTCAGCCAGAAGGTCCAGCAGTTTGGCTTCCAGGCCAGTCAGCCTCTGGGACTTCAGTAGGACCTCATCCTGTAGACTACGCAGAGAGTCTGCTTTACCTGGACAGAAAATGGGGGGAGCAGAAGAGAGAGAAGGAGAAGGGAAAGGGAGGGAGAAGGAGAGCAGGAAAAGGGACAGAGGGAGAGAAGGAGAAGGGACAGAGGGAGAGGGAAGGAGAAGAGACAGAGGGAGAGAAGGAGAAGGGAAACGGAGAGAGAAGGAACAGAGGGAGAGAGAAGGAGAAGGGAACAGGAGAAGAGACAGGGAGAGAAGGAGAGGAGAGCAGGAAAAGGGAAACGGAGAGAGAAGGAGAGCAGGAAAAGGAACAGGGAGAGAGGAGAAGGGACCGAGGCAGAGAAGGAGAGCAGGTGAAGGGGCAGAGGGAGAGAGGGGAATGTTTGATTCATTAATACTCATCACATCATTTCAGATTTCACCTCAGCATTCAGTGTCTTTTTCAATGTGCCACAAATGCGTGTGCATATATATATATGTTAGCAGATGTACATGTCTCCTTGCCATTCCCCATCTGTACCTGCTAGTGTCTTTATCATGTCTCCAGTGTCCTGGGCCAGAGAACCAGCCTCCTCCTGCAGCTTCTGGAGACGAGCCCCTGCTGTCCCCGTCCCATCGCCACGCCCACTGGTCCTCTCTGCAGCACGCAGCTGCTCCAGCTGCTTCTCCAGGGATGCCAGCTCCTACAAACACATTAGGCAAAGAGACAGGCCATGAGTTGAGCACAAACTCATATACAGAGATGGACATACACAAGCAAACAGACGTACACATACACAAACTAAACTCACCTTGGCCGCAGCGTCTGCCTCCCTCTTAGCTTTATCGGCCTCTTCTGTTGCATTCTGGGTCAGCATATCTCCAGAGCGCACCAGAGCCCTGAGCCCCTCCAGCTGAGGCTTCATCCCCTCTGCCAGGGCAGACACCTCCCCTAGTGCCTTCACCGCTGGAGACAACTGGGCCTTGGTCTGGAGGGAGTCAAAATAAGGATGTTATTGGGGGGATGGAGAGAGGAGGAAGGAAAGAGGAGGATGGAGAGAGGAGGGATCAAAATGAGAGGAATAATACAGTAAGAAGCTGTTTAATCGATGTAGGTGTCAGACTAGTTTGGAAGCGGATTTGTATTCATCTCCGTCTCACCTGTGTGAGGTTGCTGCTGATGTCATCCACTATGTCCAGGCTCTCCTGCACTTTTTCCTCCAGGCCAGAGAGGGAGCCCTCCACTGTAGTGAAGCCCTCCAACAGCCCGTCAACATCAGCCTTCACACCCAAAGCTGCATCCCTGTCACACAACAACATTATAGCAATGTTACAGCAACCTTACTACAATGTTCACAGCAGTCACAACAATGTTAAAGTGACCTCAGAAACCATACAGAATTGTCATTAATTACAACAACTAGTTATACTTTACTTAAATTCATAGAAGATACTTAAAGACTTAAAGATACTTTACTTAAATGAATGTGGTGGTGGGGATGCTGGGGGGTGCCCGCACTTCAGACGGCTATATCAGCCCACTAATACAGAACTAGTAAAAGCCCAGTGCACTAGTTTGTGTGTATGTATTGATATGTAGGCTATGTGTGCCTGTTTTAAATTGATGTAGTTCTGTTCTTGTCTATTAATGTTCTGTATTATGTCATGTTTCATGTTTTTTATTTATTTTTTATTTTACCTTTATTTAACCAGGCAAGTCAGTTAAGAACAAATTCTTATTTTCAATGACGGCCTTGGAACAGTGGGTTAACTGCCTGTTCAGGGGCAGAACCACAGATTTGTACCTTGTCAGCTCGGGAGTTTGAACTTGCAACCTTCCAGTTACTAGCCCAACACTCTAAAACCACTAGGCTACCCTGCCGCCCCGTTTTGTGTGGACCCCAGGCAGAGTAGCTGCTGCTTTCGCAAATAAAATACCAAATACCACTATTTTTGTAGCACCCTCAGCACCCCTACTTCCTGCGGCTAAGCTTAAATGTCTACAGTACATAACCCTGTCTTAAGACTGACAAAAGAGGTCATAAGGTGTTATACCTGGCGTCCCGGGCCTCCTGTAGCAGGCGCCGGGCGATGTCGAGCTGTGGTCCAGCCTGGTCCAAGACCGCAGTGCTGTCTGGGAGTCCTGCCGCCAGGTCTCTGATCTCCTGGAGCTTCCTCTTCAGAGTAGCCAGACTGACAGGCAGCTTGGCATTCAGGATCCACTCACTCACTGTGCTGATGTGTGTCGGGTCTGATGATGGGTCTGGAGAGAGGGAGAGAGAGGAGGGAGGGAGGATATAGAGGGGAAGATGGAGGATGAGAGAGAATGGAAGATAGGTGGGGGAGAGGGAGGGAGAGAGGAGGGGTATGTCCTTACACTAGACACTCCCAAAAATTCTATACTACTACTTGAATACTTTTACTAAGAGTAAATAAGTAAGTGGTTATTGAAGGTACTGGAACATAACTGTCAATGTCTCACCTGACAGGAAGTCCTTCAGCTCTTTAACAAAGTCTCTCGTCTCCTGCAGATCTGCATCCAGGTCATCCCTGGCCCGCCTCATCTGATTGTCCAGATTGTCTGTGGACTGTCTGACCTTATTGGCTGTGTCCTGTGTTTCCTGGATCTGTGAATTGAATGGAGAAAAGAACAAAGCATTGAACGCCACATAATGAAACAAACCACTTGAATAACTAGTCATGTCCTTCATGTAAGTATTAAAACACTGTAATAAACGGTTAGAAATATACAGTAAACAAACAAAGTGTTAGCTCGTACCTGTGCAGCGGCCTGTGTGATCTTCCCATTGAGCTGCTTCAGTCTGTCTTTCACCTCCTCAGCATCACTCACAGCCCGGGTCCCCAGAGGCAGAGCCCCGACGCAACTCTCTCCACGGCCACAGGGGGGCGCCCCCTCTGCAGGGCACAGCTCACCATCACACTGAGCAGGGGTACAGGGGGCAAAGCGCACGCTGCCACACACCTGAGAGACAGGGAATAACAATACACATTCACATTTAGGTGGAGGTACGGTTAGGGCAGGGTTTAGGGCTAGGTTTAGGGCTAGGGACAGGGCTATGGTTCGGGTTAGGACTAGGGCTATAGGGTTCGGTTTAGGGCTATGGTTCGGGTTAGAACTAGGGCTAGGGTTTGGGTTAGGGCTAGGGCTATGGTTTGGATTAGGACTAGGGCTATGGTTTGGGTTAGGACTAGGGCTATGGTTCAGGTTAGGGCTAGGGTTTGGGTTAGGACTAGGGCTATGGTTTGGGTTAGGTTTAGGGCTAGGGCTACGGTTCAGGTTAGGACTAGGGCTATGGTTTGGGTTAGGACTAGGGCTATAGGGTTCAGTTTAGGGCTATGGTTCAGGTTAGGGCTATGGTTTGGGTTAGGGCTAGGGTTCGGGTTAGGACTAGGGCTAGGGTTTGGGTTAGGGCTATGGTTCGGGTTAGGACTAGGGTTCGGGTTAGGACTAGGGTTAGGGCTATGGTTTGGGTTAGGGCTAGGGTTAAGGCTAGGACTAGGGCTAGGGTTACCTGCTTGGCAGTGGGTGTGAGGTCAGGTTTGGTGTTCAGCTGGTGGTTGAGTTTCTCCAGGTCTCTGGTGTTGGCTGGTTGGACCTGGTTCTGGAGGTCAATGGCGTCTTTTCTGACTGCTTTTGACTGGTCTACAGTCTTCCCACTAGCATCAACACTTTTGGCAGAGTCAGTTGACTCGTCATAGGCATCCTTTATGGAAGAAAAGGCCCCTGAGAGAGAACCAACCAAGAGGACAGAAACAGGTGTGATAGCAGCCATAATTTAGCTCAAACCAAAACAGACTGGCATCAAGGCTTTGGTTCTGATTTTGATTGTGGATTCTAATTTCCAAACCCTTGTTTTTGCCACTCGACACATAGATGGTCCTCCTAACTCTGTGGCGGCGTCTTCCTCACCTGCGTTGTTGGAGTTAACAGAGTTCCTGAGAGCATCTCTCTTGGTGTTGTACACCAGACCCAGGCCGTCCAGTAGAGCCTGGAGTTCGTCCAGCTGCGTGCCTAGCTCAGGGGCTCGGCCTTGGGGTGACAAATCTCCATCCACCTGATCCAACTGGACCCTGGAGGATTATAATGGAGATGAGGGACAGTGAGCTGGGTAATGAAGGACTGTAGTCTACAGGAAAGAGGTGTTTAAATGTATGCACTGAAATTTTGAGAAGCAAAGCATTTAGCATTTAGACATTCTAAGTTTGCCGGGACATTTGAACATCCCCCACCTTAGCCTGCGGAGCTGAGAGAGGGCGTCGTTGACTTGTCTGGCAGAGGGAGTTGGCAGTGGGAGAGAGTCTCGTATCTGGGTGAGAGTGGCCTCCAGGGTTCTGATGCGGGGACCCAGACTGGTAGGTAACGAGCCCCCAGGAAGAGAGGGAATCCTGGACGAGAGTCTCTCCAGGCCCAGGGTGAGGTTCTGGATGTTTGAGTCCAGAGTGAAAAAGCAGGAGGGGCAGACCTCACAGTCAGGGAAGGAGTCACAGTGGCCACGGGTACAGGCATCGCAACGGGCACCTGTGACACCCAGCCGGCACCGGCAGGCCCCCGTACGCTTATCACAGCCTCCTGGCTTTGTGCCCCCAGCAGCACACTGACACGCTACAGAGAAAGGGAGGGAGGGAGGAGATGGAGAGAGAGAGAAGGAAGAGAACAGGGTAACGAGGAGAGAAAATTATTGTTACTTAGTCTGCCTATTGGATTGAATAATCAAAAGCATTGAACAAAGCATGTTTAAGAGCCTTTGAAGGTTTCTGTGACAGAACACGACAGGGCACTTACATCTGCAGCCAATGAGTGGGTCTCCGTAGGTGTTGTCAGGACATTCTGTACAGGTACGACCTCCGAACCCTGACCTGCACTGGCACTGACCCGTACTCTTGTCACAGGTGTCACCGTGGGAGTTGGTGGGGTCACAGCGACAGGGCTCACAACCACGGGGAGAGGATGGATTCCAGTAACCATGGGAACACAGCTCACAGGTCAGCCCCTGGAGATGAGGTTGGCAAGGACACTGACCACTCACAGGGTCACACACACTGGACAGGGAGCCCTCTTTACTGCACACGCACTCTGGAGAGAGATAGACACAGAGTCAGATGGGGATAGATCAACCCCACAGTATGGGGAATACAGCTGTAAGTAATCATGACATGAGACTTTATGAATTGCCTATTCAGGGTCAAGAGTGAAAGATGACGCACTGTTGCAGCCCAGAGGGTTGGAGGCGGTCAGACCGTAGTATCCCATCTTGCAGCGGTCACATTGCGATCCATCAACATTGGCCTTACAGCGACAGGACCCTGTGACGTCATCACACTGATCCCCATTCTCCACCCCCTCAGCACTGCAATGACAGCCTGTACAAAACACAGGGGAAAAAACAGAAACACAACAATAATCAAACACAGCAAAGATATTGCAACACTGCGACCTCATGTGGTGGTGATTAAACCTATAGTAGGAGAGAAAGAGGATTAAAGGCAGCAGTATTTTATTAATACATATTAAACTATGGTTTTAAGATCACTCACGTATGCAGGCATCAGGCCGGTCCATGCTGCTCCGGTGATTGGGTTGGTATCCAGGGGCACAGCGGTCACACTTGGGTCCAGTCGTGTGGTGAAGACAGCTCTCACACATACCCCCACTCCTCCGTCCGCTCGACTCATACACATCTGGGTCGAAACGGCACCGCTGGGAATGGTTGTTACACTCACAACCTACAGTGGGCAGCACCATGGGAAATAATCAACACACACATCTGTGACTGTATGTGTTCAGTCAACTCACACACATCAGTCTTCACTGAGTTATTACTGATAGTTGCTGGTTGTGCGATACATTAGCAAAGTCATCCTATTTCTCCACACTTGTACCAAAAAGATGTAGTCGGTGTATTAAGGCATTAGTGGTTGCGTACGTTTGCAGGTATGTGTGTCCCCCTCCTCTGCAGGTCTCCAGGGCAGGTCATTGTAAAGATCTGCACAGCGCTCACAGTTTATACCCGCTGTGTTGTGTTGGCATTCACACTGAGCACTGACCTGCAACACATACACAGAGTTATAAACCCACTAAAGAGCCATTCACTTGTGCTGTAACTGTAACCTGCGTGTTTAACTATATGTACCTGTGTGTTGGGTAGCTGGTTAGTATCTGGCAGACACCGGTTGGCATGGCCGTGGCAGAGGCAGGTGCCCATCACTCTCATCTCTCTGAGGGCGTAGAACAGAGAGGGAGCGCGGCCCGGCAGGCGGGGCACAGCACCCAGATTAGTCATCCTCACTCGCAGGCCTGACAATCCTGATACCTCTGTGGACAGAGAGAGCTGTCAGTCACTCGGCAAAGAACCTCATTGGATCAGGATTGTGTCAATCAAGAAATGTGTAAGTGTTTCTGGAGGAGAGCACGTGCTAAATGGCTTAAATGTCATGTGTAAAGATTGGAATATACTGTAAGTACTCTTATTGGACATGTAGTTATATTGTCCATAGCAACCGTGGGGGACGTTATGGACGGGTAAGCATCTTACCTTGAATCTTCTGCCCATTGGGGACGCTGATGGTAGAGAACTGACGCAAGGGGCTGAATTGAATCTGTTTCATACAATGAGCAAAATCAAAAAGAGTACAGAAAACAACTTATTTGTGGTACAGAGGCAAAATATCATGGGAATTTTCTCCAGTTTTCAAAGTTGTGTCCCCCTCCCTTACCGTCTGGTCCTGGTAGGGGTTAGTGGTGGCGGGGGGCAGAGTGTAACAATACGTCTGGTCCAGGGAACGTGGCGTAATCATGGCAATGCCAGGGAAGGCCGATCTGCAGTCGGAGGCCATGTAGAGAGCAGGTTGCCATGTTTTACCGTTATCCAGCGTCCTCTCCACCACCAGCGAGCTGGGACGAGGACCCTGTGTAGAGACAACAGGAAAATCAGTCCATCAGATTCTACTGTACTTAAAAAGACTAATTGGCCCTTCCACATTGGAAAAGCCCTGTCCATGCTGGTCTGGTGGCTGGGTCTTACCTTGAATGTCAGAATGAGTGTGTCCAGCTGAAACAGGTTCTGTAGGTCCAACTGTACGGTGACCGGACTCACGCCTAAAAAAACATAGGTTTTGTTTATTTTCTGGATCACAACAGGACATAGTTTTAGGATGGATCTCAGCACTAAGACATGTGTTCTTTAGCTTTGTATCCCCTCACCTTTCCTGGCCTGCCACCACCTGTTGGGTCCAGCAGTGGATAGAACATCCTGGATGGTGTGAGCCAACTGACTGGATGGGTTCCTGGAGTCACAGGGACAACACTTCATCTTCGACTGAAGGAGAGAGGAGAGAGAGAGAGCGGGAGAGATAGAGGTAGGGAGCAAGAGAAGGCGGGAGGGAGAGGGAGAGAGAGAGAGAGAGAGAGAGAGAGAGAGAGAGAGAGAGAGAGAGAGAGAGAGAGAGAGAGAGAGAGAGAGAGAGAGAGAGAGAGAGAGAAAAGAGGTAGAGAGAGATAGAGAGGAGAGAGAGATCATTTTATTACTACTTAGCATTATATTCTGCATTTGGCAACCTTTGTCTTGCATGTGCATGTCCCCTGACCTCTTTTTGTGATGATGAGTCATTGGTCATTGGTCAGGACACATTCAAAGTAAAAAGTAAGGGCACAGGTTTCTGTGCCCTTACTTTGACAGGAAATGCTAGTTTACCAGACCAATATGGACTAAGGGAACGTATAGCAATCACACAGCAACAACACAGATCAGGGTATCAGTTCCTCCTCCAACACAATGGAATCTCTCACAACGACCAATGTGCAAATAAATGTTCATGTGGATTTTCCACAGACACCATAGATAACATTGAGCTAAAGCCTTCAATTTTTGTTCTCTCTCTCGCTTTCTCGCTCTCTCAATTAAATTTCAATTTAAGGGGCTTTATTGGCATGTTAAGGAAACATATATTTCAATTGCCAAAGCAAGTGAAATAGATAATAAACAAAAAATGTACTGTCACTGCTCTCTCTCTCTCTTTCTCTCTCTCTCTCTCTCTCTCTCTCTGTTCTCTCTCTTTCTCGCTCTCTCTCATGCTCTCTCACACTCTCTCTCGGGAGGTTCCTTCTCTCTCTCTCTCTCATGCTCTCTTCACACGGTGTTTCCCTCTCTCGCAACCATCTCTCTCTCTGAGCCTCTCTCTCTCTCTCTCTCTCTCTTTCTCTCTCTCCTCTCTCTCTCTCTCTCTCTTTCTCTCTCCATCTCTCTTTCTCGCTCTCTTTCATGCTCATCTTCACACTCCTCTCTCATGTTTCTTTCATCTTCTCTTTCTAACTCTCACAGTATCTGGTAACCACAGTCTATTCTCTTTTTGATTTTCCTCCCGTTTCTCTTTCTCTCCCTCTCATAATCTTCTATTAATTCTCTCTCTCTCTATCTATCTCTCTTGTCTGAAGTCTCTTTCTGCCATCTCTCTCTCTCTGTCTATTTCTCGCTCTTCTCATGCTCTCAGTTGACAACTCCCTTCCTCCTCTCTCTCTCCCTCCTCTCCTCTCTCTCTCTCTCTCTCTTTCTCTATTTGTCTGTTCTCTCTCTAGTGCCTTCTCTCTCTCTCTTTCTCTCTTTCTCGCTCGAGGGCTCTCTCATGCTCTCTTCACAGCCTTCTCTCTCTCACACTATCCCTCTCTCTCTCTTTACCCTGACATCTCCCCGTGTTCTACAGCGCCTGTCTTTTGTGCTAGTGCTGGAGTGCTAAGTCGTTACTAATTTCTATCGGCGTTTCATTAAGTAATTTCGGGTCGTTATGCCCCTCTCCCTGAATGGGGTGTCCAATCACAACCAGGACCCTGTGACATCATCACACTGATCCATCAAGTCATTGTCAATAATATAATGCTTTTAGCAAAAAATGTTTAGCTTTACTTCATCATCTGTTGAATCTATGAAAATAGAAAGGTTCAGAACTTTTGTGAAGCATCACAGCATAGTTGAAAAATATATAGCAAATAGAAGTAGTGGTAGTGCTAGTGGTAGTGGTAGTGCTAGTGGTAGTGCTAGTGGTAGTGGTAGTGCTAGTGCTAGTGGTAGTGCTAGTGGTAGTGCTAGTGCTAGTGCTTGTGCTAGGGGTAGTGGTAGTGGTAGTGCTAGTGCTAGTGGTAGTGGTAGGGGTAGTGCTAGTTGTAGTGCTAGTGCTAGTGGTAGTGGTAGTGCTAGTGCTAGTGCTAGTGGTAGTGGTAGTGGTAGTGGTAGGGGTAGTGCTAGTGGTAGTGCTAGTGGTAGTGCTAGTGCTAGTGCTAGTGGTAGGGGTAGTGCTAGTGGTAGTGCTAGTGGTAGTGCTAGTGCTAGTGCTAGTGCTAGTGGTAGTGGTAGTGGTAGGGGTAGGGGTAGTGCTAGTGCTAGTGGTAGTGCTAGTAGTAGTGGTAGTGCTAGTGGTAGTGGTAGTGGTAGGGGTAGTGCTAGTGGTAGTGGTAGTGCTAGTGGTAGTGCTAGTAGTAGTGGTAGTGCTAGTGCTAGTGGTAGTGGTAGTGGTAGTGCTAGTAGTAGTGGTAGTGCTAGTGGTAGTGGTAGTGCTAGTGGTAGTGGTAGTGGTAGTGCTAGTAGTAGTGGTAGTGGTAGTGGTAGTGGTAGTGCTAGTAGTAGTGGTAGTGCTAGTGGTAGTGGTAGTGGTCATTTATTATAGTGCTAGTAGTAGTGGTAGTGCTAGTGGTAGTGCTAGTAGTAGTGGTAGTGCTAGTGCTAGTGGTAGTGGTAGGGGTAGTGCTAGTGGTAGTGCTAGTGGTAGTGCTAGTGGTAGTGCTAGTGCTAGTGGTAGGGCTCTCTTATTCTCTCACACTATCCCTGACATCTCTCTCCCTGAATGGGGTGTCCAAACCCTGTAGTGGTAGTGCTAGTGCTAGTAGTAGTGGTAGTGCTAGTGTACTAGTAGTGTAGTGCTAAGTGGTAGTGCTAGTAGTAGTGGTAGTGCTAGTGGTAGTGGTAGTGGTAGGGGTAGTGCTAGTGGTAGTGGTAGTGCTAGTGGTAGTGCTAGTAGTAGTGGTAGTGCTAGTGGTAGTGGTAGTGGTAGTGGTAGTGCTAGTAGTAGTGGTAGTAGTGCTAGTGGTAGTGGTAGTGCTAGTGGTAGTGGTAGTGGTAGGGGTAGTGCTAGTGGTAGTGCTAGTGGTAGTGGTAGTGCTAGTAGTAGTGGTAGTGGTAGTGCTAGTAGTAGTGGTAGTGCTAGTGGTAGTGGTAGTGGTAGTGCTAGTAGTAGTGGTAGTGCTAGTGGTAGTGCTAGTAGTAGTGGTAGTGCTAGTGGTAGTGGTAGGGGTAGTGCTAGTGGTAGTGCTAGTGGTAGTGCTAGTGCTAGTGGTAGTGGTAGGGGTAGTGCTAGTGCTAGTGCTAGTGCTAGTGCTAGTGGTAGTGGTAGGGGTAGTGCTAGTGGTAGTGCTAGTAGTAGTGGTAGTGCTAGTGGTAGTGGTGGTGGTAGGGGTAGTGCTAGTGCTAGTGGTAGTGCTAGTAGTAGTGGTAGTGCTAGTGGTAGTGCTAGTGCTAGTGCTAGTGGTAGTGCTAGTAGTAGTGGTAGTGCTAGTGCTAGTGCTAGTGCTAGTGCTAGTGGTAGTGGTAGTGGTAGGGGTAGGGGTAGTGCTAGTAGTAGTGCTAGTAGTGCTAGTAGTGGTAGTGCTAGTGGTAGTGGTAGTGGTAGGGTAGTGCTAGTGGTAGTGCTAGTGCTAGTAGTAGTGGTAGTGCTAGTGGTAGTGGTAGTGGTGCTAGGGTAGTGCTACTGCTAGTGGTAGTGCTAGTGCTAGTGGTAGTGCTAGTAGTAGTGGTAGTGCTAGTGGTAGGGGTAGTGCTAGTGCTAGTGGTAGTGCTAGTAGTAGTGGTAGTGCTAGTGGTAGTGGTAGTGGTAGGGGTAGTGCTAGTGGTAGTGCTAGTGCTAGTAGTAGTGGTAGTGCTAGTGGTAGTGCTAGTGGTAGTGCTAGTGCTAGTGCTAGTAGTAGTGGTAGTGCTAGTGCTAGTAGTAGTGGTAGTGCTAGTAGTAATGGTAGTGGCAGTCTACTTCATAAATAGAACACTAATGGGAAGGCTCTTGTGTAACTCTAGTGGAGTTTTCCAGCCCTGGGTTTGCTACGTGTATTATGTGACCCAAGATCACTTGCTCACACACACACACACACACACACACACACACACACACACACACACAACACACACACACACACACACACACACACACACACACACACACACACACACACACACACACACACACACACACACACACACACACACACACACACACACACACACACACACACACACACACACACACACACACACACACACACACACACACACACACACACATCCTTCACTAACCTTAAATCCTCCACATCACTCTTATTACTGCTCTCACTACCTCCAAACCCTGTTCCATTGATCAATCAATGACATTTTATTTGTTCAGCACTTTATACAAAATTCTTCAAAAAATTCACACAGCTCCACCGAGCCATGCTTGGAGTTGGAGCTTGACCACTCCCCTCACCTCCAACCGGGCTGTGTTCAGTCTAACCTGTGCCCCTTCCCTGACCTTCAACCTCTTACCACCCCTTGCAATCTTTTTTTTTTTTTTTTTACAAATATAGAACAGCAACTCCTACCCCTCTCCACGACAACCATAACCTACAACCGTACTACATATATAGTGTATTCTGAAAGTATTCACTTTTTCCAAATGTTGTTATGTTACAGGCTTATTCTAAAATGTATAAAATCGTTTTTTCCCCTCATCAACTAACACACAATACTCCATGATGACAAAAAAAAGTATTCAGACCCTTTACTCAGTACTTTGTTAAAGCACTTTTGGCAGCGATTACAACCTCAAGACTTATTGGGTATGACGCTACAAGCTTGGCACACCTGTACTTAGACAGTTTCTCCAATTCTTCTCTGTAGATCCTTTCAAGCTCTGTCAGGTTGGATGGGGAGCATTGCTGCATAGCTATTTTCAGGCCTCTCCAGAGATGTTACATTGGGTTCAAGTCTGGGCTCTGGCTGGGTCACTCAGGGACATTCAGAGACTTGTCCCGAAGCCACTCCTGCGTTATTTTGGCTGTGTGCTTAGGGTCGTTGTCCTGTTGGAAGGTGAACCTTCGCCCCAGTCTGAGGCCCTGAGCACTCTGGAGCAAGTTTTCATCAAGAATCTCTCTGTACTTTGCTCAGTTCATCTTTGCCTCGATCCTGATTAGTCTCCAAGCGCGCTGTCATCCGCCTTTTACTGAGGAGTGGATGCCGTCTGGCCACTCTACCATAATGGCCTGATTGGTGGAGTGCTGCAGAGATGGTTGTCCTTCTGGGAGGTTCTCCCATCTCTAAAGAGGAAATCTAGAGCTCTGTCAGAGTGACAATCGGCTTCTTGGTCACCAACCTGACCACGGCCCTTCACCACCGATTGCTCAGTTTGGCCAGGTGGCCAGCTCTAGGAAGAGTCTTGATGGTTCCACACAAATCCCATGTAAGAATGATGGAGGCCACTGTGTCCTTGGGGACGTTCAATGGTTTAGAACATCTTTGGTACCCTCCCCAGATCTGTGTCTCATGTCCAATCAATTGAATTTACCACAGGTGGACTCAAAACAAGTTGTAGAAACATCTCAAGGATGATCAATGGAAACAGGATGCACCTGAGCTCAATTTCGAGTCTCATAGCAAAAGGTCTGAATACTTAAGTAAATAAGGTATATCCAAAGCATGATAAATGTGCAACAATTTCTAAAAACCTATTTTCACTTTGCCATTATGGGGTATTGTGAGTAGATTGTAGAGTTTTTTTATTATGCGTTTTAGAATAAGGCTGTAATGTAGCAAAATGTGGAAAAAGTAAAGGGGTCTGGAGACTTTCAGAAGGCACTGTACCTCCAATTGCCCTCTCCTCCAACCCCTTGTGTCCACTCCCTTCACCTCCACCTGAGCTTGCCCTGGCCGGAGCGGGTTGAGGCTGTGGCTGGAGCAGAGACTTGAATTGTGAGAGATCCCATTAAGGTCATGGCTTTGTTCCACACTGGGGGAAAGGTCTCTCTGCACTGGATGTTTCAACACCAGCTGCGGCTACTGTCCAACTGTCCAACTCTCTCTCTCTCTCTCGCTCTCTCTCTCTCTCTCTGTGTCTCTCTCTCTCTCTCTCTGTGTCTCTCTCTCTCTCTGTGTGTCTCTCTCTCTCTCTCTCTCTCTCTCTCTCTCTCTCTCTCTCTCTCTCTCTCTCTCTCTCTCTCTCTGTGTGTCTCTCTCTCTCTCTCTGTGTGTCTCTCTCTCTCTCTGTGTCTCTCTCTCTCTTTCTCTCTCGCTCTCTCTCTCTCTCTGTGTCTCTCTCTCTCTCTCTCTCTGTCTCTCTCTCTCTCTCGCTCTCTCTCTCTCTCTATATATATATATATATATATATATATATATTGCTTCCTGTCTCTCGTTTGCTTGCTTAATCTCTTTCTCCTTCAGCCAATCCCCCCTCTTCCTCCATACAATGATTTCAAAAGTTAACAGGCAAGTTTCCAATCAGATTTTGTCAAACAATCTAAAATCTGCACGGTGCACACACATATGCACACACATGTCCTCACACATGCACTCACACACACAAACGCAAACATTTACTGTGGATTCAGTGTATTAATACATTGTTAATACAATGTTATATAAAGACAGAATTATGTCCACTAATGTGTGAACTATTGCCAGTGTTGTATAACAACTTTATATTTTAATGTCATTGGGCAGTAATGATGTAATAATATTATTCATGTATTTTGGTAAAGTCAATGTGAATTCTACCATAACCAATGGTGTTGGAAAGAAGGATATGTATATTCTACTGTACTGCATGGAGAGATGAATGCATGCAGTGTCCATCAACCCTGATTCAATGTATACCTATGGTAAGGCTCTAAATATGTATCCCATGCAAGAACTACATCCGCAATCAAACCAACAACTTTGACTGTCAGAACCACAGTGATATCTAAATACATATGCTGTGGCATCAGCCTTGACCCTGGTCTGTCTGTGTGTCTATTTCTGGACCAGTGGTCAGCCTTGACCCTGGTCGGTCTGTGTGTCTATTTCTGGACCAGTGGTCAGCCTTGACCCTGGTCTGTCTGTGTGTCTATTTCTGGACCAGTGGTCATCCTTGACCCTGGTCTGTCTGTGTGTCTATTTCTGGACCAGTGGTCAGCCTTGACCCTGGTCTGTCTGTGTGTCTATTTCTGGACCAGTGGTCAGCCTTGACCCTGGTCTGTCTGTGTGTCTATTTCTGGACCAGTGGTCAGCCTTGACCCTGGTCTGTCTGTGTGTCTATTTCTGGACCAGTGGTCAGCCTTGACCCTGGTCTGTCTGTGTGTCTATTTCTGGACCAGTGGTCAGCCTTGACCCTGGTCTGTCTGTGTGTCTATTTCTGGACCAGTGGTCAGCCTTGACCCTGGTCTGTCTGTGTGTCTATTTCTGGACCAGTGGTCAGGACTCACTGGGAGACTGACCCCGAGACATATATGCTGACGGGACAACACTGTTCACTGTCTTGGCTTTATAGTTATCTGTATGACACAGTGTTTCAGGTAAGTATAGTCTGCATCAGACCCTGCCTTGGCCCTGGCTAGTGTCCAGCCAGTCAGTGCCCTTGGGCTGCGGGCTGCTAAGGACAACATGGAGAAACTCTTCCAGACCGCTGGAATCTGACCAGAAGAGTTAGTCTGCCAATGTAACAGTCTGTATCAAAGTGTATGTGTATTTCCAGCTGGCTGGCTCTCTGGACCAGAGGACAGACACTCACGCCAAAGATGCATGGACCATGATACTGCTTGGAGATATTCCTGGGCCCTTATCCACAAAGCATCTCAGAAAATGCCCTAGGAATCCTGTTCAAAACTGTTTTAAGACAACAACAAAAACTCCCAGCTCAGAGTAGGTTTTAGGATGATGTTAAGACACTGCCCAGACAAACCCTGAAAATAAACTCATAAAGTTTATCTCAGCTGGTAATCACGACAGTTTGAGCTACCACAAAGAAAAGCTAGTGATGATGCTCGGTAACATTGTTGCAAATGATGGAGGATAATCAATCACGATGAGGCGTGACCAGCCGTGAACTCTATAGCAGGCTTCCGACAACCACGGTGAATGTGACTGTACATCAAATGTTGCAATGGTAAACGACTGATAGAATTTTCACGATCACTTTGCCTACTTGTAATTATTGTCTAATATGTTGGCATGCACAATCATTTTAAATAGATAAATCCTGATATTTTAAACAATGTGATATGTATATTGTACTGGTTGCAAAAATAATCATTTTGATCATATCAACGTTATATCAACACATACGTCACTCCCATTCAAGAACTCTAAATCGCTTTTGGCACAGTAGGCATCAAGTCACTTGCCAATAATGTTGCATAAAATGTTTGTAAGGTCTATCATTAATCACCAAACACATATACCCTAGATGGTGTAAATTGCCCAACTCATAGGCATGCCCAATTTCTACGTATTTTTTTTACAAAGTGATATTGAGCTCCAAAGGGATAACTTGAAATAACATGATTTAGGTTAATTAAATAATCAAAAGAAAGATAAATGATTATTTCCTACCCACTTGACAAAAACTGGTTGAATCAACATTGTCTCCATATAATTTCAACCCCCAAAATATATGTGAGGATGTTGAATAAACATGGAACACAGATAGGATTTGCAAAAAGTCATACATTTAAGAACATTTCGTCTTTTTTTCACCCAACTTTGAACCTAAATCCAATCTATTGATTTCAGGTTGAATTCGCATTAGTTGACAACTAAACCAAATGTAAATCAAAACTAGATGTTGAACTGATGTCTGTGGCCAGTGGGTATGGGTTATAAGTATTTAGCCAGATATATGAATTAGGCCTCATGTGATATAATTGTCGAAAGTGCAAGAGATACTGCTACATGTAGGTATAGATTCTTTATGGGTTGATCATATAGGAATATCAAAATATTCTTTCAACTCCAAAACAATTACTGTTCTATGGTGCAGGAACCACTGAGACCCCTTTTTCTATAATCAAGACACCTTAAAGTAACTTTACAGTCATTCCCAATTTCTATGAAATATGACCTATAATTAATTGCAATATGAGTGAAATACTTTTCATTTTTTTATTAAGTAAGTTAAAAAGCAGATTTTGTGTGTTGGAATCGTGTGGGGATACCCCAACAACAGAATGGTGTGGGCGTATATCAGTCATTAAAAATATTAATGGGAGTAGATCACTGATTGGCTGAGACAATGAGCCAGAATTTTTTTAACAGTCTGTTTGAGAGACAAGGTGGGGTTTTACATTATTTTTTAAATGTATGCTTTGGCCACAAATACGAGTATAAGACCAGTCAACAGGATTATTTGAGAATGAGGTAGCTCTTTCCTTCAGTCAAATTACCTTAATGGGTGGAATATTATTCATATTCTCCAGAATTTCATAGTTAACAAACAAAAAAATCCCCCAAAAATCAGATGTTTCAACATCAAACGGTTTTGTTATTTTTCAGTCATCTGTGATGTATATAAAGTATAATATTGGGATGCAAACACAAAATTGAATAGATTTCTATATCTGACATGGTATATGTGTATTCTTTCCTTTAAGCCCATAACCATGTGTGTGAGGTGTATACTTTTGTTTCAAATTAGATTTGTTTAAGACTACCAAGACACGCGCTGTGTGACCATGATTTAGCCGACTGCAGTAAAAGGTTAAAGGTGCAATATGCAGAAATGCCGTTTCCTTTGTTGCTAAAAATTCTAATAGTTCGCCTAATTTCAGTTTATGTGACAAAACAAGCACTCAGAGTGGAGAGAATCATTGTGCCATCCAAACTGCAGTGAAATATATTTTCAATAACCAAAAATATTATATTTCTTATAATATTATTATTATTATTATTATTATACTTCTTAGACTGGCTTTCAATGAGAATTCATTTTGTTGGGTCGCCTAAAAAGTAACACATTGCAGCTTTAACTAAATATACATTTTGAAAAGTGAGATTTTCACTGGACAGTTACTTGAACTGCATAGGACAGCTCATGAGGTTTCCAAAATATCTGTCGAATAGGTGGGACTCTTATGACTAAAGAGGCTTCATGCATAGCTTTTACATTTACTCATAAGAATAGGGGTAAAATGTCTTTATTCTGAGCACTTATGACCCATGTTCTACTCTGAGACGCTTTGTCACTACGGCCCCTGGCCTTGGCCATTCATGGTACCCTCCTTCTGGCATCCCTTTACTTGAACCCTGTATTATAAATCTGTCTAAGCTATAGAATTAGAATTCCATGGTTGAAGGACGGGTGGCAATATTGGATGCCCCATTTTGAATATCTGAATATTTTATGCTCACTAGCTAGGTTTCCATCCAATTAGCAAGAGATTTTCATGTGAATATTCTAAAATCCGCATAAATAAAACAGACTTGTTGTGGATAAAAATTAGTGCGTGATGCCGTAGTGCACACAAAATGTACTTATTCTCTTAAATTTTTATGTACTGAAAAAAATTACATCTTTACATCGCATTTTCAACTCTACTGATAGTTGCGTTAAATAGCCAATGTTCCTACTCAGGTCTTGGCACATGCACTCTAGCCAACAGCTTGAATATACAGTGCAGGTAGGTTAGTCTACATGATGAGATTATTATGGATAAGAGCAAGAATATTTGACAAACATCGATCATCATGAATAAGACTCTCAATGTTTGTTGGAATGGAGCATCAAGACCACAGTGTACTTTCACCACCCTGTGAAGTTCATCATAACTTATTCATCCTTCGCCTCATTTATTTTACTAGGCAAGTCAGTTAAGAACACATTTTTTTTAATGACGGGCCTAGGAACAGTGTCTTGTAACTGCCTTGTTTAGAGGCAGAACGACAGATTTTTACCTCAGCTCGATGATTCGATCTCGCAACCTTTTGGTTACAAGTCCAACGCTCTAACCACTAGGCCACCTGCCACCCCTTATAAACTGCATGGTTTCCAAGTGGTAGTGGGAGGTCTACACACCATATCGTCACATGACTCCAAGTTTACTTCGATATGATGGTTATTATAGGAGAATTTGAGAATATTTCTCACATAGTTAATTTTACAGACATAAAAAGATCCCACCATGTCGAACAAACAAATGATCTGTCTGCATTTGTAACATTGTACCGAAATGTTCTGTTTCCATCACAGATGTCATGATTTGTTTTTATATGGTATGACTGGAATAAAAACTAGATGGAAACGTTGTTGATATCTCTTAAATATTAGTATCTTTCCACATTTCTACACAGGGAACAATGGATAATTCTATAAAGAAAGGAAAAAACTTAACCACATAAATATACCGAATGAGTATAAACCATGGAATGAAATTAGGTCACAGTGTGGAACCTGATATGGTTAGTAGGCTCGACCTGGTGTCGGAGCCAGCTATTGGCTAAGATCCCCTCCATCACTGAGTAAAAGGGGATCAGCCTTTCTTATCTCATCTCTGATTGGTTCATACTAAACCCTGATGGAAAATCGCTTTGAACCATGTTGGCTTGTTACTATCTGCAACTCTCTGGCAACTGCCAGTGCCAAGGTCAGGTCAAGGGTAGAGATGAGTGTTGGGCAAGAGAGAGGAGAAGTTAGGCCCATCTGGTTATTCAAACTTCGCCATATCACTGTGCCAAACTAAATCCAACCATACCCTTCAGAATAGATCTGTCAACACTGGATAGGAAAGCCAAGGCTCCTATCCTCTTTCTCTATCTCTCCTATCCCTCTCTTTCGCTGTCTTCCAATATCCTCTGCAGGGGCATGACGGGCACCCTGCCCAGTCATTATCAGGTCATGCATGCCACTGCCTGGACACTGAGTGATAAAGCCCTGGCACACTGTACTGCTCAACTCTCCTTCTGGCTGACTCAGCAGATATGGCAATCTCATCCATTTCTCCTGGGAAATCAATAAAGTATTTCATTCTAATCGACCATTAGATGGTTTAGCACAGCATGTCTTCCATCATCAAATGCAGTCAGTCCACCAAAGAGTTTGATACTGTACAAAGAGTAGTGATTGCCTTGCCGCAGGCCAAGCAGGTGGCTACAGTAAGCACACACACCTGACAGAGATTGCATAAAACAAGCAAAGATTAACACACAGGGACGATGGAAGAAAAAAAATCTGCTCTGGGAGAAAAAAGTTGATCTAATCTACTAATTTTATTTTACGTCACATTGTAGTACTATTACCTATGGAACTATCCAGCCTGCACAATAGGCAGTACAGTTACAGCATGTTTCACCACCTGTTCATTTCAACTCCAAGCATGAAGCTGTAAACTCTGAGGACATGAAAAATGGCACCAGCAGAGAAGGAGAGGAATTCAACACCACAGTGTCCTTCCTTGTCCTTAGTAGCAGTTTAGTGATAACTCTGTGGCCTTGAGAGGAATGCCAGTGGAAATGCAACTCATTAGTCAAAACATTTCATCATGTCTAGGTAACGCTTTTCAGATCACATCTTGCTAGTGTCCACATTGTCTCAACTGTACTGAATGATACAGAGTGTGTCAGAGAGATATACGATCCACACCCACAGCCTTAACACATGACTCAACACATACAGTCAATCAGCTATACTACATCAACACTCCAGTCTAGACCAGTTTCTATGGCCTGGGGCACCTTTCTCCCACACGCCCAACATTAAAAACATATTTCATGTCTGTGTTGTGTGATCAACACATGCATCCAGTGAAACACAATCACTTTAAGTAAATATTAAAATACAAAAGTGCTGGAGTTTCAAAAACTCAAACCAGAACCACCAAAAATATCTACAGTCTGGTGTGTATGTTTGTATGGTGCGAGCATGCGTGTGTGCCTGCACAGACAGAGACAGCCTGGTATTTGTGAGAGCAGAACTTGCTTTGCCCAGCAACACCTGATGAAGGGTGTGGCTCAGATGAAAGACGTGACTGTCAATCAAACACGCAGCACCACAAATTAAATCAGAAATATTTTTCCTATGTTCTCCTTTCACCTGGTTTCAGCCCCTCATTTGGCTTAAACATTGATGTTTGAAAGTTAATCAATCCCCTCAAAACAGCATATTTGATTGTTCTCTTGTTCCTTTGAAATCAAATAAATCATTCTCTATCCAATGTTTTTCCAAAGATTGTAGTTGCAACATCTGGCACTGTGTGTCTCTGGCACCAGATCCAGACGTTTTCACAAATTACACCAACCAGTTCTCCCCTGACCCTCCATCCACCCTCTCCATCGCACCCCTTCACTCCCTCCCTGTTCTCCTACTGTGCATGATGAGACAGAGAGCAGCATGCACAACCAAGCAGTCTGTCCATGTCTTATGTCTTCATACATGCATGTCTGTCTGGCTCACTGGCATGCCTAAAGATATAGCTACTCTTCAAACCGGAAATGTTGTAACACATTACACAACCTTGGTGAACAACGGATAATAATTAAGAGCTAAAACACCTCCTAATTGCCCTACTTTCCCCCATCTCTTACAGTGCCGATGCACTAGCATTAAAAGGGACTGCGCTTGACAAAAACACCCTGGGTAGAGAAACAGCCCATGCCTTCATGAAAGTTTACACAAACTTATGTATACACTCACAAAACTAACAACGTC